>NC_044333.1:10225948-10526536 GCF_007399415.2 Gopherus evgoodei | reverse complement strand
AATAAAAGATTTTTTTTTACAATTTTGCTGTAACTAGCCATTTCTTCAAAAACTTGGCTTCTGCTCCTTAACTGAGCTAAAAGATTCAAAATGCTGAAATGTAAGCCTTCTGCAGTGAGTAGCTCTATTGGGGATATCAACTTCTATACAGAGCGACAGTCTTTGTATAAATCAATCTCTGACTGTAAGCCTCAGCTGATTAGTATACACCTGCTTTCATCTGAACTCGGAATGGCAGATCTGAGCAGTACAGTGTTTATTTTGTAAAGAAAAGTGGGTTGGGAAACCCATCTCTTGAATATATAAAGGTGTTATAGAACATTAGCAGTATAATACAATACTATCACGAGGGACTCGGTTTAATTAGTTTAAGTTACTTTAGTTTGCCATCATCACAGCTGTGGTTCTATTTTTGTTTTTTTAACATTATACTTACTTTCCTAAGCTATTGGACAGACTATTTTGGGGTAACTGTTCTGGTAGCTGGTGCCTATATTGCAGTAGCCCTTTCCCTTCCTGCCTGGTTTAAGGGAATTTATATAAAACTCAATGTCTCAGGGTTGTTATGGCCTTCTCATATCAGCCATTCCCATTGCTGCAGCCTCCACCTTCTAGATTTTAATGGTAAAGTGCTAATAGGGCAGAATTAATTGTCAGTGCACCCAAAAATGGTACTTGAAATCAAGGAAGCAGCAAATACAGTTTTGTGGCTATTTCCCTTACACTCACTACTGTCCTATTAGTTACTAATGCATCGACAGCACAGCAACTTTTAGAGACAAAGTGAGTGATCTTTTATGGGACCAACTGTTGGTGAGACAACCTTTTGAGCTTACACAGCTCTTCAGATGTGTGTAAACACAACCTTCTCTCAAACAGAAGTTGGTCCCGTAAAAGATATCTCACCCACCTTGTCTCTAATATCCTGGAACTGACA
This sequence comes from Gopherus evgoodei, assembly GCF_007399415.2. Taxonomy (NCBI): domain Eukaryota; kingdom Metazoa; phylum Chordata; order Testudines; family Testudinidae; genus Gopherus; species Gopherus evgoodei. The sequence continues at coordinate 10,525,599 of NC_044333.1, read as the reverse complement.
TGGATACAACACTGCATACAAACCTACTTCTGTCAATATCAAACTAAAATTCAGGTTTTTGTGGTGTACAACTCTCTAAGATTGGCCACAAACATCAACTTGCATTCTCTGCTAGAGCTCTAGTGAAGTTACACTAAAGCAATGTCAGGGACTGAATTGGAGACAAAAAGTAGAGTTCAATAAATCACTCTGAGAAATTGCGACTTGTGTGAGATTAATGTCTTTAATCTAAGAATGTTGAATTATTTATTGAAGACATTAATCTCACTCACACAAGTCGCAATTTCTTTGAGTGATTTATTGAACTCTATTCTTTGTCCCCTGATTCAGTCCCTGGCATTCTACAGTCAAGAGTAGCAACAGCATGCATGTCAGTGGTCTAGCAATGTTTACTAAGCCAAATATATTGCAAGTGCCAGCTATGATTTTTTGGGAGAGCTGACTTGGGGATTAGCACTAGTGTCACTTTCTAGGCTGTGAAAGTTTGAGAAATCATCGTCTAACCTCAGTTTGGAATTTGGAGGTCAGCATGGCTTTTGGCCATTATCTAAAACTAGGGAAAGGACTTATTGCCATTGTATATAAGACTTCTGAAAATGCAACTGTAGTCTAGGATTAAATACTAAAGTCTCAACTCATCTTACAAGTCTGCCTCAAAACTCATTTTCCTTTCCTATCTTTGAACACTGCCTGCTGCTAATTCACTCCTCTTTCCCCCCCCCACTGCCATCATCGTTCCTCTGTCGGCATTTCCATAGCATTACGACTTCCCCACCCCTGCATTTAAGTACAGGAGAGCCTATGCAGTGGCTAATAGGACACTGATTAATTTAAATTTAAAAAATCACTTAATGAAAATCATTGCATTTATTAGAATTTCTAGCTTATAGCACTGACTGAGGAGCACTTAATTCCCATCACTGGAAAGGACTTCAGCATGGTGGAATTTGAGACTTTTTTTCATGTAAAGTTCAAGCCTATCCTAAGCCCTCAAACTATGCACAATGTTCTTAATAAAACAGTGTGTTAGAGACCTTGAACTACCTATTATCCTTTAAACAAATCTCAAACTTTAAATGTATGGAATTTCCCATAATGGTACATTGGCTTCTAATAAGCCACAGCAAGATTTAAGTGTTAAATGCCACTTTTTAGTAAATATCAGGTAAACAAGGAAAAGGTTTGAGGTTTAAATAAACTCCTGGACTGGACTCTGTTTCAATTTACTAGGAATAAGATGGTAAATTAAATGTACTGCTTTCTAAACCTAGCAAAAGCCTGCAAGTTTACATAAAATAAAGCCACAATTGAGACAAGGTAGAAGTTATAGCACACTTAAAATAAGTGCCAGAGAACTAAATACCTCTGATGTTGTTTTAAAATAGTTAGATTTTAGACGCCAAAAGAAAGAGCCTTTCAATTCAGAATGCTGTGGGTTTGATGGTATTTATTTTAAACCTCACTTTCAGCTACAGAGAAATAAATTAGCATGGAATAGAAAATAAGATTGCAAGGTTTCAGTTTACCTAGTTTTAAAAAAATTTAAGTTGAGATATAGATACTAAAAGTTTTAACAAGATCGCAAAACAGGGTCATCCCACTGTGCCACAAAGAAAGCAGAATACAAGACCCAGTTTTGCAGCTGTATTTCATCTTAATTTAGCTATAGTTGTGACAAAATTGGTTTTATAGTATTTGAATCTCTCCAGTACAGGCAAATAAGCAGACACGTATTCATATTGCACCACAGGCCTATAGCAAGACAGCAAACTAATCATCTCCAATTTTGAACCTCTACAAACAAGTGATACCCACGTGTTTCAGCTCTCAACTTAAGTGTTATATTTACAATATTGTCAAACATTGGTATGTAAAGTGTCTAGGAGGAGACCCAGCAAGAAGGTATGATTAGAACCCCAGTATCTTGAAGGTGATTTGATCTTTAGTTTAGTACAATTATTTCTAGCATTTATTACTAACCGTTGAGGTGAAGCAATAGCACATCAGATCAAGGAAGTATTTTCCCTTTCCGCACAACGTTTCTCACAGTTGAATTCTATGTATAAATAGATTTCTCTTCTGTGCCAGTCAATTACACATCTAAATTTTCAAACAGATGACAGCCATGGTATTACATATAGTTCTACTATAAAGTCTTTATAATATGTAAAAGTACTGCCTCTGGTGAACAGTATTGAAAATCAAACTAAAATGTCTGATCTCTTTGCTGTAATTTAAGAAACTATTAAATAGGGAAGCTTAAGTTTTTGCCTCAAGTATTTTACTTTTGGGGGTTCTATTTTAACCATTTAGAAACTAATCAATCACAAAACTGGTAACAAACCATATGTAAATATTAACATTTTAATCAAGTCTGTGTTTTCTGTGGAAAGGCAATTTGGAGCATGTGAAAGGTGCAGAACAAAACAGCTTTAGAGATTGGAATTCTCTCTCTGCAGATCCCACCACTTTTCACTGAAATGTTTCTAGAGGAGAAAGGGTAGGGCAGTCTTTATATGCCGATTCAATCTGCTGCAAATGCCAATGACGAATGTTTGTTATGGATGCCTGTCTACTGGGATAAGGGTCCGATTCCCAAGCAAGTCACTTCACATAGGCCACTGAGCATCCATCAGATATGAATGGCTTTTGGTCACTTCTGACTTGGAGTAGTTTTCAACTGTACTTAGGGTGACCAGAAGTCCCAATATTTACTTTGGTCCTGCATCCCACCCGATGTTCAGTTGGGACACATTGTCCTGATATTTTGCCCTCTGGCACACAGGTGGAGGGGGCTCATGCCCCAAACTCTGCCCTGACTCTGCCCCCTCCTTGCCCCATTGGATCCCTCCCAAAATCCCCACTCTGGTTCCGCCTCTTCCCCAAGCATGGAGGCAGAGGTGAGCTGGTGTGGTGGGGGGGGGGGGAAGAGGCAGGGCAGTGAGCTGCAGGTGGGAGCTCAGCCTCTACCCATTTTTCCTATGCTCCTGCAACTTGCTTTTTTTTTTTTTTTTTTGCTCTGCCAGTGTCCTGATATTTCATGTCTCTCATCTGGTCACCCTAATTGTACTTAAAATGCTTCATTATTCTGCTACCTAGTTCTCCAAAGTACGTTTAATTTGATCACTCAGCTCTATTATTCTAGAATCTGTTTCCCCTTACTACTTAAGTCCCATTTCTATGAGATTTTCCATTGGCCTCAAACTATAATGAATAGTTCAGACATTGTTTCCATGTCTGAAGTGACTGGCTAATGATTACCCATAATAATGTGAATTGACACTACTTCAACTACAGATCATGGGAGGGAGTATTATAGACCCAAGCATCTCTCTTCAGTAATAGCTGGTACATCTGTTCCTGGCTCCAATGGTTCTTCAGTTGCCCCATATTCTCTGATTCTCTTCTGTCCCTGTTAGTAACTTTTGCTTGGTTCTCTGCTGTTTTTGGAACTGCTTTAAATTTTTAGTTAGATTTGGTCTCTAATTTCTTATTTTCACTGTCCATCTCTGTCAAAACACTGTAACAAAGCACCTGGGTGGCTTCAGTGATAGTACCTGCATAGGAAATTGAAGATAAACCAGGTGAATATCCAAGTATCATCATCATAAAAGCAGCAAATTATTTAAACAGAACTTTAAGCCAACTGGACTACATACAGATCAGTGAAAGTTAGTCTTGAAGTGTGTTCAGTTTTTTTTTTAAATATACATGAAGGATACACTTGCAACACAAGGTAAAGTTCCATTGTTGGTCTAGTTTTTTTTTTGTTTTTTTTTTTTTAAAACAAGCCAACAATATGTTTAAAAGATGCCCTAATGGTGACAGTTTTTTCTCCCAAGCACTCAGTAGGGTATACAATACACTGAAATTTGTTTTCCCCATTAAAAGAGACAGATAAGGCTTACAAAGTAAAAGCGCCAAAGAGTGTGGGAGGGGGAAGGGCTTCTGTATACATTTAAGAAACTGATACGGTTTGATAACTGATCCATACACTGACCGATAAAGCCATGTAACCGATTTCATTTAACAGTGGATTTATGAACTATCACTGTGGGAACTTTTACTGAACTGTAAAAAACAAAGCAGTAGGCTGCAAGAGAAGATTGAGTAATCCTTAACTGGACAATTCAACAAAGGGATACTGACAGGCAACACTCCAGAGAAGATGATTTTCCCCCACACCAGCTTTGAATAGCATAAACATTACATATTTTCAAGCAGCTGATCAAGCTCCAACTAAAGTGAAGCACGACAACATGTTTGCTTGAGTCCAGAAAGATTTCGTGATTTTAGAATTACAGCCGGCCTTCCTTTTGGATTTAGATTTTTCAATGTGTTTGGTAAGATACAAATATAATGAGACTGACAGAAACTATAAAATAGACACTTAAAAGAAATGTAAAATACAGAAAAACTGATTTTTTTCCAATCACTACCATTCAGCTCATATGTGATCACACACGACTTTAAAATTTATTGCAGATGTCTTTACTCAAGTCTAGCAAACAGTGAAATTTCCCAATTTACATGTGCTTACCTAAGATGTTGTTGATCAATGGAGGTCTTCTGGAAATGGGCAAGTAGACTCCAATGAAATAGACTGGAATTCCAGATATAGCAATGCCAATTCCGATCAATGAATTAATAGTGTCACTATATAGAGGCACCACCACCAGAAATACTGAGCATATACAGAAAGCTATTGGGAAAAATAGGCTCAACTGCAGAAAAGGAGAAAAAGAGATTAGAACATTCTTGGAATGCTTTCGTATATCAACACTTACATGCATTCTGATGGGAATGCAATTTTCTGTAATTGCAACTTTTAATACATAACATTTTTCCAAATCAAGTTTTTAATTTCCATACACACAACAGCACAGGGTGGACTTGTATTTGGCTAGTTAGAAATATGTTACGTGGATACAAGGACGACACTCTATACAGCAGAACCACAGAACAGAAGCTAAGATTCACATGTGCAAAAGTTAAGATAACTATGCAATGCTGAAAGTAGCTTTTCACTGCAGCAGAGTGGCTTTTAGACAAATCCACTGCACTGAGACATTGCCCTTCAGGAGTCAAGAATGGCACGGTTAGTTTAATGAAGTGCATTAAACTTTACCAGAGAAAGGTGTTAAAGGAATTACAAATTCAGAAATACCACAACAGCTCCAAAGATTGCCTTGGTAGCAAAGGTGCTACCAGCATGATTAATTTGCCCTCCCTAACTTTCACACAATAGTGCTGGAACTAAGGAGGAGGGGAAGAGAGATAGAGCCAAAATCCATTGACCTATAATCCAAAGAGCAAGAGTAGCTCCTGTTTTCAATCACATGAACCATTTTTCAGATGGCAGAAGGATGGACTAGTGACTGAACTGAAAAAATGAAGAGGAATATCAGTCAGTCATTTTCACCTAGTAGTTGAGCCAGTCTGCTACAGCAGGAATATTTACTGAGTACTCGACAGCAACACATGGCATTTTACAAAAATTAAGACATGGCTTGTGCCCTGAGAGTGCACAATCTAACACTTCAGACATAACACATATGGGTTCAAATTTCAGACAGTGCTGTAGGATGTACTGGGGTAGGGGAAAGATCTTAAAAATAAACTAATTCTGCTTACATTAATTCATTAAATTTGTACCTTGAGAGGCCTGGGTCGATCTGGTTCCTTCCAGCGGAGGTATAACTGCCCAGCTATTGATAGTCCCACGAAAAACCAGTAACTGAAACTGAAGTAGTTAATAAGCTGGAAGACATCTTCTACAGTCAGATAAATGAGGGCCATAGTACACTGTTGGGAAAGAACATGAATACCATGAAGAACTATAAGTGACATATACGTTTTTCAAGTTTTTTTTTTTGGTTTTTTTTTGGTTTGGACATTAATGTCATCTTTCATGCCTGAGACTAATTAACTGTTAATTCATACAAGTGAAAGATCATTTAATGTAATATTCAATACAGACCTTATCTGTCAATGAACTCCAACCCAAGTAAAAAAAAATCCATTTTGGATCTATTTCATATCCCAAACACTTCCATAGAGCTTAAAAGCAGCAGCAACTTACATTGAACAGTAGTGCTGGTACAGGTGTGAACCTCCCTATATGGATCATGGACAATAGATCAGGGAGATGACCTTCCCGGGATCCTACAAAAAATAGCCTGTAAAGGACACAACAAGTAGTAAATCTTGAGCCAAGGAAAGAAAGACAGCTGTGTAAAAATATGCTATGAACAACCTCAAATAAACCTGCATGTGTATTCAATTATTCTTGTACTCTATGTAGGTCTATATAAGTAAATCTCTACACATTTAAAATAAAAGCGCTAAAGGTAAACTTCTGTGATTACTGAAGTAGGTTTTCATTGTTATGAGGCAGAAACTATCCACAAATTACAGCTGTATAACGTTAGTTAAACATTTTGGTACAATTTTAAGTATTGAAATCAAGTTAGTAATTTTCATGATGTAACAATGAGAAATGATTTATGATCAGATCCTGAAGGAAGTGACTGTACATAAGAATTTCTATAAATAATTCTAACAATGTTCTAATTTTATCTATTGTATAATTTCCAAATAACATTTCTTCCCAGTAGGGGGAGGTTAAATATGCATGTTAATGGACAAAAGATTTTATAAGAATTATAAAAACTCTTTTGAAGCTTGTACTGGCATTGTCTGTAGTCAATTAATAGGAGAAAATTTCCACGATATCACTGAAACTTTAAAAAGACTGTCATACCAATTAAAACTTTTAAAGCTTCACACACAAGGTCATAAATTTAATACATTTTAAAGTTTTAAACGTAGTATTTAAACAGGAAAACAAGAAAATTAAGTTATTAACTCCACAAGAAAACTGGAGAATAATTCAATTCTTGACCAACAGCATGAAACAATGTGGTCCATTACCTAGTACAACATTTATTACCTTACAGTGCATTGTCCATATTGCTATGCAGTCACATTTTGCGAGAGGGAGGGAGGGAAAACAGGACAGACTCGTGATTTGGAATATATGAACTAAAGTCTATTGAGGACAGTTATTTTATTGTGATATTCTTTAATGGCACAGACATTAAAAGTGTTCATTGATTTTATGTGTGATAAACTAAGTTGGCCAAGAGTGCTTATGAACATCTTAAAACAGAACCACAATGTGTATTACCTAGATGATGCTAAAATTGATGCATTAAGTCCACCAAAACATGAAACAGCTACAGCAACAGGAACTGTCCAACTGAAAATGCCGAACACCTGGTCAGCAAATGTCTAATGAATGAAGACAAGGGAAAAAATTAATTTTTGCAATGGCAGGATATAAATGGAACAGTAAAATTAAACCTGTTTTAATAAGATTTGTGCAGGAAAAAAAACAGCATTTAACATGTACATTAGTAATCTTCCACAGAGCTGTATACATTGGCAGCCATTCCTTTCACCTATTTTAGTTACAGAGTCAACACAAAATGAAGCTCAAGTCAGGCAATTTAGTTTGGGTTTACTGCTCAGTGAACCCAAGAAGTCTTTTCTTTAAGCAATTCACAAATAATTATGCTCATGAATACAAAACAGATTTCTAAGTTGCTTTAGTTTCTCTGGCTCACCCACATAATATGCTGTGTGATACACCTTAATTATAAAAAGTAAATATAACAGAGTCGCTTCCGGAGCGACAAATACATATGGCTCCAAGGCGAAAAACATACAATCTGAGATCCAAATAAGGAGATGGTATTTCAGAAGGCAAAGCACAACTAGGGGAACTTCTCCGCAAAACCCTCCATCACATGAGCATTTCTACAAAGTTATTGTTCTCGGAGCCAGTCTATAATCCTTATTTTTCTTTTGCTTCTACTCCCTCCTCCTGTCCCCAACCAGCACATTCTGTCCCTAGGCAGCCCTCCCTCTTCTTTGAAGCACAGGGGCTTTGGTCCTACAACACTGTAGCTGCAGAGGAGCTGGTGTTCTGTTAGCCAGCATCAGCTTCCTCACTGCTGATGCTGCCAGACCACTTACATGCCATTGCAGTGATCGCCAATAACAGTGACTCTAGAGCAAGGTGGCCAGGGGCACAGGATTTATTAGTAGGTGAATGAGCAGAAGCTTCCAGATGCCAATGCTCTGGAAACTATCATGCAACTGTTTAAAAGCAGAATTTATGAGGGAGTATGTTGGATAACGTTCTGTTCAGCATAATCGATTTCCCTCAGCTGAAGGAAATAGGATAGAATCTCTTAGAATATCAGGTATCAGAATTTTTAAAAAGTGGTTTAATATATAATGAAAGACAATTGCTTAGATACAGTAGTTTCTCTCCCCCCACCTGGGCCCTGTACCTTTAACTTTTCTCTTTTGGGGTATGTGCTAGGGGATGGAAAGGGAGTTATGCCCCGCCCCTTCCCTCTCTTCCCCCGCCCTCAAAAATAAATTCCCTTATCCTCTCAGAGTTGTGTTCAGCTGGGGGGAAGAAAGCTTCCCTAGTTGCAATGAAGGCTATAAATTAGGGCTGTTGATTAATTGCAGTTAACTGATGCGATTAACTGAAAAAAAAAACCTAAATCACAATTAAAAAAATAATCGCAGTTTTAATCGCACTGTTAAACAATAGAATACCAATTGAAATTTATTGTATTTTGGATGTTTTTCTACATTTTCATATATATTGTATTCTGTGTTGTAATTGAAATTGAGGTGTATATTATTTTTTATTATAATTTTTTACAGTGCAAATATTTGTAAACAAAATAAATCTTATTTTTCAATTCACCTCATAAAAGTACTGTAGTGCAATCTCTTTGTCGTGAAAGTGCAACTTACAAATGTAGCTTTTTTTGTTACATAACTGCACTCAAAAACAAAACAATGTAAAACTTCAGAGCCTACAAGTCCACTCAGTCCTACTTCTTGTTCAGCCAATCACTAAGACAAACAAGTTTGTTTACATTTACAGGATATAATACTACCTTCTTATTTACAATGTCACAAGAAAGTGAGAACAGACATTTACATGGCACTTTTTTAGCTGGCATTGAAGATATTTACATGCCAGATAAGCTAAACATTCATATGCCTCTTCATGCTTTGGCCACCATTCCAGAGGACATGCTTCCATGATGATGACACCCATTAAATAAACAATGTGTTAATTAAATTTGTGACTGAACTCCCTGGGGGAGAATTGTATGTCCCCTGCTGTTTTATCCACATTCTGTCATCTATTTCAAGTTATAGTAGTCTCGGATTATGACCCAGCACATTTTGTTCATTTTAAGAACACCTTTCACGGCACATTTCACACAAGAATCTGAAGTGCCTTCCAAAATCTGAGAGGGACAAGGAGCATGCTTTCAGAAGTCTTAAAAGAGCAATACTCTGATAAGGAAACTACAGAACCCAAAATACCAAAAAAGAAAGTCAACCTTCTGTTGGTGACATCCGACTCAAGATAATGAAAATGAACATGTATTGGTCCACACTGCTTTGGACGGTTATCAAGCAGAACCCGACATCAGCATAGACGCATATCCCCTGGAATGGTAGTTGAAGCATGAAAGGACATATGAATCTTTAGCACATCTGGCACATAAATATCTTGTGACATTGGCTACAGCAGTGCCATGAGAATGCCTGTTCTCACTTTCAGGTGACACTATAAACAAAAAGCAGGCAGCATTATCTCCTGCAAATGTAAACAAACAGGTTTGTTTGAGCGGTTGGCTGAAGAAGAAGTAGGACTGAGTGGACTTGTAGGCTCTAAAAGGTTTACACTTTTTGTTTTTGAGTGCAGTTTTTTTGTACATAAATCTACATTTGTAAATTCAACTTTCACGATAAAGAGGTTACACTACAGTACTTCTATTAGGAGAATTGAAACATACCATTTCTTTTGGTTTTTTACAGTGCGAATACTTGTAATAAAAAAACAAAGTGATCACTGTATACCTTGTAGTCTGTGTTGTAACTGAAATCAATATATCTGAAAATGTAGATAACATCCAAAAATATTGAACTAAATGGTATTCTATTATTGTTTAACAGTGCAATTAACCACAATAAATTTTTTTAAAATCACTTGACAGTCCTACTATCAATTATTTCTTTATTGAAGTTTAACAAATGGCATGTTACTTCTATTATACCATTTTCTGGAGCAAGCTAGTAGTGATGCAGCAGCTGCTTAGTGTCTTTCATTAAATCAGTCAATTGCTGCACTAAATCATTCCACATAATTTACAGGCTACAAATGCACACTTCTTTTTATATCTATAAAGGAAGAAACAGCTAGTTAGTATACAAGTGACAATCGCAGCACACAACTAGTTGCAGGAGATATCAAGCTTCTTTGTTGTACATACAGTAGGTATTTTTTATTCTGTATTTACATAGTACATATCTAGGTGTACATGGTAATCTAAACATTTCCAGTAATTCCTCCACAAAATTGTTTCTTAGCTTTCTTCTTCTTCAGCGTCAAGAGCAAGATACCAAATGGCAAGAGCTGCAAAAATTAGTCCCTGATTCCTGCGTGTTTTCTGTCTTTTCAGTCATAAATATTCATTTTCAGGCCAACAGTGAACCACCAGCTGTTAGTATTCTGATCCCCACAATACACCCTTTTCAGATGGCTTTTCACTCATGAAACTATGGACTAAGCAGGTCACTCAAAATGGGTAAATATTCAACACTGCACTTTGTTCACAGTGTACAAAGACATCTGGAGTTAAAGGTAGCCTGAAATATTTCTAACTGGCTTCTCCTCAACCACCACCTAAAGCAGCACAGAATGCTTCATTTCCTATCTTCCTCAGATATAACTTGCATCTAGAGCTATCACATCATGGCCAAGGTATGTGCTGTTTAAAGAAATGTCATGAGGCCCAAGTTGGGCAAAATCTGAACTAGAGTTTCAGGTTTATTTTTCTTGTGAAAAGGAAAGAAAAAATCCTGAAGTTTTCATGTGTGACTTAAATCCTTCAGCTACCAAAACCAGATCATTTTATTAACACAAAACAAAGCTTGCCTATCCTTGAGTACCCTTTCCAAACTTCTAGACAGCAAAGTGCTTTCTCCAGCATTTAAGTAGTCCAGCTACTTTAAGGATCTGAACTTAATTCTGCTTCCTAGGGCTTTGGAGCAGAGCCCGGACCTGGAACGTGGAGCAGCTCTGGAGCAGTGGAGCTGCAGGTTTTTGCTGGAGCCAGAGCACAGCTCCAAAGCCCTGCACTTACTGCATGTGATGACCTGCAGTATAAACCAGAATGTATTCTATTTCTATGTAACTCTCAGCAAATTTAACTGAGCATCAGCACAGAGGAATGAATTTCTTGATGTGATGTGCCAGTGCAAAAATGTATTCATGCTTACAGAAATCTGCACCAACAGGTTAAAAGCTACTCAGGGCTCGACAACATGGCGGTGTAATACGTTCTGTGGGAGCATGATTTCTAAAATGCACTAACATGCTGGACTTGAATTGGTCCATTCAGATTTTGCTGGTAGTAGTACTACATTAAAACACACTAAGGGACCTTTAGTGTATAACAGAAAGGCCTTAATGCACAGCAACTTAGCGTGCTTTAAAAATCACACCACCTTACAGCATGTTATCCCACTGTGTAGACAAGCCCTTAGTCAACTGTGTAGGTAAACTTAAAGTAGCCTTTCCTTCTTAAGTCTCCAGAAAAACAGTACACAGTGGCATAATTCCAACATTATTAAGCAACCACGGAGGAAAAAGTGAATGCAAAAAAATAAGACATTTGGTTCTTTAAATGGTCAGATTAGATATAAACTATTGCCCCGAGGCTTTAAAGAAAAAAACTTAGCTTGACACCTCTTGCTCCTTCATATTACCCCACTTGTTAAAAAGTTCACCACGATTATTCTTTGTAAAAAGAGCCCTCAGTTCAAAATACAGAAATCCAGGCTTTATTCTGTACTGTTTGTGTCTATAACTGCTTTGATTTTTAATGGGGCCCTTTTTTGCATTTTCATCATTTTGTTTTTACCTTTTCCAAAAAAATCCCAATTAACAGTTTTCTTTTTCACCAAAAGATGGCGAACATGAACAGATTTAATCCACCAGAAGGGGCAAATTGTAAAGTTAGGACAAAAGCCAATCAATAAAACTTGTCGGAAATGTGTAAGAAAACTTAGATAATGTATTAAGATGAACTTCAGAGTTCTCGCACTGCTTCTATGAGGGTGGGGAGAGACACAGAGGATTCTGGCCTCAAAAAGGGAAAAAACAGCCTTCCAAATGTGAGCAATGAAAACCGACCATTGCAAGGACTCAACATATAGACTTTGTATTGCCTAGCCTCAGGCTCCCCCCTGTCAACATGGTTCTCTCTGTGTGGGATGTATAAGTGCAAAGCTGAAGCTAATGTTGCTGAAGGCAACATTAATAGGACTGCAGCTATCTTCTGTCTCAGATTGGGGCTTTTTGCAAAGAGTGGTTTGCCCTCTTGCTGTCATCCAGAGACCCTAAGGCACAGAGCTGTCTGCAGAGGTCATTCTTGCATAGGAACATGCAACATTGGCTTTATATCTCCCCACCTACTTCATTTGGAATTTTCTGCCCCAAATTATTTGCTCCTGTCTTTCTTTGCCTCACAGAATGAGCATACAGTGTGTAGACAAGAAATCCTCCATACTGTAAAAAAGCAGTAGCATATAGGATGTCCATAAAGACTATACCCTTCAAAAGAAGAGAACTGCCTTTCTATAAAGCCGGAAGTATGATACCATACGCAAAGAAAGCAAAGCTATTTTGGAATTTACATAATCCAGCCTCGCAGAAGCTGTCATGTAAGTCTGCCAACTCAGGAGGGTAAGTCTACTTATCAGTCCTTTACAATGATTAATCAAAATAATTGTAAAATTTTCCTTATCCAATAGACTACCCATTGCTTGTCCATCAAAAAATCCTTGAGGAAAGGAGAATTATGCAAAGCTGATTATAGTCCATTATATCAGATCATAAAAATGAGTGGGATAAAACAGAAGAGGATAAATAAAGGAACTGAATAGTGCAAAAATCTGACTGCAAAAACTGGAGGCTATCAAGTATAACAATAGCTTATACCATAGGAATAACATTCTCCAGCCTGGATTGTCCAATTCAAATCGACTGATGATTCCAGTGGGTATCTTTCTTGGTCTGCAAACATCCTGCACATGGAGTATTGTAAACGTATAGGTGCCTCTTTTGTATCATCAGATCCATATGTCTACTAGAATTAAGGCAAAGGCAGCTCAGATAAATGAGGTCTCCCAAGGAAGAATGTGATGGCTGATGATCAAATAATTAAGGAATTTTGAGAGATTCTTCACAACAAAAGCTGTGTCAAGAGATGAAAATTCTTACAGACAACTGATGCAATAAAAGAATAAGAAATCTGGTCTCCAAAGTTGAGCAATCCAAAGACCAAATGAAATTAAGAGACTCCAAAATTTAAATCTGATGAAGGACATGATAAAAAACCTACACACCACTACACAACTAACTGTGGAACTCTTTTCCACAAGATGTCATAGAGGCAAAAAGCTTCCTGGGAGCTTAGAGAGACATGATGGATGAGGTGATATTTTTTATTGGATCAACTTCTGCTGGAGAGAGAGAGAGAGAGAGACAAGCTTTCAAGCTTACAAAGAGCTCTTCAGTTCTTGAAAAACTTACTCAGAGAGTGTCACAGCTAAATACAAGATGGAACAGATTGTGTAGCATAAGTAATGAACACATTTCAAGGGACCATTCAAGATGAAGTGGCCTGTTAATATAGGTGATTTGACATTTATATGGATGATTAACAGCTAGAGTTACATTAGCTAGAGTTACAGAGATGGATGATAAATTTATAAACAATGTAAATTCATCAAGGACGGATAGCTCAGTGGTTTGAGCACTGGCCTGCTAAACCCAGGGTTGTGAGTTTGATCCGTGAGGGGGCCACTTAGGGATCTGAGGCAAAATCAGTACTTGGTCCTGCTAGTGAAGGCAGGGGGCTGGACTCGATGACCCTCAGGGTCCCTTCCAGTTCTAGGAGATATACCTATCTCCATTATACTATACTTTTTTTTTTTTTTTTTTTTTTTTTTTATATACATTAGGATGTAAGTTAACCCACTGCAGTTAGGAAAAAATCCCCTTTCCCTCCCACCCAATAGGTAGGTTGTCTGACAATTATGGATTTTCCATCTTCAACTGAAGCATCTAGTACTGGCCAGTATAGGAGACAGGATGCTGAATTAGAACCAATGGTCCACCTATCTGGTAAGTCAAATTCTATTCTTGTAAAAAGGAATTAACAATGTTTCATAAAGCTGAACAGACAGAAATCACATTTAACATGTGACAGGTTTTACATACTCAAGTTTGGAAGAAGTTCAGGCAAAGGTTATATAGTATCACTGTGCCAGAAAGTGCATCTTAAAAATGAGATAAAATAGATTCAACATATACTAGATAAGGTTTTGAGGCTCATAAAATGAAACAGTACAATGAATAATCTGGCTCATAAAACCAGGCGGTCAATTATTTTCTGTAAAAACTCACTTGCTCAGTCTCGGAAAGAAGTAAAGAGTAAACTGGTGAAGATGCTCTCTTCACTATATTATCCCCCTACGAAACACTTTATAGCACTGTATTCAAGGGTGGGAAAAGTTATGATGTTCTTAGAAGGGAGAAACTGAGAGTTCTGGTGTTCACTTTAAGTGGGAGGGAACCATTGTGTTATAATTTAAGAACTCTTAAGAAGTTCAGTTTGCTCTGCTAAGCATATCTTCCACAAGTTATCTCAGCCAAATGAAGTTCAAGTTTCTCAGTCACCTGAACTTTCTGGTTAAATTTTTATTTCCAGTGGTGCAAATTCAACAGACAAAGCATAGATGAAGAGCACCTATCAAATGTGTTTTCTGATTCCATAGTTGCAGTGGATAAGTCTGCCTGGTTTCTTTGTTACTTCCAAGACAAAATGCACTTTTTAGTTCATAAATTCATATTTATAAAATCATCTTTCACTTCCACAGGAAGACTCCATTTCTTACAACTTTTGTCGTAAATTATTCTGTAAACCAGCTGATATCTTCAAGGTTGTGCTATATTTTCCTTTGACAAATGATAAAAGGATCCCTACACAGTAACTCATGGCAGTAAAATTTTATGGAGGTGCAACAAAACTGGCCACATGAAAAAAACATTTGTATTGTATGGGGGGCTTTGGAAGTGGGGGCAGAGAAATACTAGAACAGGGATAAAAAAAACAACAAGTGCAATGGCATGAGAAAAAGGATTAGAGACTGCTTTCCATTATAGGCATGATTACTTGTATGACAACATATCCTTGATTAGTAAATGAGTCATGGACCTCTCATCTGAGAGCTGACCAACTCCATTTTACCTACCATTGCTTCTGGTGAATGTTCAGGTTCATTTTTACAGACATGTGAAGCAGTAGTGACAAGGGAAAGAATGGAGCATTTGAGGGAATATGCAGAGGGTGACAGAGGGCCTACCTGGAGACAGCTATTACAGAAGCATTTAGTCCGCCATAACAGGAGAAAGCCAACATTATGGGGATGGTCCATTGCATAAATCTCAGGGTTTCTTCTGAGAAAGTCTGAAGAGCAAGAAGCATTAAGATTAAATCATCATCCTCATTATGATCTGACAAGTCCTGAACTAGAACTGTTTCTATAGCCAGAAAACAGTAAAAGAAAAATGGATTATAAATCATTTCTGTTATGGACAATGCCTCTCTCCCAACTATCATACTGTATATAGACACACCAGTATTTGTTCCCCTCACTAGCAACCTTAATTCTGAATTTTGTTTTAAGACCACCTTAATGAAAGAACAGAAGCCAGGAGCTTCTAGCTGTGCATTTTACAGCTGAATTGCTAGCATTTTTTTCTGACTGAAGTGTTATGACAAATTAATCCCAGAAGAATGATCACAATATTAAACACTCAAAAAAACTAGTCTTTTAAAAAACACAAAAGCCCAATTTACTAAATTTATTTTTCCTGCAGCGAGAAAGTTAGTTTGGCTTCTCGACTTTAACAGCTGGACTCAACATCTGAACAGGATTTGCAAGACTACTACTTTGCCCCCTGAAATGCTGAAATAACAGTTCTGTACAAACAGTTCTAGTTGAAGAAGTCTGACTGGAAGCAGAGAGAACTCCCCCAATAAAATTTTGCCACAAAACAAAATTCACGGGTTACTTCCTTGTTTTAGGATCTGTCCCATGTTCAGTAAGCAATGGTTGCAGGAAGATAAGATAGTCCTTCATTTATTTTAGGACTGTTCACACAAGGACTTTGTCTTCACAACATTCAGTTTGCATTGTAACAAGATGGCAAAGATCACCAGACACTGACAGTGCAACGAATCATGATGCAACACTAACAGTTCCAAAATACTACTGTCCTAAAAGGATAATTGGAAATAGATGTCAGCCTTTCCTGAATTCAGAACTTATGCAAAACTAAAGACCAAAGATGATATTCTGCATAAGACTGAAAACTTCTGCAGTGCCAGTTTGTGTAGCTCACTTCAGGTTTGTCTCACACATGAGTGATCTCTTCCAGGTTTCATTTATACAGGTTCTTATACTGCTCTCAGCACTGTTGTATCTGAGCACCTTTCAGTAATACACTAAGTAACTAACATCTCCCTTGTGGGTTTGTTCTTGTTCATCCTCTCCCCAGAGAGAGCAAAGTGTGTGCAGTATAGCATTTTGTTTTGGATTCCCCCTGCCAGCCTAGATCTGGTGCACTGGAGGGCAGAGGCAGGGAACAGAAAGATCTAGTGTGAGAACGTATAACATTTTCCACCCTTTAAGCTTCCTGAGCTTTGAGAACTGTTTCCTAAAGAAAATAAGGAAACTGACTCATGGTAACCTCATTTGCAAGTAGGAAAGCTGCACGTGCAAAAGACCCGAACAAAACAAAACTGCTGAGTGCATAAAATTCTGTGCCACTCACAGAAAGCTTGTTTGTCTAAACAAAAAACACTGGGTGAGATCTGTTCAATTTGATCAAATAAATTCAAGTGACCTGCACTAAAGTAGTGACTACATCAACTGGAAATGTAATGGGGTACTCTAATTTCTGGTGGTGCAATAGAAATCAGTTTGTCATGTTTTCAAAGTATCTTTCCACTCTGCTTTCAGTGATAATCCTGCTGGCTGGTCCCCACTGCAACCCACATTGCTCCCCTTAAATATCTGAGATGGAAAATTTCTGCTCTCTTTTCCCAGGCACAGACAGTGCTGCTGCAGTGCAAGGTACAGGATGGAATCTTTTCTTCATCTTTCAACCACTTGATTAGATCTTAAATAACCCAAATCATTCATGGCTTATAGTCCACTGCATAGATATGCTCTTCTGGATATACGCCAGCCTTTTGGGCCAGATCTACACTAAAAAAATTGCATACCCACTTTCCAACAGTGCAGCTACTCAGATCAGAAATTCAAGATAGTAGTGAAAATGCTTGTGCTAAATCTACACTAGAGCTTACACTGCTCCTAACCCTAGTGTAGGAGCTGCAACAATGCTGGAAATGGGTACAAATTCTGCAAAATAGGCAAGGACAAAATGTGTTCCCTTAAAATTATACTAACATGCCAATCCTTCTCCCCAATTCTGACTCAACCCCTTGATCTCACACCTCCTGTTGTGTGTGTCTGCACTCACACGCTTTGTAGCTATAAAGCGCCACCAGTGCAGCTTCAGTGGAAGCTGTAACAGACAGGGACTAGGTTTGAGGACTGTGGTAAAGATGCTTGAGCCCCATCTATTCTATAGTTTCCATGACTGTTTACACTGGTGAAGCTGCACAGGCAGTGAATTAACCTCTTGAAAAGTTTGCAAGTATAAATGCAGTCTTCAAGGGCTAAAGTAACAGCAATATTTCTATTTACACAGTCCCAAAGGTGTGCTAGTGATTTCAGTGCTGAAAATGAGAAGAGATGAGGGACCTACCAATTAACAAGTAAGAACCAGTAAAAAGATCCATAACTCAAATTGAGTGTACTCTTTCAATATACCTATATCCAACAATCAACGTTGCATACCAAAGAAATTCCAATCAAGTTTTAAGTTGGAAAAGTACAAGATTCATAAGCAGATAAGCAACCTTTTTTAAAATACCCTTAGCAAAATAGCTTTTGTTCTCCAAATGTATTACTTCCATATATTCCACTGAGATATCATGTGCTCTTCACTTTGTGACAGGAACTCATTTCAGAGAAGCTCAGCACTGGGAAGGCATGTGCATGTGCCTCTGTTCATGGATTTTAGATCCAACATTGTAAGTCCCCAACTGTCCCTCAGTTCTTCTCTAACTTCAGGCACATACTTTAACTCTCCAAAGTAGAGGAGAGAAAGAAGAGTCATCTGAATCTGCAGAGGCAATACATTTGGAGAACAACTTGAGTCAGTAAGCAACTTCTTCATGCCACTGTCTCTGCAGATACAGTTAGACTAGAAAACAGTGACGAGCCTCAACAAGAAGGCAGAGTAGGAATAACTGAAATGATAGTGAAGACACAGCTCTCCTGAAGGCAACCTAGTCTGATCTGACTCAGTATTGGGAAACAAGACAGAATATGCTTTGTGAAGGCATGAATAAAACTTCAGGTAGCAGCATTGCAAATCTCAACAACCAGCACATGACAAATAGATACTGCAGAAGTTATTGCTCCCCTGGTGAAAAGGGCTGTAGGTCCTTCTGGTACAATAATCACACTGTATTTGAAAGCAGCGACCCATTACTGCCTCTAATGATAAGTTCTTAAATTAACAGGTGCAGAAGAAGATGCCTTCCTCCCAAACTGGTCTTTTTGGAAGATATCAACACAACCAAAGAAAGTGGGCTGGATGCTAGCTGGCAAAAGTTAATCAGGCTCCCAGTTTTCTACTGCAAGGGAAGCTGGCAGTGATAGGCTTAAACACCCAATAACAGTTATAACCAAATGCAGATGATGGGCCTAGAAAAGTAATCATAATGGAAAGGGAACTTCAGAAATTGTAAACCCAAAAGGATAACTGCTAGCATACACCGCCTTTCCCTTCTGGACCCTCCCCCAGATCCACGTTCCCATTTAATATGAGATAAAAGCAGCTCTGAAAAAAGCATGTCTATTCCAGGGATCTCAGCACATTGTTATATGCCCCATCAACCTTAGACTCATAGGACCAGATGCAAAGATTCTGCATAAGTGAACATTTTCACTCTTCCACATCCAAGGGGAAGGCCATATGGCTCCTGGAAAGAGGAGAGGGCAAAGGACCGTTTTGTTTACTTTGCAAATTATTGTTGCCCTGGAAGGGGAATACTGACTTGAGGGGGGGGGGGGAAATCCCTAAACTACCCAAGCATGAAAGAAAACAGGGACAGATGTTTGTCATTTGAGCCATGGCCACACCTAGCAAAGAGGCAATAAGCTGAAATGCTTACAGCCACTATGCTTCCTTTTCTTAGAAGCAGACACAGCACCCCAAATTCTTAGAGGACCTGGCTGCTCTACTCACAAGCAAGAACCCAAAGACTCTCTAATGGATGCAATAACTTCTACAGCTGGGCTCAAACCCAAAGAGCCATCCAGCACCATCCAACTATTCAGATCTGTTAGATCAAAGGACTTCTTGGGCATAACTGATAACTACATAGCCATATCCCTAACCTGACCTCTTTCCCCCATCTGTCAAATCAGAAAGAATCTAACCATTAGACAGAGTCCAAATAACAAAAATAAGGAAAATATTACTAGATAAATACATACAATATTATACTACCTAACCCAACACCGATTCTGATACAGGGAGAGTACTGGGTTCTGCGTCCAAGGGGCAGTTGGGTGCTTTTTTAGTACCTCTGAAATAGATTCCATCACTGCGTGGGAGAGGGGATCTGTAGACACAGTGTCATGAAGGAGAAAGCCAAGTATATACTTAGAATTATGAATACAGATAAGACCCTGAACCTGGAATAAGATGCCGGCCATATACTGAATGGAAAGATGTTATGACTAGTACATGTGCACACTGTAGACAGCAGAGTCCCAAATCAATTGGTAGAAACTAAAAACACTCTAACAATTAGATATTTACTGGCAGGGAAAGGTGACATAGAAGTTCACAACCACTGTCTAAAAGGTGTGTGGGTGCTGCTGCACCCCCTGGCTTGAAGTAGTAAAAACAACCCAAATACATGGTTTCCGCCTTAAGCACTCCCACTATAAAAATTGTTCCAGCACCACTGAAGAGGTATGCTCATTCTGTAGAGTAATAATTAGTTTGTACATGTATAAATGAACAGTAGCAAAGACTCCAGTACATAACAACTGAAGCTGAAATGGAAAACCAGAGTTGAAACCATATCTGTGGCCTGGTCTACGCTACGCATTTAAACCGATTTTAGCAGCGTTAAACCGATTTAACGCCGCACCTGTCCACACTACGAGGCCCTTTATATCGATATAAAGGGCTCTTTACATCGGTTTCTGTACTCCTCCCCGACGAGAGGAGTAGCGCTAAAATCGGTATTACCATATTGGATTAGGGTTAGTGTGTCCGCAAATCGACGGTATTGGCCTCCGGGCGGTATCCCACAGTGCACCACTGTGACCGCTTTGGACAGCAGTCTGAACTCGGATGCACTGGCCAGGTATACAGGAAAAGCCCCGCGAACTTCTGAATTTCATTTCCTGTTTGGCCAGCGTGGAGCTGTGATCAGCACAGGTGACCACACAGAGCTCATCAGCACAGGTAGCAATGCAGTCTCCTGAGAATCGAAAAAGAGCTCCAGCACGGACCGCACAGGAGGTACTGGATCTGATCGCTATATGGGGAGAAGATTCAGTGCTAACAGAACTCCGTTCCAAAAGACGAAATGAAAAAATATTTGAAAAACTTTCCAAGGTTATGATGGCCAAAGGCCACACCAGGGACTCAGTGCAGTGCAGAGTGAAAGTTAAGGAGCTCAGACAAGCCTACCAGAAAACCAAAGCAGCAAACGGAAGGTCTGGGTCAGGGCCAAAAACATGCCACTTCTACGCTGAGCTGCATGCAATTTTAGGGGGCTGCGCCACCACTATCCCACCCCTGTCCATGGATTCCGAGGTGGGGGTTGTAATCTCAACCATGGCTGAGGATTCTGCGGAGGAGGAGGAGGAGGACGACCTTGCAGCGAGCACACAGCACTCCGTTAGTCCCAACAGCCAGGAGCTTTTTGTGACCCAGATGGAATTACCCTCCCAGCCCTCCCAAGCCACTAGCCCAGACAGTGAAGCCATGGAAGCGACCTCTGGTGAGTGTGCTTTGTAAATATAAAACATGGTTTAAAAGCAAGCGTTTTTTAATGATTGATTTGCCATGAGGGCTTGGGATGCATTTGCAGCCAGTAAAGTTACTGGAAAGTTTGTTAACATGTCTGGGGATGGAGCGGAAATCTTCCAGGGACATCTCCATGAAGCGCTCCTGGAGGTATTCCAAAAGCCTTTGCAGAAGGTTTCTGGGCAAGGCAGCCTTTGTCCTACCATGGTGGATGGAACCTTTACCATGCCATGCATGTAGCAAGTAATCGGGTATCATTGCATGACAAAACATAGCTGCGTATGGTCCCGGTGATTGCTGGCATTCAAGAAACATCCGTTCTTTATCTCGATCTGTTATCCTCAGCAGAGTGATATCGTTCCTGGTAATCTGGTTGAAATTCAGGAATTTAATTAAGGGGACAGAGATGGCCATTTTCTTACTGGGCTGTTGCTTAAAAGAAATCCTTCCTTGCACGTAGCCAAGCGGGGAGAGGGGAGGACGGATAGTGCTAAGCTTTTTTGCATTTGGCTAGCAGGAATCGTCCCAACTACCAGCCACGCAGTGTGGGGTGGAAAGGGGGGCGATTAGCAGTGATCTTTCATGATACCAGCCATGCGGTGGGGGGAGGGGTAAAGCAATCATCCTAGAGAATTGCATGGGGGGGTTGGCTTCTGCTGCTACATGTTAACAGGAAAGAAGCATCAGAGGGCACTGTGTATATGAAGGCTGGAGAAGCCGAAAGACAATGGCTTACCATGGCCGCATGCAAGCCGAATTCTGATGCCCGGACCTGCGTCTGTGAGATCTGTAACACCAGAGCCGCAGGCACTCAATATTAAGATGCAAAATGCGACCTTGTAGTGAAATCACACGTGCTATGTAAGGTGAATAGTGTTGTTCACTGTGAAAGAGTTTAAACCATTGTTCTGTAAAATGTATCTTTTTAAATACTTCTCTCCCTTTTTTCCCTCCCTCATGCAGCTGCACATTTTTCAAGCCTCCCTACTCCATCCCAAAGGCTCTCTCAGATAAGGCGGAGGAAATGTTCCCGGAAATCATGGAAGTAACCCGCAATGAAAGAGCTCATCTGAAGGAGTGGAAGGATGTGGTAGCAAAGTACAGGAAAGATGCCAGTGAACGTGAGGATAGGAGGGATGAACGTGAGGATAGGAGAGACGCTCGAGATGAGAGGTGGCGGCAGGAAGATCAGAGGTGTAGACAGGAAGATCAGCGGTGGCGGGATGCAACGCTGGAGCTGCTGCGTGATCAAACTGATATCCTCTGACTTCTGGTGGATCTTCAGGAAGAGCAGCGGGGTCACAGAGTGCCGCTGCAGCCCTTGTGTAACAACCCTCACCACTCACCATGTTCCATATCTTCCACACCCAGACGTGTACGAACGTGTGGGGGAAGGCTTCGTGCACCCGCCCACTCCACCCCAGTGGACAGTCCAACCAAAAGGCTGTCATTACACTGAAATGTATTTAATGGCCTTTTCCTTCCCTCCTATGCTCCTCCCAAACCACACCTGGGATACCTTGTCAGTTCTCTGCCTCTTTTTATAATTACTTTTTAAAAATGAATACATGATTTTTAAACGATAGAGGCTTTATTTCCTTAAGCAAGCTGTAATCGAAAGGGGAGGGTGGGTTGCTTACAGGGAGGGAGTCAATAAAGGGGGGGCGTTCATGAAGGGGAAACAAACACAGCAGTCACACCATACCCTGGCCCGTGATGAAACTCGTTTTCAAAAGCTTCTCTGATGCGCATCGCCCTGGTGTCTGGCTGCGTGTAATCAACGGCCAGGTGATTTGCCTCAGCCTCCCACCCCGCCATAAAGGTCTCCCCCTTACTCTCACAGAGATTGTGGAGCACACAGCAAGCAGCAATAACAAAGGGGACATTGGTTAGGCTGAGGTCTGAGCAAGTGAGTAATGTGCGCCAGCGCACCTTTAAACGGCCAAATGCACATTCTACCACCATCCTGCACTTGCTCAGCCTGTAGTTGAACAGCTCCTGACCACTGTCCAGGCTGTCTGTGTATGGCTTCATAAGCCATGGCATCAAGGGGTAGGCTGGGTCACCCAGGATAACAACAGGCATTTCAACATCCCTAACTGTTATTTTCTGGTCTGGCAAGTAATTCCCTTGCTGCAGCAGTTTAAACAGAGCAGTGCTTCTGAAGACGCGAGCGTCATGAACCCTTCCTGGCCATCCCACGTGGATGTTGGTGAAACATCCCTTGTGATCCACCAGTGCTTGCAGCACCATGGAAAAGTACCCCTTGCGGTGTATGTACTGGGTGCCCTGGTGCTCCGGTGCCAAGATAGGGATATGGGTTCCATCTATCGCCCCCCCACAGTTAGGGAATCCCATTGCAGCAAAGCCATCCACTATGACCTGCATGTTTCCCAGAGTCACAACCTTTCGTAGCAGCAGCTTAATGATTGCTTTGGCTACTTGCATCACAGCAGCCCCCACAGAAGATTTTCCCACTCCAAATTGATTCCCGACTGACTGGTAGCTGTCTGGCATTGCAAGCTTCCAGAGGGCTATTGCCCCTCCCTTCTCCACTGTGAGGGCTGCTCTCATCTTGGTATTATGGCGTTTCAGGGCAGGGGAAAGCAAGTCACAAAGTTCCATGAAAGTGCCCTTATGCATGCGAAAGTTTCGCAGCCACTGGGAATCGTCCCACACCTGCAAAACTATGCGGTCCCACCAGTTGTGCTTGTTTCCTGGGCCCAAAATAGGCGTTCAATGGCTAGAACCTGCCCCATTACCAGCAGGATCTCCAAAGTGCAGGGGCCCACGGTTTGAGATAATTCTGTGTCCTCATCACTCTCGTCGCCATGCTGCCGTAGCTGCCGCCTCCTCCTCCCCTGGCTTTGCAGGTCCCAATTCAGCATAGACTGCATGAGAATGCACGAGGTGTTTACAACGTCCACTATTGCGGTATTGATCTGAGCAGGGTCCATGCTTGCTGTGCTATGGCGTTTGCACAGTTCACCCAGGAAAAAAGGCACGAAATGATTGTCTGCTGCTTTCACGAAAGGAGGGGTGAGGCTGTACCCAGAACCACCCGCGACAATGATTTTTGCCTCATCAGGCACTGGGCTCTCAACCCAGAATTCCAAGGGGCAGGGGAGACTGCAGGAACTATGGGATAGCTACCCACAGTGCAACGCTCCAGAAATCAACGCTAGCCTCGGACCATGGATGCACACCGTCGTATTAATGTGCTTAGTGTGGCCGCGTGCACTCGACTTTATACAATCTGTTTTATAAAACCGGTTTATGTAAAATCAAAATAATCCCGTAGTGTAGATGTACCCTGTGACAGTTTGCAAGCAACATTTGACAAATGAGGTGTATTTAGGATTGGCAAACTCCCTTGAGAAAAACTGCAGAGCTATAAACCTCAAAAAAAAAGATCTTATATCAGGGATTAGGATGGGGAGAAAGGACAAATTTGCCAGACACTAACACATGGACTAAGTCTAGTAACCAGAGGCTGACATCATATATGAAAGGAGGAATGCTTCATCAATTAGGTCTAAAGCTATACTCTGCTGAAGCCACTCCTTCAGCTCCCAGTTACTGAGAAGAGCAAGTATAATGGATTCCCACACCAAGACGCCATGTTTGGATCCATCCTCTGACTAGTATGTGTCAGATTTGAAGCCCTCCCATTCCAACTTTGGCTGCTGAAAAGGGAAACTGGTCTTTTTTCCTTCACCCCAAAGCCTCCTGACTGATGACAATGGGGAAAGCGACTATTCCCAGCTTCAATGTTTCAGGGCCTTCTCCCCACCGTGAACAGCACCGATGCCTACCTTGGATACTGTTCACAATGTTCCTAAGTAGTGGCAGAGTGAGATGAACATTAGCAGTTTCACTGCTGCTCTGTATACAATCACTGCATATGGTTAGGATAACTTTTACGCCAGAATCAAAACTTTCCTGTCCGAATGCGCAATGCATTAGAAAGGAAACCCTAACCTGCCCAGTCTTGAGTATCACCGTTGCATATAAAATGCAGATATTTTTACATTCAGTAAATCACTGAATCGAGAGCCACTAAATCAAATATAGATGAGTAAAAATGGAAACTACTTAGTGGGTTCTTTTCAAAAGAAATACTGTGAAAATAGAATTAGAATCCAACTTCCAAGTCAGAATTAAAAGACACTATACCATTTTACACTGTATCATTTTCCAGGCCAATAGGGGCTGTGAGAAGCAACATGGGCCGAGCCACCTCTTCCTGCAGCTCCCATTGGCCTGGAATGGTGAACCGCGGGCAGGGGGAGCTGCAAATCGGCCAAACCTGCAGATGCTGCAGGTAAACAAACTGACCAGCCAGCGGCTTTCCGTGACGGGCCACGGGCCACAATTTGCCAATCCCAGATATAGAGGATATATTGTATCTGTAAGACATTATATTATGGAGAATAGGTGAATTACTAAATAAAACTTAGGGTACTTTAAAAAAAAAAACCCACACACAAACGAGCATCCAATCCTCCAAATTCAATATCTTTCCCCCCACACACTTTCGTACTTCTGTTTTACAGGAGAATTGTAGGAACTGATGTAATTTTAGTAGGGCGAGGAAACAATGAGTGATAAAACTTACTTAGAGAGAATTGTACAAATATTAGCACAGCTAAATTGCAACATCTCTATTTGCAAACAGATAAAGCTACTTCACACTGAAGATATTAACTAGTGACACAGTACAACATTTTTCAAACACATTTCAAGTTATTAAAGAAGATAGCATAAGAATGACTAAAATCATGCTAAGTATTAATGATTCCTATTATTATTCTTTACATACCTCAAGGAGCAAACACCTAGTCAGAATCTTTTCGAAATATGCCAGTGGCTTGGATTAGGTGCTGGTTTTAAATAAGACTGCTATTAAATTAAAATAAACCAATACACAGTATGCTCATTCACAATATTTGTGTTTAAGACTAGATTTAAATATTTAGGATAAATTATTCAATTGGTCTCCCCTTCTAGATTTAGGGGAAATATAAATGGCACAGGAAAGGACATGAGAAACCAGGGACTTTACCTACAATGTAAAGTAGTAAATCTATTCCTAAAATATGAAGCAGTATGGTATATATTTGACTTACCACCGCCACAGCATCACTAGAAAGAACAGCATGAATATCCAACACCGTATAGTAAGCTATGTTGGTCAAAATATAGATAACCGTCACAATGGGCATAGAAACTGCAATAGCCAGTGGCAGATTCCTGATGAGACAAAAAACAGCAAATAGGCTTGGGAAAATTCTAGGTTTTTTTAAAAAGATATCACTTCAACAGATATCAATATTTATTTTTAAGCATTTTAAAACTATTTACATGTCTACAGTTGTGCAAAATTATGGGTTAATTTTTTTTCCCTATTTTTAAATAGATTTAAATTTTCACAGTTGCAGAAAATTATGGGGGAAGTCAGACAATAATTAGACTAAAAACACTGAATACAGATTCAAAAAGTTAATGCTTTATAACCGTTAAAACACAAACTGTCAACATTGCATGTCAAAGTAATATCCTTAAATGAAACTCTAGTAAGATCTAAGTAGCATTTTTCTTACTTTGCCTATCTGTCAATGTCAGATGTCAATGGAAATATCTAAGTTATTTAGAGCTAGACTAAGCAGAAACATTTATCAAATGTAATCAAACTGAATGCAAGTTCTTCCTCTTTCAAAAACTCCTGTCAAAACAAAACGAAGTTTTGAAAAAATTGTCAGTGGTTCAAGGTGGCAAAGCCAGCAAACTGGATCAATTCTTAGAGAGTGATAAAACTCCAAGTCAGCCTTTTGCATTTATTGGATTTAATATTTTGAACAGTCATTTACCTTTTAAAAAATAATTTAGCATAGAATAAGGATTTTTTCCATTACTGACTTAAATGACATTAAAAAGGTATTCAACACCATTGCTATCTCATAACTATCATAAAGCCAAACTGCTGTGGCAAAATGTCAGTGCAAAACAAAGTAATTAAAAACTCTTTAAAAGATAACTAACAGACCATGATTCTTGGGACTGTTCTCCTAGAGAGTGACTAATGCAACACTTGTAGTTCAAAGATCTGAGCATCGTACTGGTTAGTAGCTGAGATCCATCCAGAGAGCAATTACTTACTTCAAATACCAGTTTAAGCTACCATTTAAAGCTGTGAAACAAGAACAAAAGGAAAGTGCCAGCTCCGCAGAGAAGGAGAGAAAATGCAGAATATATTATAACTATGTTCTTCTCAGCAATAGCAATAATTTTCATTGCACCAAAGATTAACCAATATAATTATATCCCACTACATTCTTGGCGAACAAGGAACACAAAGATCATTCCTGAAATATAAATTACTAATAGACATTTAGTAATAATCTAGTACCCCAGTGCAGTGGGGTGGCTGCCCCATATGGGCAGAAGCAGGATTAAAGCAGCCTTGGGGAGGCTGCGCAGAACCCAGCCAATTAGAAGAGGGCTTATTGAGCCAGCCAATAGGGAGAAGGATCAGGATCAGGCTGGCCCATATAAGAAGGGCTGCTGAGCAGACTAGAGGCAGTCTCTCTTGGGAGGAGGACCAGCCGTCCCGTAGGAGGGTTGAGAGAGACAGCAGCACGACAGAGCAGTGCTGGGCAGGATCAGGGGAGCAAGAGGGAGCTCCAACCTGATGGCTGCCCGACTGAGGCCCTGATACAAGGACAGAGAAGGTGCTAGGGCTGTGAGGAAGTGGTCCAGGGAAACAGATGGTGGAGGAGGAGGCAGGGCAGTATGTGGCTGCTTGCTATGAGTCCCTGGTCCAGGACAAGGAGCATGAAGTACCCACTGTAATGGATCTGTGGATCTTAGCATGAAGAAGAAATGCAGACATGTCACCTAATGAAACAAAAAAAACTGGAATGGCTCTTCAAGGGCTTTAATCTTCAAGAAATAAAAAGCCCAGGGACCTTTTCACATGTAATTGTGGACTAGAACTTTCACAGGACAAGCATAAGACAAGATGATTATGGAAAAATTCTATCATACTCAAAAGGAATTTCAGGAGAGCAAAACACTTCCTTATTCTTTTGAGCATTAGTATAATATGGGCGACTAGAACGTGAAGCTTGCTTTTTGAGTGAGAGTCACTGCCAGGAATAAAGCCTGCTGCATTAGAAACTTGAGCTTATGAACAACAAATTGATGTAAAGGAGGTTTCATCATCTTAATTAAATGTTCCTAGCAGAAAGCTTGTTTTTACATGAAATCCAATAGAAAAAAGTTACTTAATTGTTAACACAGCAGAATATTATCTTTAAGAGGAAGGTGGAAAGATATTGCAATAGCACTCAAAAGGGAGTTTTTAAAATAAATGTTCTCTGCCAACAGATGCAGAAAGACAACTAACGTAAGCACAGTGTTAAATCTCTTATGGGTAGGTGTACAACACTCACTAGCAAAGCAGTTAAAAAGAGACATTGTCAGCCTGAAATCTAGTCAGTCAGTTAAGAGATGGTTGCTAACTGTCATTTTGCAACAACAATTCTTAAGGAAAATGTCTCTCTCTTTTGCTGTGTGAAAGCTCAACCAGGGCAAACTGACTAATAATGCATAACGCAAGCCAGCTGGGGAAAAGAGGAAACCTCTCTCTCTCTCTCATATCTTTCAGCTATAGCAATCTTAGCTGTTACTTGTAATAGGTAAAGATTGTCAGACGTGAATTTTACATTAACCATTTCTGTTTAAAGACTGAGCTACACAATTAACTGATTTGTCAGGCGCACATTTGCAGCATTCACCTGTGTGTGGGGATTATGTTTTGAGACTTTGAAACTGTCATGGCAATTGCACAAATAAAAACATTGTGTGCACCACTTACACTGCAATATTGAAGTCTATTTGTAAAGAACTATTCATGATACATAACTGCAAAGTAACGATTGCTAATCAACTAGTATGCTGTAGTCATCAAGGCTTCCTTACTTTGAAAGTGTTTCAGCCGTTAATAAACCTTACACTTAATAATCCTGTGTTGGTGATCCAGTATAAAGCTGTGAGAGTTGTGTATCCATACAGAGTAGTTCTACCATAATCAAATTCCTTGTGTTCTGAGCTGACATTTCAGTGAAAAACAGTCACTACCTTAGTGACTTAAGAACTGTCTAGGTTTAATGAAATAACATCCTTCCTTTAAAAAAGAAAGGATCCTTTACCTTTCTGGGTTTTTGATTTCTTCTGTTACAAAATTAAGGGTATCCCATCCGGAGTAAGAGAACAGGGCAGAATACAGTGCAAGAGAAATGTCTCCTAGGTCCCAAGAAGATCCCTCAAAGGAATTCTGAAAGTGTCCTGAATGTCCTGTGTGTTGGGGGAGAAATACATACATACGTTGTTGTATGACAGTAAGTAAAAATGTTTTTTAGTTTGATATACAAAGTTGCAAAACAAGCCAAGAACTAGGAATTCTGACGTTCTCAAGATCACTCACTGACCCATCCTTCCATTCTGCCTGTTACTGCCTTGAGAATAAGCAGGGCACTTAATTTTGTAAAAAGTCTACTCTATGGAGAACTCAGAAAGCATTATTATTATGCAATAAATACCTGACCTGTTCACAGTAACAGCAGAGACAGAACTGAAGGACAGTGAAGTACAGGCTTGTAACCCAAAATACAGTTCATAGTTGTAACAGCGTTGGCAGTTTCTTTTCAGTGCAAGCCAATGTATACCAAATGAAATGGTACAATTCTATGGGTCATACCATCTCTGAAATTCTGAACCACTTCGCTTGTGTGTGTCAAAACTAAGCCTTTTGGGGTGGTTGGGTTGTTTGTCTGTTTTTTGGGAGGGTGGGGGGAGTCAGGGATTACTCTCTTTCAAAAATGCACACAGATTTATAAAATCAGTCATTTATCCAAATGGATAAATATCTGTATCTAAATTTTGTTAAAGTTCTGATTTATTTTATGAGTTATAGATACTCCATAGGTCCAGACAACTATCCATTACATTGTAAACATTTAAGTGCATACAAAAAGATGTGACGAGTCAATGAATATGTGCATTTTAGGAGGTAGACTAATTTAGTTTAAGTATCAAAAGGGCCAAATTGAGAGCAATTAAGAGAACATAAAATCTAATTAAATAATAGTTGGGAGAAAATCTTCCTAAGTACACTTAAGTCTTGTGTTCTATCAATACTGTTGCAACTAATACCATTTACATCACCCTTCAACTCAGAGTGAGTTTTTTCCAACATGTGCTGACATTGTCAGCACAGTGGCAATATGATAGCAATATAAACAGTTTATAATATTGACTACAGGAAGGCAAGTTACTATCTTGTTCATTCTAATGCCCAAATATATAGCTACAGTTCTAAACACCTTGTACTTTTTACAGCAATATGTTGCTATATGAAGGGTGGGAAAAGCAATTTATAAGGCATTGCCAAGGTTGACCAGCTTAAATATTTGAGTCCTTTAAATGTGTCACTGCATCTCTCTCCTTCTCAGTATCTTGGATGACACTGAGAAAGATGGAGCAACAGCCAAGTTAGGAGGAGGGAAGAAGGTAGGCAGCATCCAGGATGTTAGTGGTAAACATATTAAGGTCAGTGGAGCAGCTGATGGTACAGCAGTGTTTTGTACTGAAGAAGTGACACATTGTGCAATAGCGCTCATATAGGCATGTTTTGTTCCATACTGGCCCAAGAATAAGGAAAGAACAAGGGCTACAGTCTCTCAACTTCACTCTAAACACAGAAAGTATAATTTAGACTAAGGACACATTTTTCATATAATTTAAAATTGGATTGTGTACTTTTTTAAGCCAACTTAGAAAGCTTCCAAAACACACAGGAGTAAAACTCAAAAAAAAAAAAAAAAAAAAAAAGTTTGATGGAAAACAACTTTAAAACTAAAATATTCTGACTAATAAGAACCAGAAATAAACTATTTAATGCTTAACAATAAAGGAGAAGTCAGAAACAAAGCAAACTGGGCTGATACTCCTTCTATAGATGCAGTAGTCACCTTCAGAGGCACATATCTAAGTGTATAGCTCCTTTCAAATGGCTTTGAGTCCATTCAGCTTCACAGACAGCTATCTATGAAGGCATACTTCAGAAGAGAGGTATTGCAATTTTACAATTTTGTGTAATTGCACATTTTATCCAAAATCCAGATTACAAAAAGCTTAGATTGAGGTTCACTGAACCTAACAATATGATAGTAAGATTTGTTTACTAGATGTTGGAGAGATCATATTTCTCTATTCATATTGTATTTTGCAAGTTCTGCATGTTGCTGCTTGCTCTTTCATTCCACTAACCATTCCAAACTAGAAGGTGTAAAATTGCTTAGGTGTGTTAGGCCAATTCAAGTATGATCTTCATTCACAACATTGGCCAAGTTGTTAATATCTGGATGGATATGTTGGACCTTATTGCTTAATAGAGATATCTGGTATTATATAAATATAAATTTAACAGGAAAGATTAATTTAAAAATACTGTTTTGCAGCTACTATGGATATTCCTAATGAAAACCAAACTGATTATTCCCCAGCCTTATTGATACACACCAACCTATAATGAGTTTTATATGCTTACCCTGGCATAGTTTAACAATTCCTGTTATGATGATGACAATAAGGGCAATGACTTTAGCATACGTGAATACATCCTGCACCCTTGTTCCCCATTTAACATAGGCACAATTTATAAATGTTAGAAGACCTAGGAGACAGAAAAGGAAGATGAAAATGAAGTTATGCATGATCTTTGTTAAGCACAGATTTTAATTACTATCAATGTCAGTGTATAGATGCTAAATTTAAACTATGCTAAAATAAGCTTAAGAGCCTGGGAAAATTAAACTAAGCAACGTTTACTGGTACTCACAACATATTGTCTTACTATTACGCATTGCTTAATTTATGACAAAAGAACAAGAGTGGGGAACATCAATTCTAAAGACATATTTGATTCTTTTTGCCAAGGACAGGAAGAAAGACCCTCCACCACATGTCAGACCTGCTGGGCCTGTTCCCATTTTCCTGGTTTTACTCCTCATTCTTGAGGCTCCGTTCTGCAACTATCATTCAAGTCAAAGGCAGCAGAGAATTTCCTCTCATTTTATATTTTACAATAATGTTCTGGTTCACCTCAAAACTCCTTTAGACAGATGCAAAAAAACGGTAAGTTAATTATTTTGCCCTTTTCTTGGTAGCCTGAAGATTAGTTCAACATCCAAGATAATTTCACAGGTTTTATAGTCTTTAAAATGTGAAATTTGGAAAGCTGAAAATGGACATTGATAATTCTCTTGAGATCAATTACACATTTTAAGACAGCTGAAAAAGACAAGGTTAGAACAGATCTGACCAATTAGCAGGGTAAGCTCCACAGATAAGGCAACATTTGACTGATGGGAACATTTTTTAATTAAAACTGGTGTTAGTGTGATGAAAAATAGAAATAAGGAGATACCTTGGGGAACACAAATTCACATTCCTGTATAACAGTATTTTAAAATTGGTTCTTCAAAGAGTTGAGCCCCTCTGGCTATATACAACATATTCTTTTACTTAAATTATGTAGAGGTTACCAATTTATTTTACTTCAGTATTAGCTGTTTACAGACTGCTCAATTCTAGATGACACTTTACAACATAAAGGCACATAATATTTGGACCACATTAAGTAATGTTGTGTAATCTGAGGATATTTCCCAAACAGCTCAATAACAACCCTATTTGACAACTTTAAAATAATTTGAAAACATTCAGTTCTGTCTCTTTGGGAATACACTCCCTCCCACCCCTTGTGAAATTAAAGGAAGATTTCTAATCTCACAAGTATTCCAGCTAATTGTGGCTGGCTAAGCAGCAGTTCTGCACAAAAGGACCTGGAGATTACAGTGGACAAGGAGCTGGATATGAGTCAGCAGCGTGCCCTTGTTGTCAAGAAGGCCAACAGCATATTGGACTGTATTAGTAGGAGCATTGCCGGCAGATTGAGGGAATCGATTATTCCCCTCTACTCAGCACTGATGAGGCCACACCTGGAATACTGAGTCCAGTTTTAGTCCCCCCACTACAGAAGGGATATGGACAAATTGGAGAGAGAGAGTCCAGTAGAGGGCAATGAAAATGATCAGGGGGCTGGGGCACATGACTTAAGAGGAGGGAACTGGGGTTATTTAGTCTACAGAAGAGAAGAGTGAGGGGAGAATTGATAACAGCCTTCAACTACCTGAAGGGGGGTTCCAAAGAGGATGGAGCTCAGCTGTTTCCACTGGAGGAAAATGACTGAACAAGGAGCAATGGCCTCAAGTTGCAGTGGGGGTCTAGGTTGGGTATTAGGAAACACTATTTCATTAGGAGGGTGGTGAAGCGCTGAAATGGGTTTCCTAGGGAGGTGGTGGAATCTCCATCCTTAGAGGTTTTAAGGCCCGGCTTGACAAAGCCCTGGCTGGGACGATTTACTTGGGGATTGGTCCTGCTCTGAGCAGGGGGCTGGACTAGATGACTTCCTGAGGTCCCTTCCAGCCCTGATAGAATATGATTCTGTGACTTCAGACTTGCTCATGTAACCACATTTATCAGATCATCTCTCCTCTGATTGCTGTTGCTCCACACTACACAACAGTTCACAGTATTGCTCTATTGTGTTCATTTTTTCCTCAAACATTTTAAAATATTAAACAGCTGCTCCCCAACCTAAGTACCATCTGAATATTCAGGGATTATCTAGCTGTATCTTTATTGTTTTTCTACAATTCAGAGGAATTTTTGCACTATCCAGATTATAATTAATTTATTTCAATCCTGCATTTTAGGCACTTCCCCAGATGCAGATATTTGCACTAGCAAACAGTATACGGTTGGTGAAATTCAATAGTATTTTACAAAGCTTTCTTACTGAAAAAGCATGTTATTATAAGGGTATCTTAAACAATGTAGTCACATTGATTGATAAAGTGATGTAGTGGCAAACCAAAACTAATATACAAAGCAATTTTCTGGAATAAAAAGTTTCTTCTCTTATATAGTTTAAAGCTTGGTTAAAGAGCTACAACTCAGCAAGGAAATAAAAAGGAGGCAGCACACGAAGATAGGAATGTACTTAGTCCAGTTACCCCATGGAAGAATAATAATTCAAAAATAATAAAAAACAAGGCTAATGATCCCATACAAGCGTGAGACTGGTGAACTTGAAAAGTTGGCAACCGAAAAGGATGAACCACATTTCCTTCAACTTGTCAAGACTGGGAAAAACAAAAGTATCAAATTTCGAAAACCATGACTGTAGCAGCTCCTGAGAAACACTCAGGGGAAAACAATTGGCATCAGATCTGCCTTCCAACATAAACAAACAGTAGTTTGTTACTCTGTAATAAACCATACTTATGTGAACAGGATTTTTATTCTAGCCAACCATTTTCAGGTAACTATTTTCCATATGCAAATGATTTTTTTATGAAAAGTTTTCCTATTACGAAGTTATTAGAATATTTGGTCTCTGTTTTCATGACAATTTGATTATGAAGTGCTGTCCTATCTCTGGAGTTTAAAAAAAAATCTAATTAAGAAACTGGACAAACCAAACCATTTCACTGTTAGACTATGCTTTTTTCTGGTTACTAAGGGTATGTCTACGTTTACCATGGATCGCCACTGTGGCAATCAATCCACTGAGGGTCGATTTAGCAGGTCAAGCGAAGACCCGCTAAATTGACAGTAGATTGCTCTCCTGTTGACTCCGGTACTCCACTAGAATGAGAAGCATAAGGTAAGTTGACGGGAGAGTTTCTCCCATCAACCCAAAGCAGTGTAGACACTGCAATAAGTCGACCTAAGCTATGTCAACTCCAGCTATGTTATTCACGTAGCCGGAGTTGCGTAACTTAGGTTGACTTAACCCCGCAATATTGACCTGCCCTAAGATTACTTCTATCAATTTTGTTGCAGCTGTTGTCAATTTGCTAGCTTATATTCATAGCATTGTAGAGTGTGGCTGTGCATTTTGAGATAATATCCCATGATAGTAAAGATTTCAGAAGTGAATGGTAAAGTGTCACAACATTTGGAATTTTCAGGAACCAGATGATATTGCAGCGTATCAGCTAGTAAACAATTTGTATTTGTTACTATGTATATTGGAAAACAAAATCTGCATTTTTGCACAGAAACTATCCCCAACAACGTTCAGAGACATTGCTCATGTTGGTTTTCCTTAAAAAGTTAATACTCTTCACAGATTTTATTTGATTCTCAATTTTAGGTTGCAAGCTGCCGCCACGTAGCAAGGGAGGACTTCTGTAGTGAGAGCTACAAATAAAAGTAGTGCAGTAGGGTTAGTCAGAGCAAGGAAGTCAAGTGGTTGAGGGCAGAATTTTAAAGTACACAACTGATTTCTAAAACAAAGCTTTTCTGCAAAGGTTTCTCCCTGCTGCCATAACCACAAAGGAGACTGATGTATTAAAATACTTCTCCTTCTCCAAGATAGACACATCTTAAGATCTAATGCTAGGTTAATCAAGTATGCAAGCCATAGCCTTTTCAGCCAGAAATAATGTGTCTGCTTTTCTCTCATTTCTTTCTTTAACATAAGAACAGATACACTGGATCAGACCAATGATCCATGTAGCCCAGGTCTTCCAACAATAGCCAGTGCCAGATGCTTCAGAGGGAATGAACAGAACACGGCAATTTACCAAGTGATCCATCTCCTATCATCCACTCCCACCTTCTTGCAGTGAGAGGTTTCGGGAAACCCAATGCATGGGGCTGCGTCCATGACCATCCTGGCTAATAGTCATTGATGGATCTATCCTTCATCAACTTATCTAATTCTTTTTGAACCAAGTTATACTTTTGGCCTTCACATCATCCCTGAGCAATAAGTTCCACAGGGAGAATGTAGGTTGTGTGGTCTACTTCCGTTTGTTTGTTTAAAATCTGCTACCTATTAATTTCATTGGGTGACCCTTGGTTTGTGTGTTATGTTATTCGAATAGGTAAATAACACTTCCTTATTCACTTTCTCCCCACCATTCATGATTTTATAGACCTCTATCATATCTCTCCCCTTAGCTGTCTCTTTTCTAAGCTGATCAGTCCCCGTCTTTTTAATCTCTCCTCCTATGGAAGCTCTTCTTTACCACTTAGAATGTTTGTTGCCCTGTTCCAATTGTAATATATCTTTTTGAGATGGGGAGATCAGAACTGCACACAGTATTCAAGGTCTGGTCTTACCATGGATTTATATAGTGGCATTGTGAT
Source organism: Gopherus evgoodei (assembly GCF_007399415.2). Taxonomy (NCBI): domain Eukaryota; kingdom Metazoa; phylum Chordata; order Testudines; family Testudinidae; genus Gopherus; species Gopherus evgoodei. Next base: position 10,488,941 of record NC_044333.1, on the reverse strand, counting down.
ATTTTCTTTCTTATCTATCCCTTTCCTAAATGGTCTATCCTTTTCTTATCTATTCCTTTCCTAATGGGTCCCAACATTGTTAGTTATTTTGTCTGCTGCTGCACCAGAGCAGACATCTTCAGAGAACAAGGACTCCAAGATCTCTTTCAGTAACTGCTAATTTAGCCCTGATCATTTTGTATGTATAGTTGGAATTTATTTTTTCCAATGTGTATTACATTGCATTTACCAACACTGAATTTCATCTGCCATTGTGTTACCCAGTCACTCAGTTTGGTAAGATCCCTTTGCAACTCTTTGCAATCAGTTTGGACTCAGCTATTTTGAGTAATTTGCATCATCTGAAAATTTTGCCACCTCACTGTTCTCACATTGTTTCCAGATTATTTAAGAATATGCTGAACAGCCTAAGTCCTTGGCGGACCTTGCTATTTACCTCTCTCCATTATGAAAATAGACTGCTTCCTATCTTTTAACCAGTTACTGATCCACGAGATCAGTTTCCTTATTGTACAAAAGGGGATTTTCAACTATCAGAGCCTTATAAAAAAACATACAATTTACAATCGTAGGCACAAAAGGTATTTTCTCATCTGTATGATAGAGAAGGAAAGATTAGTGAAACTTTACTCACCCACCCATGGTGGATAAAAAACATTTTTATATAATTATATAAAATTATACAAAATTTTTAAATAAAAAAAGTTGTATTTTTAAATTTAAATTTGAAGTCACTGGCTAAGTACTAAACCAGCTTTTGACAGCAATAGCCTCTTCTGGAGGCGCTGAGAGAATATTTTCTTCATTTAAACCAGTTCAGTTGAATAACTAGAGTTCAATCAAAGATGAGAAACTGTATGGAAGTTGAAAAAGCTTGTTTTTCTCTTCCAAATCTATAAATGAAAACAATGAGGATGAGATCTACTAGTTCTAAAATCTTCAAGGACTTGGTGACCAGAAACAATCAGTCCAATTCATTAAGTACAGCTAATACTTTGTTTTATTAAATAGTTTTAAATGAGAAATATGCTGTGATTATTTTGTGTGTGTATCCACCACACTTCAGGTAGTTTTATTTAATAACAATTTGAAAATGCTTGTTTTGTGCATTTTTAATTTAATTTCAATGTGTTCTAAATGCAGCCAGACACAAATCGGAAACAATTGATCACTCTGTAATAAATAAATGTCATTCATCTAAAAAAGTATAAAAATTAAGAATCAGAATAAATGTATCTTAAGATATAGAACTGCAAAAAGTTAGCAAAAAGTACCAAAATTAGTATAAATTTAATATTAATAAAAACTATATTTAGTTGCAAACCACCATGTTTTAATGATTATGCCAATCAAAAATAATCAATTTTTCTTTAGGAAAAAAACTGAAAAGTACAAATGCAAAACAAGATTAAAAATCCATTATTTTAATCAAGGTTCCCTGCTTGCAGATTTAAATAATTATAGAAATCACCCTGATTTAAATCAATCCACCCAGCACCCACGTCAAAAAAGAAAAAGAAAAAAAAAAGTTACTTCAGTCCCAAAAGATAGGCCTCTGTCAATAAAGCTATTCACTGAAAGTGAAGTTTAAAAGTGAATAGTTTGTGTCTGAAAGCACACAAGGTTTCTAATAAGAAATTGGGTTTTCTGGACGTCATGGAGGGAGGCAGAGACAGACAGAAAATTACATAAACCTAGCCTGTCTGTTTAAAGATGCCACTACTAAATTCTGCAAGCCATAATTAAAAATTCCTCCAAGAAGAATTAAGACTTGAGCTAAGTTTTAGCTAAGAGTGAAAGATTTTGCCTTTAAGATGTCAAAATATCCTCATCATGCACATCCAATCTATGTTGATTACCTGTAAACCATTTCTTTTCCTTACTCTAACTCAAACCATTCTAGATTCAGAATGCTACAGTTCTGGAATCTAAACAGGACTATATGTAACAGATGTTCACAGTCAAGATAATAATCACATTAGTTGTCATATAATACTTACATATACAAGCAGCTGCGATGAGACGACAGGCAACATAAGGAGGCTCACAAGAAGGGAAGACAGGCTGCACAATATAGTTAGCAAAGGTTATTGCAATAATTGCCTGACTAGTTGGCTCAACAATTAATAATGAGGTCCATAAGCGAATAAAAGCAATAAAGCTCCCAAAGGCCTCCAAGATATATGCATAGCTGGCTCCTGACTTGGTAATAGTGGTTCCCAGTTCAGCATAGCAGAGTGCTCCAAACACTGAAAAAATCCCCCCGGTTGCCCAGATTATTAGCGACAATCCATAGGAGGCACTGTAGATGAGAACTCCTTTAGGCGAGACAAAGATGCCTGAACCAATCATGTTGCCTACAATGAGGCTGATTCCATTAAGCAAAGAGATTTCTTTCTTCAGCTGCATTGTTTCTTTGTTTCTTTCACACATTTCACAGCTGTCACTTGAATCTGGATTTCCTACTTCCTTGACGGGAGAGTATTCAGCCAGTGAGTTATGAGCCACTGTACCATTTGCCCTTTCTTCCATTGTGGAACTTTTGTGTATTCTCTATAACACCAATCCCAATCTAAAACAAAATTACAGACAGCTAAAAATTAATAATATCAATAACTTTTTGTCTAACCCTTCACATCAATTCTTCTTTCTACTTGGAGCGTAGGACTGACTTGTGTAACCTCCTCTTGTGTAATATCCCTCTTTTGCTACCTTGTGCTATGTGATTTTGAATAGGGTAAATCTTTGGATGGTAAAACATGACATTTGAACAAGTGACAGTCTCAAAATATCTTGGAAGAAAAAGGTGAAAAGAAAAATACATGGTGCTGATTTGCAAGAGGGAAGTTGTGGGGAAGCACAGGACAGAGAAAATTCAAAGGTCATTGACACTTGTCCATTGAACTGGAAAGATTAAAAGCGATAATGGAGTGTATAAGGAAAGAGAAAGCATAGTACGAGAAAGAATAGAAGGTGGAAGTAGTGAAGATGACAGGTTTACAGCAATATCAAAAAAAACACACATTTCAAGTAAGTTTCATTCTTTCCTCTTCCATGACTAATTGTTTTTAAAAGCACCCAAGAATACAGAAGTGGAAAAAGCGTGGATAAAGCTTCTGAATGGTTCACATCTCTTTTCCTGGACTTCAGAGTTGAACATCTTACATCTCAAGTTGCCAAAGGATCTTCCCCTCCCTCCTTCTTATAAAGGATCACTGCTGGCCTTAACACTCAGACATAAGATTATACCAGTATCAACAGTTCTGAAATACAGACACAATATAGAAGTTTAGAGATGAAACATCTAATTAAATACAAACTGATCATTAATTTGCATTGACACTAGCTTTCATTCAAAATCTAACTTCTGATTGGATTATCAGAAGTTTCATAAGAGCGAGCCTACACCTTTCCTAAAAATGTGCTACCATTTTTGTATGTCCTTGCCAAGCACTAAATCCTGAGTGCACATTTTCAGTAGCCTACTGCAGAGGAGAAAGATGCAAGTCTGAGTGAGATTTGGCAAAGCAGTTGCTCTCGCAGAGAAAGCAACTAGTTTATCTTGCATTATATTTTCTTTATAACAGAAACTGAATTAGGGGTATTTCATTCCAAAATTAAACTTTTTATCTTGAAATTGATCCTGGCACTAACATAGTAAAGAGGGAAAAGGCATACACAAAGTATTTATGGTCTGATTTTCAGTAGGTCCAATATATAATTATGCACACAATTCAGGTATTTGTGCCTGAAAGTAATTAATAGATGCATCTACCTGGGCATACGAGTATAAACACACTGTTCTATAAATTTATGGTAATTTGCACTCACTTTTTGTTCACACAGTTATAGATCCTTCCTTTTGAAAAAAAATCAAATCCTTACTTTGTTATATTGTCAACATTATACTCTACAATGTAAGTCAATTAAAACATTCTGAACTAATATACTTAGAACATGTTCTTACTCTTTCAAGTCATTTTAAATATTTTAAACCAAATAAATACGTAACCTACATGGAAATGGAATGTAAGCCATTTACTGGAATGGAAAATAGCCCGTTCACATTATGTCCAGTATGAGCCTCCTATCTCTTTGCATAAAAGAAAAAAAAAGAAAAATTCAGTAAGTATCCAAAATAGTATTATGTACATAAATTAAAATATTGACTGCATTTGAAAGACTATTATATCATCAAATAAGTCTGCTGTATTATTGCAAATCCTCCCTTAAGGCTTTTTTAAAGATTTAAAATATTTGTTTAAATGTTAAACTTTTATTCTATCAGAACAAACAGTAATAGCATAATACAGTCAAACTCAGTCATATTTGGAAAAGTCATCCCACACAGAAACATCGGTACGACAGAATATACTATCACAAGTAAAAGAAAAGAGCCCGAGAATATTTTTTTTTAAACTGGATTTATTCTCCCCAAATGTTAAGGGTTCTGAAAGGTTCAGGATTTCCCTCTTTCCCCATAGTTATCTGGCAATTATTTTCAGAGGAAAAAGGCCCAACCAGAAAATAGATCATGGAAAATTTGCTCCAATATAGCCATACACTCACAGCACAGTAGAACATAGCCTCTTCCCTCACTGAAACCTAGGAAGGGGAGGTAAAGCTAGGTCTGTTTATTTCCTTTTAGCAGGGAGTGAGAAAGAATCTAAGGCCCTAAATCATACCAGCTCTTCTATATTCCTGTCAGTGCTGTAAAAACTATTTGGCGAGACGGTGTTGACATTCAAGGATGTTATTTGCTAGTGAAGATATAGGTAAAAGCCTACCAAAGTCTTAAGGAGCTAATTCTACTGTAATTATAAAGCACTATGGAGGTGGATTTGTTTAGTTTAAGTAACTTTGTGTATGCTAGTTTAATAAGCAGTCCTATATTTGGAAAACTTCTCTATCCTCTTTTATTCCACCAAGAAGCCCAGCCCACTGGAGAAATGACTAGCTGATGACAAGCTTAAAACAAGTTTCTGAGGAAATTCACATACACATAGCAAGAACCTCCAATCACTAAAACAAACAACATCAGCATAGTCTCTTTGGACAGCCAAGTCAGTACAAATTAAAATTTCATACAGATAATGGCTTGTTTAAATTGATCTATATACTATACACTGAAATGTAAATAAAATATTTATATTCCAACTGATTTATTTTGTAATTATATGGAAAAATGAGAAAGTAAGCAATTTTTCAGTAATAGGGTGCTGTGACACTTCTGTATTTTTATGTCTGATTTTGTAAGCACATAGTTTTTAAGTGAGGTGAAGCTTGGGGTACGCAAAACAAATCAGACTCCTGAAAGGGGTACAATAGTCTGCAAAGGTTGAGAGGCACTGCTCTAACTCAATGAGGATACTGAAACCATTGCTAGGATATCTAAATGCTATTTTGAAAATATTTGGTATTCTTAGTTTTGTATAGTCAAGTTATAAAATAGTACAATATTTTAAAGCCCCCACTTACACTTTGAAACAAGATGTGTGCAGCAAGAACTCTTCTTAAAACACAATTTCAGGAAATATTTGCAGTGTTTAAGGTATTCTTACACTGGCCAGTATAACTGCTTCTATTGAAACAGCTTTCAAAACATGGCCTGTTTCATTGTGTAGACAGAGTCTTAGTGACTCAAACATTTTGATGAACTTCTTCACACACAAAACCTAATCCTGCAGAAAGATAGTGGAGGTAGACTTTCTGTACCAACTCAGAACAAAAGCCACACAAGTTTATGTTCAAATGCTAATCCCAGAGACATATTTAAATAGCTGGAAACTCCTGGTCCAGCCACAGTTCAAATCCCTTCACTTGCCCTTGCCACCACCACAAACTTAAGCTCCTTGCCTACAGGGTCCTACCCAACTTAGCTTCTATCTATCTGTTTTTATCTATTACCATGCTCTGCCTTGCTCAAGACAACTGCCACAATGTCCTCTCACTCTAGCCTACATTTTCCCATATAGCCCTTACGTGGAAAATCTCACACTGACAGTCTGCTCCCCACCTTCAAGCACCTCCTGAAGTCACAATTATAAGTGTTTACTAAATAGTAAATATTGCAGAAACTGTGGTATTAATACATGCACATAACAGTTCACTCAGTTAGATACAAGCTATCCTCTAGTCTTATTTTATACTGTCAGTTATGACCAGCGGACCTTCTGGGCAGGGACTGCTTGTTTGTCTATATAAATATATAGAATGCTACAGATAGTGTCTCTACAAACACTACACCTAATCTTAACTGGCATCAAATTTATCAGTCTCCATGTAACCAAGGAGGAAGAGTGTAGAATATGGAAAAATATTAGTGAACAAAACTGAAACTGTGTTAAAGTTAGAAAAACACATACTGTGAACAGAAAATATTTACTAAAATCCAGGTTTCTGCCAGAGGCCATTATTAGACAGAGAAAACAGAAGGCTGGGAGAGAAAGAGGAGACAAAAGTGCAGTGAGGTGTTTTCTAGTACATGACAATTCCAGGTTCATACTCCCCAGCATGCCCATTTAGCTCCATGCCATATACCAGCATGTCAGTGGCATAATGTTGTTTTATTGCTGAATGACCTTCCAATAACACCTTGGAATCCTAAAGGCCACCAAGCAGGATACCTCCAGTGCTCCGACATGGAATTTGTTTTCCTACAGAATTTTAAGAGGCTGGACATAAGGAAATATTTAAAAGTAAGGAATAAGATCTTTCCCCAGTGGAAGTCTATTTGTGTGGCTCCTGCTTTATCAATAAATCCATGGTAGTTTACAACGTATTACAACACTACTAAAAGACCCATGAACTTCAGTTAACTACAGTTCAAAAAAAGATTAGAGGATGCTAACATTAAGTCCCCTGGGGTCAGGATCCCTAACTGTCTTCCAGAGCCAGGATAGGAGCCACTTCCTCTTCTCTCTCTCCAGAGATGGATTGGGTTACTCCGCCTGACCAGGCACTGTCAGGTCCCTCCACAGCCGATGCCTCCCTCCCCGCCCACAGGGATGCAGTTAGCACTGTTAAAAAAAATTAACACGTTAATTTTGTTTTCAGTTTATCACAGGCATTAACAGCAATTAATTGGCAACACTAGTTGAAGCTATGGTAAAGAATGGAATTATCAGACACTGATTAACACAATATGCTGGGGAAGTGTCATCGTGGCTTCTGCAAAGAGAAATCATGACTCACCGATCTATTAGAATTTTTTGAGGTGATCAACAGATGGATAAGGGTGATCCAATGACTATAATGTACCTGGACTTTCAGAAAGCTTTGACAAGGTCCCTCACTAAAGGCTGTTACGCAGTCATGGGATAAGAGGGAAGGTCCTTTCATGGATCAGTAACTGGTTAAAATATAGGAAACAAAAGGCAGGAATAAATGGTCAGTCTTCCTAATGGAGAGAAGTAAAGTGCCGGGTTCCCCAAGGATTGGTAATGGGACCTGTGCTGTTCAATATATATATATATAAGTGGTCCGGAAAAAGGAGTAAAACAGCAAGGTGGCAAAGTTTGCAGACTAAAGAGTTACAAAGGGATCTCACCAAACTGAGTGACCAGGCAACAAAATGGCAGATGAAATTCAATAATGATAAATGCAAAGTAATGCACATTGGAAAAAAATCCCAACTACTCACAGAAAAGAGAAAGATGACGTTGGAGTCATCGTGGACAGTTCTCTGAAAACATCTGCCCAATTTGCACCAGCAGTCAAAAAAGCTAACAGAATGTTAGGAACCATTAGGAAAGAAATAGATAAGACAGAAAGTATCATAATGTCACTATATAAATCCATGGTATGCTCACATCTTGAATACTGCATGCAGATCTGGTCGCCTATCTCAAAAAAGATATATTGGAATTGGAAAAGATACAGAAAAGGGCAACAAAAATGACTGGGGTATGGAATGGCTTCCATATGAGGAGAGATTAATAAAACCAGGACTTTCCAGCTTGGAAAAGAGATGACTAATGGGGGATATGATGGAGGTCTATAAAATCATGAATGGTGGGGAGAAAATGTTTTTTTACCCATTCACATAACACATAAACCAGGGGTCACTCAAATAAATTAACGTGCAGCAAGTTTAAAACAAAGATAAGAAAGCACTTCTTCACACAATACAGAGTCAACCTGTAGAACTCATTACCAGGGGATCCTGTAAAGGCCAAAAATATAACTGGGTTAAAAAGAATTAAATAAATTGATGGAGGATAGGTCCATCAATGGCTATTAGCCATTCTCTGGGTGTCCCTAAACCTGACTGCCAAAAGCTGGGACTGGACATCAGGGAATCGATAACTTGATAAATTGCCCTGTTCTGTTCCCTCTCTCAGAGGCATCTGGCATCGGCCACTGTCAGAAGAAAGGCTACTGAGCTACATGGACCATTGGTCTGACCCAGTATGACCATTCTTACGTTCTTAAGCATGATATCTTTCTGTACAATCTATTTTTTGCATGTTTTTTCCCCCACATAAAATTGGAGGACACTGCAGGTTCACTATATAAGAAAATGGAAGGAAGAGGAATAGTTCTCAAACTGTGGTTCAGGATCCCCAAAGTGGGTCATGACTCCATTTTCATGGGATTGCCAGGGCTGAGACTTGCTCAGGCTCATGGCTGAAGCCAAACCCCAAGCCCCACTGCCCAGGACTGAAGCTGGTGGTGGGGCTCAGGCTTCGGCTTCAGCCCTGGGGCTCAGGTTACAGACCCTACCCTCCCCACCATCTAGGGCTGACGCCCTCAGGCTTTGGCTTCAGCTCCACCTCCTTTGCCTGGTACGGTGAGGCTCGGGCTTGGGCTCAGGCTTCGGTCCCACCCCTCAGGGTCATGTCATAATTTTTGTTGTCAGAAAGGGGTTGCCGTGCAATGTATTTTGAGAACTGCTGTATTAGAAGATTAAAAACATTAGTGGAGGAAGGTTTTTAGCTGGATCCTGGGCTGATGGATTCTTCTTAAAAGTGTATGTGGGGGGGTGGCATGAGGTTCCACCCACCCTGTGGCCCCCACTCCTTCCCCTGAGGCTCCACCCCCCAGCCAAGCCAGAATCTAGAGCCCAGCTGGGGAGCCTGGATCCCAAGAGCACCCACCAGCCTGTGTCCTCACCCCCTGGACCCACCCAGGGCAGGTGGAGGGTCTGCAGCTCCCCACAGCTGCCCACAGGGCCTCGGGGGCCACCAGGCCATGGCAAGAGCTGCCTGGGCAGCTGTGGGGAGCCGCAGACCCTCCATCTGCCTTGGGCAGGGGACCTGGAGGGTGGGGACACAGGCTGGGGCTGCTTTTACCCCCCACATCCCAAGCAGGTAGAGGGTCCAGGGCTTCACAGCTCCCTGGGCTCCCCGGGCTACTCTTACCCTGGTCGGGCTCCAGTTTCCACCCTGGCCAGGCAGCAGGGCCTGGGGGGGGGGGAAGAGGAGGGGCAGGGGGCCAGGCCCATCCACTTTCTAGCACCCTTGGCTGGATTACATATTTACTACTGGGGGAATTCTGTGTCAAAGTACTAAAAATTCTGAACACAAATTCTGCATATTTTATTTGTCAAAATAATATTATCACACCAGTTTCAATTATTTTGGTAATTTATTTCAAAATACCTGTGAGCAAGTACATCTGTAACAACAGACCATAAAAAAGATTCAATAAATGTTTTTTGACAAATAGATTCCCTACTAGGCATATTAATAGAGAAGTCTGAATAATAATTCATTTAAACTACAATACAGAACTGTATTTCCCGTACTACTCAGAAGCAGTGCAAAGGCTTGTATGATTCAGGGGTAATGAAGGAGCTGAGGCAGAGGGAAGTACTTGCTAGGAAGGAGCCTGGATATGAATTTGGAGAGTTGTTGGGTGCGGGTTGGAGAAGTTTGGAACATGTTTTTTGGGGCAATGGGGAGAGATTTTTAGGGAGCCTCCCCCATGCGGACCCTGGCTGACCCCTAGCCTCTCCCATTCAGTCAGGCACATCAGCCTCTGTCCCCATGTGTCCCTGCACTCCCTCCCCATGTTCCCATGTGTCCCTCAACCCCCACTCAGACACCCCCATGTGTCCCTGTGCACCCACTCACACAACCCCCATGTGTCCCTGCACCACCACTCAGTGAGCCCTCTCCCCTCATTCCCAGGTGGCCCCGCACCCCCATTCCCATTCAGCCCCAGCTCCAGTCTGTCCTCCCCCAGTAGCCCTTATGAATTCCAGTATGTGACTCCCCTAGAAGCCCCATGCTGTCTGTGCCCCCCATATCTCCTGTCTCCTGACTTGGCCCTACCGGCAGGATGCTGCTAGGAAGGCAGCCTCTTCTCTTCCCTATCAGCAGCTGGGACTGGCCCAGGAGCAGCTGTTCTGTTCTAGCACCACAATAGCCCTGGGTGGGTAAAAGGCATAACTGCAGCAACTTTCCAGGAGAAGTTATGGGGGGGGGGGGCGGAATTCTGCTCAGCACAGGAATTCTGCACATGCACAGTAGCACAAAGTTCCACCAGGAACCACATCTTGGAAGGCTGGTTTACAAGTTTTCCACATCTTTACATCATTTTATAAACCTGTCAAACCTAGCTAACGGCAGCAGTCTTACCAAAATCCAACAGAATAATATGAATTTTGAGTTTTTAAACAAAGTCCCTCTAAAGTGACAAGACAAAAATAAGTTAAGAAAATATCCCATAAATGAGTACTTTTTTGAATCCTTTTATATTCCACTTCTCATGTGATTTGCCTCAAATTTACCAGTTACTGGTAGATTGGTTTAATTACAGTGGAATTGGGGATTGAGGTGTGTAAAGCATCTTTAAAAAGATCAATTTTGGAAGAATGCTAGTCTTCTATTCTAAAATAATGCAGAGGTAAAAAGGTTTGAGGCGTACTAAGGTCCATTAAAAGCAGAATTGTTTAAAATTATCTTCGATATGAAATTAATTTCAGGTTATTATATAAAGGGTGTGCTACCAAACTTGATTTAAAAAAAAAAGTCAGTTAATAAAAATCCAATTGTCCCTTCTATCACGGTTCTGATAACATCATTCATCAGCCTTGTTATATGCGTGCAATCAAACATAACAACCCATATGGCTAAAAGGAAGATATATTGTAACTTCAATAAGCATAAGACAGACACAATGGTAGTTTCATAACTAAAATGGCTGGGAATCAACACACAGACTTATTACTGGTTGTGACACCAGAAAATTATAATGCCTCGTAACTACATTAGAGGAAGAACCGTATCTACAGACATTCACTGTAATTTGAGTCCTTTCAGTACCACAGCAACAAGGTTACATCTATGAGCTTCACCTCAATTCTCTGAAAAGATCTTTGTCGCATCTCTCCTTACTAATAATCAGAAGTTGCAAGAGATTCGAGATGTTCTGAAGGGAAGCCAAATGAGGCTCTGTCTACACTGCGCACCTTACAATGGGGTGGCTGTGCCGCTACAGCCATGCCGTAAGGCCTGCAGTGTAGCTGCCTTTGTCACCAGGAGAAAGCTCACCCAACAACAAAATAAAACCACCCCTTTGTCGGCAGGAGAGCATTCATGCCAGCATTTTCTGCCGTTAAAACGTTTGTCGCTCAGGGTGTGGTGTTTTTTTTCACACCCCTGAGCAACAAAATTTTTGACAAAAGTGAAGTATAGACAAGGCCTAAGTGCTGTAACGCCCTGAGCACAGTAGAGGGTCCTCTAAATTGACCTACTCTGTGTTCTGCATTTTAAGGAGACCTAAAGCTCTTCAATTTCAGTTTAAAAAATAAATCAGACATAAAGGTGCTTAAGAGTCTGGTATGCTCCAGACAGCAGGGGATGGGTTTTACTCATTTGTGTAATTGTAAACACTTACAGCGATATAACATACCTACTTACAGATCCCCAAGACTACCACAGGCCTCTCACACATACTTCAAACCTGATATACATACATATGGCTGAGAGCCCAAGCAAATACTGACAAAGTCTCAGAAATAATGAATGAATAAATAATAATAATAATAAAAGCTCCAACACATGGATCATCTTGAGGTGCCTGTAAGCTGGCTAAGCTCTTGATGAATCACTTGGCCAGCCACGGAGCCTCAAAACCTGCACCTGAGCAAGGCGGCAGCGACCCAGCAAAGCTCATACGGGGAAAAGGTGGGTACATGGGGCGGGGGAGGTGATGGTCTCTGAAGCTCAGGACTGGGAGCCGGATTTCCCTCTCCGTCCTCAGCGCCGCGCCGCGCCCCGCAGCTAGAAGAGGGGGCGGGCGGTGTGCTCCGGATACCGGCACGGGAGGTCCCGCACGCCTCGTTACGCAGCGGGCGCTGGCAGGAGGCGGCCACGGAACCTGAACCGAGCCAGCCAGCCTCCCGCAGCCCCGGGGGAGCCCGGCCACAGCGCCAGGGGGCCCGCCGCGCTCCCTCCGCCCGTCTCACCGGCGCTCCCCGCCCCGGCCCCGGCCCTATCCCTGAGGAAAGTTTTACCTCCCGGTGCCCGGCTCCCCCGTTACCTCTGCCGCTCCCCGCCGTTACTGCCCCGCTCGCTGCGGCTTGGGGGATGCTCGTAGCCCGCCCGGCCTCTGCGGAGCGCCACGTGATGCCCGGCCCGCTCCGCCCTGGATTGGGTGGGGGCGTTTAGGCACCGCCTCCCGCCCTTGCGCCGGGCCCCTCACCTCAGCCATGGCGGGCGAGGCTGAGCCGCCGCGGGTGTGGCCTGCGCTCCCCACGAGCGATTTGCGACCCCTCACTGTCTGTGGGGAGCGAAACGCGCCCGCTCTGCGGACGGGGACTTCGCGCTCCCGTGGCTGCGAGGCGGGCCTGCCTCAGCGCCAGGCGGGGTAAAGCCTCCCCCACAAAGGTAGGGGAGGGGAGGAGTGCGTGATTCCCCCCCCCGGGGGTGTGAGCGGTCTCCTGGGGACTCGAGAGAGCGTCCGCCGCCGTCGGGGGACCCCTAGACGTAGGATGGAGGAAGGGGGCTCCCTGGAGTGTTTGGGCCAGTCCCCTACCCGGAGGCAGGACTGTTCTCTAGACGGTGGTTCTCACTCAGAGGGCTGCAGCCCCCTGGGGATACGAAGAGGTCATCCAGGGGGTACAGCAGCTACATTTGCCTAATTTTATAACAGGCTAGAGCCCCGCAGCAGGACTAGGATCTCCTGGGTCCCAACGGACCTGCTGCCATCATAGCAGGAGCAGGATAAAAATTCAGCAAACAAAAGAGGACAGGGTAATTGTGGGAGAGGAACGGGATTAAAAAAATAGGCCTTGTGCGCCAACATTAACACCTCAGTCAGCAGCCACTACTCTCTGGCTACCGGCCTTTCAAGGTAGCAGCACCACCACCACCAGCAGCAGTACAGAAGGGTGGCACTACCAAACCATGCAACTCTTACTTCTGCACTGCTACTGGCAGTCTAGCTCTGAAAGGGGTACAGTAGTTTGGAGAGGTTGAAAAACAATGCTCTGGCCCCCCTCCTGGACAGTTGTTCGTAGTTGGGTAAATCTCTCCCACCTCCTCTGGAGTTGATAAAGGAGACTCCTGGTTATTTGTGGCATCAAAACAGCAGCCTGTGCAGATACCGCACATACAGCAGTAAGACAATCTGCTAGTGCATATGTGAGGTATATTATGATACATCTGTACATGGGTGTACCTTGGACCACATAGGTTTCTATCCAGAGGGGCAAATTCATCCCTGTTTTCACCCCCACTGGACTTAAAAAAAGATCATTTGGCCCTGGAGTCTAGCCACTGGTTTCTTTGTCTGTTCTGTAGGAGAAGTCCAGGGAAGCCAGGCACACCAAGGTCCAGCAGAACTGCTGCTTAAGGTAAATGGCAAGGTACAATGTTTAGTAACTGAGATTTTAGAGGGAGGAGAAGAGTAGTAGGTGGATGGAGAAGAGTAGTAGGTGGATGAAGGTTTACAAGCTGGTAGTTTGGGGTGGGTGGTTATGCAGGTTCCTTGCACATTCTTCCCTTAAATAAGTCACTGATTGTAGAACGTCTGTTCCATGGAACTTCAGCCTACTCCTCGTGCTCTTGGGGTTTCCCATTACCAGCCTTTGTGCTGTTATCAGCGAGGTGGAAGGAAGGTGAGCCTCTATTTGACTCTGTTGAGAAAGTAGCAGAGAACCTCAGGAGCTAGTGTAGTCATGCTCTGTCTGACTTCTAAAATCATCATCTCATCCATCCCTCTGCCAAAAACATGGTCCCTTTCTTACATGAGTCACAGGGTGTTTATCAGAGTGTACTGGCTCAGGAATGTGAGGCTCATTAACACAAAGCCTAAACTTTATGCTGCCTTAAGCAAAGTGGAAGAATAGTACAGTTTGCCTGCTACCAGTGAACATGAGAGTTTAACTACTGACTTCCCAGGAAGCAAGATGGGTCCCTATATTGTTTAATTCTTAGCACCTCCACCCCACCTCCATTATAGCTCTACTGTTTAATGATTTTTCTGAAAGCGAAGGTACACTAAGTGTCTGCAACCACCCCCATCTCCAGCTGTAACCACATACTGCTTTATGGTGTATTTGGAGTAAGTGTAAAATGAAGTGAGGTTTTGGGGTTGTTTTTTTAGGAGGTAGCTTTAGTAAAAATTGAACGACAGATGTAAGCGAGAAGCTTCTGAGCCATTATTCAGTACTTTATATGCAAGGTATATCATTTCTATCCTGCTGAACATTACATCATCAGAATAACTCCCATTAATCAATCATACCCTGAGGGAGTGGCCTTTGTCCTAGCAGTTTTGGAAAAGTATGTGTGTCATTAATTAAAGGATTAATATAAAGAATCACAGGGATCTTAGTTATTACCATACAACAACAAACAATTGATTTGCACTCCTGTCCTGCTGCTGTTACATATGGAACCAACTTGACAAGACATACTGCCTCTTAATTTCACCTGTTTCTATACTGGTTTTCAGACAGTTCCTCCTAATGTTTAAATCCTCCCCCAACATCTCATTCTCCAGCCATGTTGAGCCCTCTGAAATGATGCAGCACAAATAGTGGTAATTCAGGCTTTCCTCCCTGCCTGCATGCCTTATCATTGTTTCTTAAACATGTTCAACAGCAAATTAACTCAAATCATATTGAAGGGTTATTAGATGGTAACAACTTTTAGTCACTACTGATTAACTTGCTGCTTTCTGTCATGCCAGAACACTATCTCCTGTACACAGGTGTTTTATTGCTGTCCCCTTAGTAACTAACTGAAGGTGGTTGTATGTAGGAAGGAGAGCTGGAGTAGATATAAAGTCTTGATGGAGTACCTGGCTAGCTGTGTAAAACTGCATTCATCAGAGACATTATTCAGTCCCCAGCATTCTGGGCTCATGACATTTCAGATAATTAGAGCATTGCACCATTAGAGCTAAATGGTAGTCAGATTGTTCTGCTGGAGTTCTAGAGGATGAAATTTCATTTTATGACCTCAGAAGAGATTCCTTATAGAACATACCAGCAAAATACTTTCAGAACTTTCAGAGAAGGCGTTAATAGATAAACCCTGAACACTTGTCATATGGAGGGCTTGGGATAATAAGCTACAATTATTGCTCAGTGATGTCTGTCAAGAGCAGTCCCATAGAGGTACTCAATTTAAAAAACACTTATTACAAAGCAGAGTGCTTATGTACATCAGAAGCAGGAAGCCTGCTAAACAACCAGTGGGACCACAGGGCAATGGAGATGGTAAAGGAGCACTCAAGGAAGAAAGCCATTGCAGAGAAACTAAATGAATTCTTTGCATCAGTCTTCATGTCTGATGTGAGGAAGATTCTCAGATTTGTCACCTGAAAAGACTGGCTTAGGTTTGGGAAACTGTCCCAGAATGAGGTGTCATTAGAACAAATTGATATATTAAAGAGTAAGACGTAACCAAGACCAGATGGTATTCACCCAAGAGTTCTGAAGGAACTCAAATATGAAATAGCAGAACTACCAGCTGTGGGATGTAACCTCTCACTTCAATCAGCTTCTGTACCAGATGACTAGAGGATAGCTAATGTGATACCAATTTTTTTTAAAAGGCTCTAGAGGTGATCTTGACAATTATAGACCGGTAAGCCTAACTTCAGTACCAGCAAATTGGTTGAAACTATAGTAAAGAACAGAATTATCAGACAGACATTGATGAACATGATTTTTTGGGGAAGAGTCAGTGTGGTTTTTTTAAATGGGAAGTCATGCCTCACCAATCTAGCAGAATTCTTTGAGGGGGTCAACAAGCATGTGGACAAGGGTAATCCAGTGGATATAATGTACTTAGATTTTCAGAAAGCCTTTGATCAGATCCCTCACCAGAGACTCTTAGACAAAGTAAGCTGCCACAGAAGAGGGAGAGTCTTCTCATGAATCGGTAACAGCTTAAACGATAGGAAACAAAGGGTAGATATAAATGGTCAGTTTTCAGCATGGAGGTAAATAGTGATGTCTCCCAGGCATCTGTACTGGGACCAGTACTATTCAACATTTTCCAGCTCATTTATGAATAAGGGGTAAACAGTGAGGTGGCAAAATTTGCTAATACAAAACTGCTCAAGATAGTTAAGTCCAAAGAAGACTATGAAGAGTTACAAAGGGACAAAATGGCAGATTAAATCCAATGTTGATAAATGCAAAGTAATGCACATTGGAAAACGTAATCCCAACTATGCATACAAAATGGGGTCTACATTAGCTGTTACCACTAAGGAAAGAGAGAGAGTCAATGTGGATAGTTCTCTGAAAACATCCACTTAGTATGCAGCAGCAGTCAAAAAAGCTGACAATGTTTGGAATCATTAGGAAAGGGATAGATAATAAGACAGTAAATATCATAATGCCACTATGTAAATCCATGGTATGCTCACATCTTGAATACTGCCTTCAAATCTGGTCACCCTATCTCAAAAAAAGATATATTGGAATTGGAAAAGGTACAGAAAAAGGCAATAAAAGTGATTGGGTTATGGAACAGCTTCCACAGGAGGAGAGATTAATAAAACAAGGACTTTTCAGCTTGGAAAAGAGATGACTAAGGGGGATATGATAGAGGTCTATAAAATCATGAGTGGGGTGGAAAAAGTAAATGAAGTATTATTTACTCTGTCTCATAACAGAAGAGCCGAAGGTCACCAAATGAAATTAATAGGCAGCAGGTTTTAAACAAAAGGAAGTATTCCTTCACACAACACAGTCAACCTGTGGAACCCTTTGCCAGAGGATGTTGTGAAGGCCAAGACTATAACAGTGTTAAAAAAAAGTTGCATAAGTTCATGGAGGATAGGTCCATCAATGGCTATTAGCCAGAATGTAAAACCATGCTCCGAAGTATCCCTAGCCTTTGTTTGCCAGAAGCTGGGAATTGGTGATGGGATAGATCACTTCATGATTACCTGTTCTGTTCATTTGCTCTGAAGCACCTAACATTGGCCATTGTCAGAAGACAGGATACTGGGCTAGATGGACCATTGGTCTGATCCAGGATGTCTGTTCTTATGTTTAAAGGATTAGACACCAGTTAACTAATTTCACAATAATCATGTGAGGTAGATGTTTTATACCCATCTGTAGGATGGATATGGGCATAGGCACAGTAAGTCACTTCTCCAGTGTCACTCATAGGCAGAGCCAGGTGTAAGCCTCTAGTGCAGGGGTGGCCAACCTGTGGCTCCAGAGCCACATGCGGCTCTTCAGAAGTTAATATGCATCTCTTTGTATAGACACCGACTCCAGGGCTGGCTAGAGACATCAACTTTCCAATGTGCCAGGGGTGCTTACTGCTCAACCCCTGGCTCTGCTCCAACTCCACCCCTTCCCATACCCTCACTCCTCCTCCTCAGAGCCTTCTGTACACCACTAAACAGCTGATGGGGAGGGAGGTGGGGGGGGAGACGCTGATGTATTACTGTGGCTCTTTGGCAATGTACATTGGTAAAGTCTGGCTCCTCCTCAGGCTCAGATTGGCCGCCCCTGCTCTAGTCCTTACTGCAGAACACTAGAGAAGGCTACCCTGGCCCTGATCTTATAAACATCATCACATACAAGTAAATTTACAGACTTGAATAGTTTAGCTGAACCTATTATCATTTTTAACAGTAATTAACCATTGGAACATTTACCAAGGGTCATGATTGATTCTACATCACTATGTCGTTGTGAATTTTAAAATCAAGACTGGATGTTTTTCTAAAAGATATGCTCTAGGAATTATTATAGGGAAGTTCTATAGCCTGCATTATACAGGGGGTCAGACTAGATGATCACAATGGTCTTGTCTGACCTTGGAATCCATAAGTTAGTATTTCCAGGACTTGGAATTGCAAATTACATCTGTTCGGGATGCGTGTGTGACAGTGCTGAGGTCACTCAATCAGGGTGAACGGCAAACAAAATGGGGCAGACAAACCCCAAACGCTGGTGGTTATTCCAATACTTAGATTTACCAAGCCAGCACAAAACAGCTTCTATAGTACCTCACTGGTCACTTAGAAGTCCAAACCACGCAGTTCCCTTAAAGTACCCAGCCTTAGGCCTCCATCCAGACACACCCGTCAGATGATGACGATTACTGAAAACGTTATCTCATCATATAAAAGAAAAGATTCTTCCAATCCCAAAGGATCAGCCACATACCTAGGTTCAATTATAACTTAGACCTTATCCAAAATACACACTAATAGCCAATTCTTATTAACTAAGGTGAAATCTATTAAAAAAAGAAGAGAGTTGGTTAAAAGATCAATGTACATACAGACTTTAATTCAATTCTTGAGGTTCAGATACATAGCAGAGGTGAGCTTGTAGTTACCAAAAATCCTGTCAGATATAGTTCATAGGTTATAGTCCAATGTTTATATTCAGGGTGGTTCCCGTCAATGACTGGGGATCTCAATCCTTGTGGCTTAAAGGTTCCCCCTCTTGAAACCCAAAGCAGATCTGAGATGAAGTAGGATCGTGTCCCAGGGTTCTTATCCATTTCCAGCAGCCTTTCAGCCTGAGAAAACAATAGGCTTAACTCCTTCTCCCAAATAGCCTGGCAATTAGTACATGGTAATTTATCCATTAAACAGTACAAATACAGGTTACCACAACCTTCAAAGAGACACATAGACAATACTACTATTTCACTCAAGTATCACTACTATTTCACTCAAGTATCTTCCTAAATGTTAATATTCCTTTTTTGATCTTTGAATCAAACATCTAGTGATAGACAAGACTTGTTTGCTCATATCACAAGACCTGAACAAATATCTACCCTTGAGATCTTTAACAACAAAAACTTGCATTTCAAAGCTCTATTCATTTACATATCTTCCTAACCAGTCTTAAGGTTCACCCATGGGTCAGGTCAGTCGGTGAGGTGAGTTAATTAACTCTCTGGCTCTGTTATCTTTCAGTGAGATGTTATATCACACTCATAACGTCACAGTGTGTTCTGTTAAGAATTTATAGTTTTACCAGCACAAAATAATAGTGCCATAAGCAAGCTCAAATATAACTTGCTAACAAAATAACAGCTAGGAATATAAAGAATATTGATTGGATATATGAGTATTTTAAAATGCACATCTCTAGGAAGAAGGTGTTGTTATAATGCAAGTTAGCTCATACATGACAAAATCATAGCAAGAGATAAGGCACTTTGTAGTTTTTGCATGACTTAGCAAGTCAAATTAAAGACTGGAGAAGTCTAGAATTTTCTTCACACAGCCTTTACCACATGTTAGTTAACAGAAGGTAAGAGCACACCTTTTTCTCCTCCCCAAAGATAATGCCAAACAGGGCTTATAAAACTTAATGATGTTTCTGAGTTTTACCTTTTTTTATGAGCCTGTAGTTCTGCAGCTGCTACTAATCTCCATTTCCCCTTTATCAGGGTCCCTTTAAGAACTCACATTTTCCACTCACATTTTGAGCCTTAAGTCCTTTGATTCGCTCTTCATCAGGCTGGCAGCAGAGTTTGTCAAAAACATCCCAAAACAAATACAGTCTTTCTCTAGTTCTACATAGTAAGGTGGCAAAACCCAAGAAACAGGAGACTATCAGACCATCTGCCTCTAGCAGCCTGAGCTACTTCTTCCATCCATCCAACCAAACCCTCCCTATAACCTGTGGCTGCCTTTTATATTTGAATCACCTGATTCCTCTCAGATGGAGCTCATCTGGTAACCAGGGCTAGCTCAACCCCAGGCTCTCTAGCCGAGGGGCAAGTTACTCTGTTACAGAGCCAAAGATTTCCAAGTAAACACATCAACATAGAAATCATTTGAACAAACTAACAAAAAAAAATCTAAACAAATTAAAATCACTAAACAAATGAAAATAAAATTTGAAGGAAAGCCGACATACAAGACTCATGAAACTAAACAAAAATCAAAATCTGACAAAACTAGGGGAATATCTGCAAATAAGAGAAATCCAATCACACTTGTCAATTATTTATTAACTGGTGAAATTTGTCCTGATACGAAGAGCCAGCATAAGCCCTTCCATACCGTTTAACATCCAAGAAGGCAGGGTGCCATTGCTTCTGTATCCCCTGTATAGTGATAGTCCAGTGGAGCTGGGCCTGCAGGTAGCCAGTACGATTGACAGTTACATGGAACTAGATAACTCAATACCCAGTGCAAATGTCATAGAGGGGCTGCTTATAGTGACACATTGGTGAGTACTTATATGGACCCCTGCTGAAATTCTGCCATCAAAGTTGAGTGTTGGGGTCACTTTCCAGCTTCTGTTGATGTTTACTGGACACTCCTATAGTATTCTTGCTGGAGATTTGTCACTGGGTCTCATAAATATGCTTTAGGAGAGAGACTGTATTACCTATGGAGTGGACCAGATTTGACCAATTGGCAGATTTTCCAGTTTCTAATGGGACTTCTTCCCTGTAAGATGTTCATACCAACCTCACCACCTCAAACCGTACAACCCGAGCTCAGTGCTCTACTATCCTTATATTCTGCATGGCTTTCAGGAGAGCAATGGAAATATTTCAAGCTAATGATTTTACAAATTTAAGTGCTTTTGTCAGTATTTTGGGTTAAAGTTATGAATGGCTTTTTAAAAATAGGAAAATAAATTCGTATATTCTCCCTCAGTGCTTCACATGCTTTTCTGGAACAAGGGTTTAATTTTGGATTATTGGGAAAATTTTCTAATACATGGGCAGCACATCACTGGTGCTGCAGTTGCTATCTTGTCCATAAGTATTTATGTTTCATACCCTGATTTAGAAACAAAGAATCATTCTTTTTAGGCAATTTAAGGGCCTGTTGTTGCTTGCTCTGCTTTGCTAAGATGGATGTAAAGATAATTATTCTTACTGTTTACCCATGTTCCCCAGTGCTTCATTTGTGGAACAATAGTCTACACAAAACAAAGCAACTTTTGTGTCAACAAGATAGACTTTTTTTTTTAAGGTAAGTAGGAGGTTGGAATATTAGGTGTGGTAGAGTGTTGCAACAGATTCTTAACAAGAGCATGTGTATGCCCACTTCAGGCAAGCATGAGTGCAAGCACCATACAACAGACAATATGTATGCAATGTTGAGGGGGGAGATAAAAAATGCAGTTGAAGATTTAAAAAAATAAATGTCTACATTTGGGCTTCTAAATCTATATTTCTTACAGATTTATAAGCACTTAAGTTGTCTGATTATTCCAAAGTACTGAGCAGCCAGCAACTTCCTTTATTTGGATGCTTTGGAGGCTAATTTTGGGCCTTTATACTGAAAATCTTGGTCTCACTCACTAGTCTGCAAAAGTTCATAGAGGTGAAATAAACTCACCCATCCCATCTTCCTTCCTCATTTCCCACCCGTCTGCCTCTGTTATCTTTCAAGTAACATTTTACTTGTTATTGCCTGACATTGTCCTTTTACCCATTTTTGTCCACAGTCACAGGGTAGCTGGTCCCTGTGGACAGACAGAGCCCGGCTCCCCTGGAAATTAAGCTAATTAAAGAGGGCTAGGGTACACCTGGGCCTACAAAGGGCTGCTAGCAGGCATCTGAAGGAAGGACTGAGACAGGCTGAGACCAGCACTAGCAGAGGAAGCTGTACTGGAGTGGAGCTAACTTCTTTGGCAGTCCCTAGAGCAAGCCGTCAGGGAAACAGCCCTGTGACTGCTGCTCCAAGTGGGGAGTAGAGCTGAGTGAAGCTGGAAAGCTGCCAGAAGCTGGAATGTCACCAGAGACCCCTGGAAGAGGTGGCCCTGAAGCCTGGGACTAAGAACTGGGTTAAGACACAGTTTTCTGTTCGTTTCCTAACCTCGGTTATGAAAAATAAACCTTGACTGAGACTGGGCATGGTAGCGTATGCTTTGGAGCCGGGAAGAAGTGATGGCCCGGATGACATCAACATTATTCAATAATTACCGGTTTGTTGATGCACACAACTATCATGCATGAGTGAGTCCAGTTTCTACTTCTTCAACTCTATCCATACTGTAGAGCTGAGCTGGGGAATGATATTTTCAAAAGGCTGGACACAATTTCCAAATGATACCAAGAAACCTTGAGTGTTATGGGTTTGGTAAACCTTGTTGAAACTGGTGGTTGTAACAACCAACCTACATTTGGGATAAATATAAGATGCCCTTAAGTCCATTTAAGGAATAAAGTAGCTGAAATAATAGGAGTACTGTCCAAGCCAAAAGCACAGACCCATGTCAGTGGAGAGGTTTCAGTGGGTAATGTTTTAGGAGAAGTGTGTGTGTGTGTGTGTGTGTGTGTGTATGAGAAAAATAGGAAGAACACCAGAGAAGCTGATAGAGAAGCAGCAGAAATTCAATGACACAGCCATTGGGAACGTAGCCCTGAGAAAAGCCTAGAGACCTGTGGAACTAAGTGCTGGCAGGAAAGGGGCTTGGAACACTGGGCAAAGAAGCTGTCACCTGCTGTTTTACTCCTGTTGTGTTAATGAAAACAAGAGTATGTACATTCTTTGTAAATAGTATTACATCAAAGAAATACCAGACTCCAATACCAACCTCCTAACTCAAACAACATGCTTGCCTGAATTGTGGCTAACCGATTGGGCAAAAAAGGTAGCACAAGAAAGCAACCAATCTGCCAGTGTAATCTATTCCTTTTAAGTCCTTCTTAAGCGTCCTTCTGGGCAATGTCCAAGGCCTTTTTTTCCTTTTATTGTCTACTAGTAGGTTATTTATTGGACATTTTGTGCAGTGTTTATGGTTTCTTTACTCTGCCTTTGGGACTTATTTGTGCAAATTGATCACTTGTAATTGTGATTGTTTTAAGGGTGGTTGTCTTTATTATGGAGACACCTAAAATTAACTACATTTAATGAACAATGTTAAACCACATCTTTGGCTGGTGTAAATTGGTATAGCTAAGCTGATTTAAACCCACTGAGTATCTAGCCCATCTCCAGTGTAAAGAGAGAACACAAGCATAACTTCCTGGAAAACAATATAGCAGTTAAAGCCTCTGTTTCACCAGAACTTATAAAAGAGCAGGGATTTGTACAGATAGTGTTTACATGTCCTTGTCTGACTCAAAGGCTGATGTACTAGGTTGGAGTCAGGAGAATTCTCACAATTGTTTTGAAAAATGTCCTATTTGCCCACAGTTAAAACAAAAGGAATCCATGATTTCCAAAGACAACCGTGTCTTCAGCCCGGGCGGCTGGGAGCTGCAGGGTTCTGCCGCCTCCCGCAGCAGCAGGGAGCTGTGAGGGAGCTGAGGCGACGGGCCTCCAAGCTCCCAGCCCCCATGGGCAGCAGGGGTACCCAGCCGCCACAGGCATGGGGATCCCTGCAGCTCCACACCAGCCATGATAGCAAGGGGGTCCCCACAGCTCCCTGGCCATCGCAGCGGGACAGGGAGACCCCCGCAGCTCCCTTGCCACCGTGGCAGGGCAGGGGGACCCTGGCAGCTCCCCTCCACCCCAGGAGGGCAGGGGGAACCCTGAAGCTCCCTACCATGGTGGCGGCAGAGGGATTCCCACAATTCCCTGCCACCGGGGAGGAGGCAAGGGGACCCTGCAGCTCCCCTCCACTGCGGTGAGTAGGGGGACCCTGGAGCTCTGACCTCTATTGGGTAGTGGGGGCCTCCCAGCCAAACCCACAGCTGCCCAGTCCCTTCCCATTTTATCATGGATATTTTTAGTAAAAGTCAGGGACAGGTGCCCAGGACCTGTCCGTAACTTTTACTAAAAATATACATGACAAAATCTTAGCCTTTACTATATACACTGCATTACACATTTTTGGAGTGGCTTGGGTTACATGGTAGAGACTAATCCCTTTTCACATACTGTTGACCTGGACCTACTCTTTACCTCATCTTTACATTCCTAACTTATCTTGTTCATTATCTTGTTTGTAATAAAGAGTTCCCTGGATGTTCCCCCTTGTATCTTGAGAGAACATTACATTCTGTCTCTTAGCTTACTGACCCATTTACTTATCTCAGCACAAAGAGTCGTTTTCAGCCTGCTAACCAATTTACCTCCCTTCTCCTGTCTTCCAAGAAATGAGGCACCCCCACATTTAATTATGTCAGGCCAGGCCTACAATCCTAAAGAAACTAACTACAAACTGAATATAAATAAAAGTGAAACTGACTAGTCTATACTCATTCTCAAAGCTAAGTGATATGCAAAAAGTGAGCAAAGTGCATATATAGTATAAAGCTGAGAGTTTGAATTATAAGTTTTAATAACCTGGATGTTACGTGTAACATAAGGGAAAGTGTGTGTTTCACAAATACGGGATTCAATCCTGAAGACTTTTTACTTGTTCCTTACTAAGACAAAGCCTCTCTTGACTTCAAGGAGTCTTGCCTGAGCAAAGATTTGACTTGTAGTGTTTACCCCAACAGTACCCCTTTAAAACTCAAATGTGTAACTTTGCACTATTTTGACATTCTGGAAGATTAAGTCAACTGAATTCTTTAAAACCAGGTGAGGATTTGTTGCAGGCCCATGTCATGTGCCCCTGCAGTAGGTAGCACAGTCATGTGAAATGGATCCAAATTTCTGTCTCCAAGCAGACATTTTTTTTCCAACTTCTGTTCTTTGCTAACATCAAAAGGCAGTCAGCCGTAAAGTGATAATTACAGATAACTTTGCTAACTTTCTTAATGTGATTTCTGGAGCTCCCAGCACTCTATTATCTATGGTCTCCCCTTTGTTCCTTTGTCCCGCACTTGGCTTTTGATTGCTTGATGAATACAGTGTCCCACTGAGCAAACCACAGTGGACTAATTAAAAACTACTTCAAGCTATGCAAAGAGCCTTACAAATGTGAAAAGCCTTTTCAAAGCCATATAGTTGTTTACTGTGAAGTGCCATAAAATTAAACTTTGAAAAACAATCAAAGCTCTGTGCATATACTCCTAAGTATATTTTAGTCCAAGAAAAAAACTGTTACTTCTGTTGTAGGTTGCTACTAATCTTTTTTCACTACCTGATAACCATTACTGAATGCTCCGTGGAAAAGCTTTTTGAATTCTGGCAATTTAATTCCATCAGATGTAATTACATATGACAAAACTGGAGGGACATTTACCCTTAAATTTACTTGGTCCAGAAAATATAATTGAAGTACAGGCCCAGCATTAGTGAGTTTATATCACAGTTCAGTCAATGTGACAAGGGAAACCAAACCTCATGCCTCTGTATGTTATATGATTGCCTGTGGAGGTCAGGAAGATGTTTTTGTCTCCATATCATATCATATCATATATATGTAAGCGGAGGAATGGTCCCACTATTGTGAGGAACTTTTCTGGCTTCTGCACTACCCCGGTGAAGTAGGCTAAAGTAGACTAGCGAAAGGATCTGAGTCCTCGCTCCCACTTCCTTTACCCAGAGGCCTCTCTGCCCTTGAGGACTCCCCTTCCACTCTCCTATCTGGCAGAGTCCTTATAACCCCGACAAGGCTGGCCCCTGAATTCCTGGGGGGCTCAACCCCCAACCCTGCTGTGGTCACCTAGGACAGGGGCTAGGGTGTCCCCACTCCAGGGTACTCTCTTTGCACTGCGCACCTCCCTGACCCACTGATCACATCATACAATTTAAAGCAAATACAAGTTGTTTGTTTAACAATTTTAAAAAAGAATAAGGAAAAATGGGAAAGGTTAAAGGAAAACACATCACCCTGCTCTGTGGCAGGGAACATCACAAACAGTGTCTCTGGACATCAGGGCAGTTCACAGTCTGTTCCTTGTAGGTCCCAAGTCTCCCTCTCAGGCCCTGGCTGTGCTGCAGGGATGCTGCAGGTTGGACACTTGCTCTGGTGGCGGCCATACACCTCTGGGCTTTGAGTGGTGGGACCCTTCCCAGCGTCAGTCCCCCGTCAAGTTAGGATCCCCCTCCCAGCCTGGCCTGTAATGACCCTTGGCTGGGGGTGTTTTTCTGCGCTGGGCCCCTTTGCCCAAGGTCCCCCCCGTGGCTGGCCCCAGTTGCTCACCACACCTGGCTCTGTGGCTGCGGCTCTGTGGCTGCAGCTCTGCTCCCAGCACAGGATCTGTTCTCCCTGGGCTGTCTCTATCTCCGTGGCTGCAGCTCTGCTCCCAGCACAGGATCTGCTCTCCCTGGGCTCTCTCTGGCTCCGTGTCTGCAGCTCTGCTCCCAGCACAGGATCTGCTCTCCCTGGGCTGTCGCTGGCTCTGTGGCTGCTTTTCTGGCCCCTCTAGGTCTGGTAAGGCTCTGGTCCCCAGCTCAGCTTGGGCTCCTGCTTTCTCCTTAGCTTGGCCCCACTCTGTCTGACCCAGGCAATTCCAACTCACATGGAGAACAGGACGACCCCCCCAGGACTCCTGACTCCCTGATTAGCCTGTCCACTCTGTCAACCAGGCTGACCTGGAGCATTGGCCTCTCCCCATTGTTCCTGGGGACTGTCAGTCTCAGGGTCCTGATTTCCCATCGACCCTTCCTCTTTTAGTTCTGGGAGCTAGCCAACCAAAACACCCCCACTGAGTATTAGTAAGGGGGCAACAGGGTGAGCAGACAGTAAAACTGAAAAATCAGGATGGGGTGGGGGGTAATAGGAGCCTATATAAGAAAAAGACCCAAAAATCGGACTGTCCCTATAAAATTGGGACATCTGGTCACCCTAGCAACAGCCCCTTACATATAGCATAATTGGGGAACCTTGACCTTCTCTTTAAACTTAATGGCCACCACTGGAAGCAGGAAAATAGTTTGGATGTGATCCAGTATAACAGCCTTCGTGGTCAGAGTCCTGCAGAGTTTGGAGTCCCACTGGCTCACTTTGTAAGATCAGGGGCTGTGCTCTTAAAAGCTCAGACTCTCATGGTCTTCCTTTTAGTGTTGGCTGTTGCTGAAGTGCTTTTGGAACAGTGGGGAACCTCTCTTTGGATTCAAGTTAGACAGTCCTACACTGGTGATGATTTTTTCTGTTTTCCCCAACCTGAAGCAGATACTCACCAGCAACTACACACCACCCCACAGAAACTCTAACCCAGGAACCAATCCCTGTAACAAACGTTATTGCCTACTCTGTCCCCATATCTACGCTAGCGACACCATAAGAGGACCCAACCACATCAGCCACACCATCAGGGACTCATTCACCTGCACAGCTACCAATGTGATATATGCCATCAGGTGCAGCAACACTTCTGCTGTGTACATTGGCAAAACTGGACAGTCTCTACGTAAAAGAATAAATGGACACAAATTGAACAACAGGAATAGTAACTATAAAAGCCAGTAGGAGAACACTTCAATCTCCCTGGTCATTCTATAACAGATTTAAAAGTAGCCATACTTTAACAAAAAAACTTTAAAAACAGACTTCAAAAAGAAACTGCAGAACTAAAATTCATTTGCAAATTTAACACCATTAATTTGGGCTTGAATAGGGACAGGGAGTGGCTGGCTCACTACAAAAGCAACTTTCCCTCTCCTGGTATTGACACCTCCTCACCAATTATTGGGAGTGGACTACATCCACCCTGATTGAACTGGCCATGTCAGCACTGGTTCTCCACTTGTTAGGTAACTCCCTTCTCTTCATGTGTCAGTATATAATGCCTGCATCTGTAATTTTCACTCCATGCATCTGAAGAAGTGGTTTTTTTACCCATGAAAGTTTATGCCCAAATAAATGTGTTAGTCTTTAAGGTGCCACCAGACTCCTCGTTGTTTTTGTGGATACAGACTAACACGGCTACTCCCTGACACTTTTCTCTGTTTTACTTTGCCAATGTAGTTACAGCTCTACAGTTGTTGTAGTTGTCATGCAGCTAAATTCAGTACCTATGAGATCTAGCAAACCCAGCCAAAAGCAAAACAAAAAGATTTCATCTCGTGGCCAAGGTACTCAAAAGTCACAAATTAAGACCAATTCCTGTGAGCATCTCCTCCACAGCTGGCATAATTGGTACTAGTCAGTGCAATCAGTTGACACTGTCACATTCTAAGAACTGTTGTAGCTGTGTTGATCCCAAGGTATTAGAGAGAGAAGGTAGGTGAGGTGTAATATCAGAAAAATATATGGGAAGATTAAGCTCCCCTCCCTCCCAGGTCATAATTGTAGGTAATGGGCTGAGCGAGAATGAGAATTTACATTTCTGGTGCCCGGTTTGAATTAATGGACTTTGGCCTCCAGGACTGCCAATCAACTACCATTTACCAGCACTGAAAATTCATTTTCTTTTGTCTTAAAACCAGACAAAGAATTAGCTACAATTACCAGAGAGATTCCATCTTAACACATGAAGGAGAATAGCCAAGACTATTCCTCCCGCTGAATTACAATAGTTCATTATCAAAGCTGAGCAGTTCAAACAAATAACTACATTCTGTATTACATACAGAAAATTAAATGGCAGATTATCAAACCTTGGCCTAGATTTGTCAAGAAAAAGTCACAGGTGCTCATGTTTAATTTACTTACAGCTCAGTGTCCAAATGTCTGCTCTTCTGACATCTTTCATTTAATCTAAACCTAAATAAACAAGGTTTCCTGCTTCAGCTATAGTGCTAAGGTTCAGAATAGAGTTGCCGTATCTTTGGTGAAAAGGGCTTTATCCAGTGCTGCAAAGATCCATGTTTGAATTTGTTTTAGGATTCATGTCATTCAGACTGGGTGGGATGAGGCAGGAGTATATGCTTGTTTTTTCAGACAACTTCTCTATGTTGAAATCTTTCTTTACCCTTAAAGTCTGCTTTTTCTTACATGTGAAACTTGCATTAAAATGACACAGTCAACCTAATAACCATACTTCTGTCTGAGATCTTACCTAGTAGATACAAGTAATACCTAATTAAAGAAGATTAGAGAAACATTTCTAGTTTTTTATTGGCATTTGACAACACTTCTTGTATACTCAGTTTCTCATTTTGTTCATGTGGCTCCATGCCACTGCAACAGTGAAGAGAAAGTATCTTTAACCCCCCCACACAGATACATCTGATTGTAAATCCAGATAAACTGACAGAGGAGTTTGAGGAACCTGCAAACCTGAATTTACTTTTAACTAGGGCTATCAAGTGATTAAAAACTTATTTGTGATTAAATATTTAAATATAGTATCTCCTCGCTTAACGTTGTAGTTTTATACCTGAAAAATGCTACTCTAAGCGAAATGATGTTAAGCAAATCCAATTTCCCCATAAGAATGAATGTAAATGGGGGGGTTAGGTTCCAGGGAAATTTTTTTCACCAGACGACTATATATATATATATATATGTGTGTGTGTGAGAGAGAGAGAGAGATAGGGAGAGACAGACACACACCTTATGTGTGAGAGAGACATTCATTGCCTCTTTAAGTATGCTGACCCCACTATAAGTACACGGCCTTTTTAAGTAGATCAGCAAGTTGAGACAAGAGCTGCTGCCAGCAAGCTCCCTCTGTCCTGAGCCCTGTTGTATCCCCCCCACCCCGCTCTGTGGAGATGGGATACAGGAGCAGGGGAGGGGGACACCCTGACATTAGCACTCCTGTTCCTCTCTCCCCCCACTCCCCTCTGCACAGCAAGCAGGAGTCTCTGGGAGCAGCTCCAAGGCAGAGGGCAAGAGCAGCATAGGGCAGTGGGGGGAGGGACAGTTGAACTGCCAGACAATTGATAGCCTGATGGACAGCTGCCACACAGGGAACTTAGGGGAGCTGGTAGGGGGGCTGCTGGTCCACCTTGGTTCCAAACCACCACCAGCTAGCTCCAAAGGCTGCTCTTTCTGTGAGCAGTGGACAAAGCAGGCGGCTGCCAAACAACATTATAAGGGAGCATTTGCGCAACTTTAAACGAGCTCGTTTTCTAATTCATCAGCAACATAAAACAACATTAACCAGGACGATGTTAAGTGAGGAGTTACTGTAATGTTATCCTATTGTTTAAATAATAGAATACCATTTATTTAAATTTTTTTTTGTTTTCTACATTTTCAAATATATTGATTTCAGTTACAACATAGAATGCAAAGTGTACAGTGCTCACTTCATATTTATTTTTGTTTACAAATATTTGCACTGTAAAAAAACAAAAAAAATAGTATTTTTCAATTCACCTAATACAAGTTCTGTAGTGCAATCTCTTTATCATGAAAGTTGAACTTACAAATGTAGAACTGTGTACAAAACAAACTGCATTCAAAAATAATGTAAAATTTTAGAGCCTGCAGACCTACTTCTTATTCAGCCAATAGCTCAGACAAACAAGTTTGTTTACATTTGCAGGAGATAATGCTGCCCACTTCTTGTTTACAGTGTCACCTGAAAGTGAGAACATGCGTTCTCATGGCACTGTTGTGGCCAGCGTCACAAGATATTTATGTGCCAGATGAGCTCAAGAGTCACAGGTCCCTTCATGCTTCAACCACCATTCCAGGAGACATGTCCATGCCGATGAGGAGTTCTGCTTGATAACAATCCAAAGCAGTGTGGACCAATGCATGTTTATTTTCATTATCTGAGTCAGATGCCACCAACAGAAAGTTGATTTTCTTTTTTGGTGGTTCGGGTTCTGTAGTTTTCACATCGCAGTGTTGCTTTTTTAAGACTTCTGAAAGCATTTTCCACACCTCATCCCTCTCAGATTTTGGAAGGAACTTCAGATTCTTAAACATTGGGTCAAGTGCTGTAGCTATCTTTAGAAATCTCACATTGGTACCTTCTTTGCGGTTTGTCAAATCTGCAGTGAAAATGTTCTTAAAATGAACAACATGTACTAAGTCGGAGACTAACAAATTTATTTGTGCATAACTTTTGTGGGCTACAGCCCATTTCTTTGGATGCATCCCACGAAAGCTTATGCTCAAATAAATTTGTTAGTCTCTAAGGTGCCACAAGTACTCCTGTTCTTTTTACAGATACAGACTAACATGGCTGCTACTCTGATTCCCAGTTTGCATTTTTTTGCCAATGTGACTCAGCCTAGAGGTGGAGAGCCTAGTTCTCAGATTAGATGGCAGTTCATATATAGCCTTCTCAAACTACAGTCATTCTACTGAGACAGCCACCAAAGGAGCTAATTATGCAGTTTATTTACTCATTGCTCATTATGGGCACCCGAGTCCCATCAAACAGGGTGGGCAGTAGAGTTTTCCTACAGTGCAATACATTCATAGGGCTAGAGTGTCGACTCTAGAGGGCAGTGGCTTTTGGCACTCTGGGACAGGGTTACTTTGAGTTGGGTCTGTACACTGCAGTGTGGATACCAGAACCCTAGGTTCAAGCCCAGGTCAGAAAATCCTCAAGCTATGGTTAAAATACAGTGTAGATTCTCGGGTTCCCTGACATAGGTCAGCTGACTTGAGTTCCAGTAATCCTAGGCTTACATTGCTGTGTAGACATATTCATAGAGCTTTTCTTCAGGTCTGGGAAAGGAAGTCCTAGCATCACAGCAAAATGCCAGGTGGAATAGAATGTTTACACAGGGGTCGGCAACCTTTCAGAAGTGGTGTGCCGAGTCTTCATTTATTCACTGTAATTTAAGGTTTTGCATGCCAGTAATACATTTTAACGTTTTTAGAAGGTCTCTTTCTATAAGTCTATAATATATAACTAAACTATTGTTGTATGTAAAGTAAATAAGGTTTTTAAAATGTTTAAGAAGCTTCATTTAAAATTAAATTAAAATGCAGAGCCCCCGGACTGGTGGCCAGGACCCGGGCAGTGTGAGTGCCACTGAAAATCAGCTCACATGTTGCCTTCAGCAAGCATGCCATAGATTGCCTACCCTTAGTTTAGCATAAGCAATTAGCACATATTGTAAGGGACTACTCAAGACATTCTTGAAGGCTGGTGTGGCTGTGCTAACATCTTAGAACTCTTTTTGTTTCAAGACCTACCGTAGAAGTTAATTTCTCTCTGTCTCTCTCTGAAAAAAAAGCTTTTCCACACCTTATTACAAAATAAACAACAAACAACAGTAAGTTCTTAATATAAATTAATAAGCTAATATAAATCAGATTCCAGTTTGAGAGTAATACACATGTAGAGTGCACACTGTTATTCCTTGAAGAACAAGGAAAAATGTTTCTACCTATGCAGAGTTGACAAAAGATAAATTGTTAGAAGTGACTATTACAATGAATTGACCTTTGCATGAGGCCTAACATTCTGTTTTTTTTCTGGAGTTTCCAGATTGCTGAACACTTAACTTCTTTACCTTAATGCTATATTAACTCTTGAGTAAATTACAGTAACTCCTCACTTAAAGTGTCCCAGTTAATGTTGTTTCATTGTTATGTTGCTGATCAATTAGAGAACATGCTTGTTTAAAGTTGTGCAATGCTCCCTTATAACGTAGTTTGGCAGCCGCCTGCTTTGTCCACTGCTTGCAGAAAGAGCAGCCCGTTGGAGCTAGGTGGCGGGGGCTTGGAATCAGGATGGACCGACAGCTCCCCGCTCCCCTAGGTTCCCTGTGTGGCAGCTGCTCGGCGGGCTATCAATTGCTGGCAGTTCAGCTGTCCCTCTCCCCACTACCATGTGCTGCTCCTGTCCTCTGCCTTGTAGTTGCTCCCAGGAGCCTCCCGCTTGCTGTGGGGGTGCGGGGGGAGAGGGGAGCTAATGTAAGGGTGTCCTCCACCCCCCTGCTCCTGCACCCCACTTACCCCATCTCCATAGAGCAGGGTCATGACAGGACTCAGGACAGAGGGAGCTTGCTGGCAGCAGCTGCTCTCTCAACTTGCTGATCTACTTAAAAAGGCAATGTACTTAGAGTAGGTCAGCATACTTAAAAGGGCAATACGCATCTCTCTCTCACTCACAAACAGGGTGTGTGTGTCTGTCTCTGTCTGCCATGCAGTCTCCCCTCCCTCCATTTGTGCTGCCTTGTAGAATGTAAGTCTACATTAACAACGTGTTAACCCTTGAGGGCTCAGCTGAGTGCTATTTCATTATTTAGCAGTAATGCATTCCCTGGGAAATATCCCACCCTCATCCACCCTCTGACTTCACCACCTCAACCAAGCTTCATAATCATCATTGCTGTGTACAGTATTACATTGTTTAAAACTTATACTCTGTGTGTGTGTATATATATATATAGAGAGAGAGAGAGAGAGAGAGAGAGAGAGTCTTTTGTCTGATGAAAAAATTTTCCCTGGAACCTAACCTCCTCCACCCCCATTTATATTAATCCTTATGGGGAAATTGGATTTGCTTAACATCATTTCACTTAAAGTCACATTTTTCAGGAACATAACTACAATGTTAAGCGAGGAGTTACTGTAATTCTGGCTAAATTCTTTGGACTAAATGGAAAATGCGAAGGCTAAAGGAAGTTTGCAACTTTGGACTTCGTGCACTGTAGAACCCCAAACTGCCCTTCCTCCCTGCTGCTGGAAACTGTTGATCATCCATTAGTCCATTTTCTCTGCTATTGGATCTTGAACCATGCCTTTGACTGGGAATCAGCATAAGGGCATTGTATCAGAAGCCAAGGGCAAGCAAAAACTAGGTTGTCCAAGCAGAGTTAGCTGAAGTGTGAAGTGGGTGAACCCAGGGGAGGAGGCCACACTTGGCATGCAGCAGGGTGGGAGATCTCACCTTCTGTTGAGAGAGGAGGGAGAATCTGTTTCTGTTGGAGAGAACAAGATTTAACTTGGTTTCGATTAGACTGAGTCATAGAACCAAGCAAAAATTATAGTAGATATGAAGGAAAAGATGGTTGCTACCAACTGACCAATGATACTCCCAGTTCTGAACTAACACACTCCAACTAAATGCAGAGTGCAGTGTTCGCCTTTCTCACCTGGAACTCTGTGTATGTTTCTGAGTGACTGGCCCATGCTGCCCTTGCTTCATTGCTGTTGTTATTTGAGTTAGTTAAATCAAAGCTAGCTCTGGTGTGTCAACATGTGCTGCAGTCACACCTCTGAGTACAGTGTAGATATACCTATCCTTTGAGTGCAACAGAATTGTATTAGTTCATAATCAACCTGGCTGTGCTCTAGAATGTTTATCTTTGCAATCATAAGCCCTATGGAGAAAAGACGGAGGAAAAGTTGAAAATGAGTGTGCCTTAGAACACCTCAGGCCTCAGGTTTCTCAGAGTGAACAAGTTTTTATTCATGTAAATAACTAGCCACCATTTCATTTAATCTCTTATCTTTGTCCATTAGGCAGGGCCTACCTGAAATCTCAGCAAAGCAAATGGCTGTATGGCTCCCCATAGCTCTGCAAACTCTGATCTGACATATTTTAGGGTGTGTGACCAAAAGGTAGGAAACAATTCACCACTAGACACCATTCCGAACCCCACCTTTCATGTTGGGACAAGGGTTGGAGGTCAATCATCTGAACCTGATCTCTCCCCCACCGTTTTTGTCATGTTGGGATCTCACAAAGCAAAAGGCTTGGACTGGCAGGAATCTTTTCTTAATAATAACATATACCAAACTTAACTAGACAGTAAATGTACCTGGCTAGTTACACTATCTTTAATATAACACTGATAACTCATTAACTGTTTGCCTTGCAGGCCTGTCAGCTAGCTTAATTTATGATGGATTGACCTTCACATTCTAGGAGACTTGTTTAACTTGGCCCCTGTCCACCCAATCACATGCTAAGCAAATGAGTGCATTACCAGGCAAGAAGCTACTTCCCCTGATAAAGAGGAAAGATGAAGTAATACTGAGGCTACCTGAGCACCTATATCACTGTTTGATAATGTGGAAAAAATAAATAAAGGAACATAAGGGCAAGATAATAAGACTTAATTGAAGGAAAATGTAACTAATAGCTCTGTAGCGTTATACACATTATTAAATAATAGTAATCCAGTATGCTAAATCTTTACAGACAATCCAGCAGAGAAGGTCTCTGCCTCAAAGAGATTACAGTCTAACACTCCCAATCCTGCTAATGCTTACACACATCCTCACCAGATTTGATTGGCTGGGAACTGCGGCCAATGGGAGCTGCGGGGTCAGCGCCTGTGGACGGGGCAGCCTGCAGAGATGCCTGGCCGTGCCTCCATGTAGGAGCTGGAGAGGAAACATGCCACTGCTTCCGGGAGCTGCTTGAGGTACCACCTGGAGCCTGCATCCCCTCCTGTACCCCAAACCTCTGCCCAAGCCCTGATCCTCCTCCTGCCCTCTGAACCCCTTGATGCCAGCCTGGAGCACCCTCCTGCACCCTAAACCCCTCATCCCTGGGCCCACCCCATAGCATGAACCCCAAGTCCCAGCCCAGAGCCCCAACCCCCTCCTGAATCCCAACCCACTGCCTCAGCCCAGAGCCCCCTCACATATCCTGAACTCCTCATTTCTGGCACCAACCCAGAGCACACACCCCTAGCCCCCTCACCTCCTCTCGTACCCCACCCCCCTGAGCCAGCCTGGTGAAAATGAGCGAGTGAGTGAGGGTGGGGAGAGTGAGCAACAGAGGGAGGGGACAGGACCTCGGAGAAGGGACAGAGCCTCAGAGGAGGGGCAGGGTAGGGGTGAGGCAAGGGTGTTTGGTTTTGTGTGAGTAGAAAGTTGGCAAGCCTAGTTAGGATACATATTATGGAGAAGCAGTAACCTGACCATAATGAGGCTGACGCTATATTATCAAGAGAAACTTGATTTGTCAACCCCAACCATAGCTTCCTCCCTCCCAAAAAAATAAAAATAAAAAAAGGGCCTGACACAACAGCAACCCAACAACAAACTTCTATGAATTATCACATATGGTCCCAGGATTTATGAGTAGAATAATATTATGAATGGAAATGACATGATTGATCTGTTTGATTGGTGGTATGGGATGTGATTGTAGGATGATACAGCTCTGTGTCAGAGTGTGACTTATATTTTTAACTATCAATTTTTGGAGGTAAGATATGTTAGTTATAGTGTACTGGAAATTTCAAAATGTGATTTCCTAATCATCTATTAGCTTGTTTTGGTTGAGATGATAGCATGTAAAGAAGGATTAGACAGTGGGGAAATGGTTGAATCCCATCTGCTCATTTCTGGGCTTCCTGCAGAATTTGTGTAAAAAATGTAATATTTTCCTTGGTTGTTAGCTCACCTCTGAAAATCAGCTAGAATGTTTGTTTCAATCAACATACTTTTGTTTTGGCAGTTTTTGTACAGCTAATTCCAAAACACAATAAACCTCAGGTTCCTAACCTATTTGGTACTAACAGTTTCACAGACAAGTTGCAGAAGACCTAAGCGCCAAACCTCACTTGCATATACCATTTATGTATTTTTTAAATGGTAAATTGGTACTGAAGGCGCAGTGGGTAGTTGCTTGAAAACAAATGACCTTTTAAATCTGAGCGTGACTCTTATATTCTCTCTTCAAAAGCTTAATGTGTGGGTCTGTTAATACTTGAATAGAGCCAAATTCTACAATAACTTAGATCCTGTGAAGCTCCAAGCTAATGCGTTTTGACAGAGTATGACTTGGTCCCACGTATACTAGGCTTGTTGGGTCTACGATAACAATGGCTTTTTTGAAGTATATGTAAATATTTTATCTTGAAAGTATCTACTTCATGCCTTGCCTAGTTGCACCTAATGTGTTCTCTGCCTTATTCTATAAAAAGTTTGCTTCCATAAGGAAAATTGAAGGATGCAAAGTCACATGTTATGCACATCAGCCAGGAGGCAGATGATGGAAAAGGAGTTCCCTTGTGCATGAGACACTGAAGAAGTTTGCTATACCGATTCATACCCTTCTACAAACTTCCTGGCCCTGATTAAATTACATCTCTCTTCAATTAGTATATCTATGTTAAAATACCGCTGTCACTTAGATAATGTGCAATGAAATTCCATGTAGTTTCAATCCTTCCTAGCTTGTTCTCACATACAACATCTATGATAATGGCAGATGAGTTGCCTGCAACAGCATGAAAAATTTTTTTTTTCTGAAAGAAAGATGTCTGTTCAAGGTTTGATAATTATGTGATAATGTGTAGCTGCTTTGGGAAAAAATATATCTTTGTGTACTGTGGCATGATAGAAAATTGAGAGCTGATCTGTTGACTAAGAAGTTGCTAGTTTTATACAGCTGCCCTTCAGAGTGTCCATCTTCCTGCATACAGGATATATCTTGTTAATATTTAACTTAATTTATAGCAAAGAGAACTGTCAGGTTGATTCTCCATTCTGTTACCAATTTTATACGGGTGTGTCCCTTTACTTCAGTTGAAATACACTGACATAAGGGAGATGAAAGGGTGGTAGTGAATGCCCAATGGCTGCATAAATGCACATTCTGTCAAGAATATTTAAAATTGTAGGGCCCAGTATGAACAGCACAGAATTCAGATGGGTAACCAAGGCCCACTCCTGCTCCCATTACTATCAAAGTGAGGAACTCATCCCAAGAATAATCAAATCAGGAGTCTTTAAATCCAGAAATTGCCTCAGTTTGTCACAGAGAAAAGTGTGCTGCATTTTAGTGATACTTGTCACAGTTTCATGGTAATTGCACCTGTATTTTCCCCTCCATCACAATAATACCTAAACTTAATATAATAAGAAGTCCAAGGATATTGCAGGAAGTTGTAATATCTGTCACGTCTCTTCCCTGAAGAAGTGGGTATAACTAGAGTGGTTTGACTGGCATCCTAGGGGAATCTATAGACTTATTTCCTGGACAGAGCAACCCCCACCCTATGGCCAAGATAGGCCACTTTTGCCATCTCCATCTTGCATTTTTCTACCTTTACAGTAAGGCTTGTCGCCTGAATGTTGTGAAGCACTCTCCTGATATGCTCTTCCCAAGTCTGACTGAAAATAGAAATATCATCTATATATACTAGGGCAAACTCCTCCATCATATCCAGTATCCAATCTACCAGCTGCTAGATGGTAGCCAGGGATCACCCACCATTCCAGCACGCTAGTGATTTTTTTTCTCCATGCTCTGTGCTGCGTTCTCACTTTTGATTGAAGCCTTGGCTCTTATCTCCACCCAGTGGACAACAAGTGAAGTGCATCCAGGCTTACTGGAAAATACCTGTTGACAAGCCGCAACACCCCCTTGAGCTCTGCTTGTAGTGTTCGCGTTCAGTGATCAAAGAAGGCTATGGAGTTCACCCAGCAGCTGGTCCCTGTTTCTGCTGCCAGATTTATGACGGGATCCTCTCCCTTCTCCTCTTAGTGCTGCAAATGGCCAGGGCCATATTCTCTCTGTCTGTTATGGAGTGTTTACTGCACACTTGCCCTGAAAGTGCTAGTGCAAATTGAGAAGGGGACTGATTAACCCAACAGGCCAGAGCTGAGGGAAATCAAGTGGCAAAGTAATCCCTTGACTTGAGTGAGGGAGCCCAGCGGAGGAATAGCTGGACTGGATGTACAAAGACAGGAAATTGGCAGTAGAGGGGATTGCACAGTAGTAGTCTGCAGTTGCTCTCTGGGGGAAGGGAAGTGTGTTTGGGGCTATAGAGATATATAGCCTACAGTTGCTCCTTGGGAGGAAGAAGTTTGTGCTCAGGGGAAAAGCAGCAAGGTATGGGACAGGGAACGCAGAGTAGGGGGGCAGGCCCAGGCTCCCCTACTAGCCACAGGGGATAGAGAACTCAGAATAGGGGGCAGGCCCAGGTTCCCCTATCAGCCACAGAGGAAGTGACATGGAGCAGAGAGTAGACTGCCTGAGACAGTTTGCCTGGGAAGATTTTGATACGCTGGACTGGGAGGACCACAGTGAGCTGGCAGGAGGGACAAGTTGTGAAGAGGAAGCTGCAGTTCCTGGAGAAAAGGGGGCCTCAGAGAGAGAGCAGACCAAGGATGCAGAGACTGCCAGAGGAGGGTGCAGTTCCTGGAAGGAGCTAATCCCCAGAGCAGCCAGGAGGAGGTGCCTCTATCAGCGAAAGGATCTTGTGACACATGATATTGGGTGCCAATGTGAGCAATTAGATGGCTCCACCACCGTAGTTCACCTCATTGCGTTTGATGATTTTAAATGGCTCTTTCCAGGCAGCCTGGAGAATATTCCTCCATACTGACTAGCTGACTCCTCAGCTGTTTATAACTCGTTTTCCCCATCTCTCTTTTTGCTGTTCCCTTCCTGACTTTTCTCTGTGCTTTTCCCTTCTATGGTACTTGCTTTCACTACTGTTGGCACTTTGGCAATTCACGCTGTCGTAGATCCCACAGATGCTGCCATCATATGCCTGTTTCAAAGTACACCTCTACCCCAATATAACACGGTCCTTGGGAGCCAAAACATCTCACCACCTTATAGGTGAGACTGCGTTATATCGGGTACGGTCTTGCCGGTACGCCATGCTGGACTGGACGAGCTTCCCCGGCGGTGATTTAAAGGGCCCGATGCTCCAGCTGCTGCAGGGAGCCCTGGACCCTTTAAATCACCACCGGCGCTCTGGCAGCAGGGCTCAGGTGGTTCTTTAAAGGGCTCGGGGCTTCCCGCAGTGGCCAGAGCCTCTGGCCCTTTAAATCCCCATCCAAGCCCGGCTGCCAGAGCCACTCCAGGCGGGGATTTAAAGGGCCTGGGGCTCCACATGAATTCGGATATAACACAGTAAAGCAGCAGGGCTCAGGCGGTGCTTTAAAGGGCCTGGGACTCCCGCTGCTTTACTGGGTTATATCTGAATTGGTGTTATATCGAGTCACGTTATATCGGGGTAGAGGTGTAACTGTACCTGTGTTCCCTCAAGGGCACGCATTTAAAGATTTCTGACTCCTAGCAGTCACCTCTTTTGTGTGGAGACCCGTCTCTCATTCTCTCTGTACTGGAGATTTTAAGGTTGTACAGCTCCATTGCTTACACTGATATCCCCAACAAGCCAGACTGCCTAAAAACACCAGCACCTGTGCTTTGCTTTCTCTCTGAGGGCTATGAACAGTGTATTGCCAGCAATTATAAGGTACCATATGGCTCTTTTTACCTTAAGAATAAACGTGCTTGCTCAGAAACAGAGAAAACAGATTAAAATAATAACAAAACCTACATGCAAACTAAAAAGCTTACCAGAGGTCACCCTCAATTCCACCTTAGGGCTCTGGTAGATTTCAGTTGTTCAAAACCCTCAACATGGGTTTTCTGCATGGACATGTCTTAGAGCCAGAACCAGAACAAAGGCTGGGTATATCAGCTGTTCATTATGCAGCTCAGACCTTTGACCCCAGCCTTCTGTAACAAATAATCAGCAGACAATGACCCTCTCCTCCAGGGGTAGCTTCCAAAGGCTGGGGTATTGCATAACCAGAGTTGGGGAATTTGCATTAACCTCTCCCTAGGAATTTCCCCACTTAACATTTATTGTCCCAGAAGTCCATACATGACCAGCACATTTTGAATATAGTCTTTTGAACTTCCAGTGCTCACATCTACCACATCTTCCCCACAGAGAGGTTACATACTATCTTGGCCTGCAATAATACATAAATGTAATACACTAAGGAATTCCAAGGATATTGCAGGAAATTGCCATATCTGTCACAATACTCTCTTGTACCTGATAATCTCTTTTCCATCTTGGTGTTTAGTATTTACATCCTTCAGGTACCTGTGAACAATTATTTTCCTCTTCTCCCTCCCTCAGTCCTCACATCAATCTCTTTCATGTCAGTAGCTCTTGTCTGGACTCCAGGCCACATCTGTCCATTAATTGGATGCCCAGAGCTTAATGTAACATTCCTGTTGTGCTCATGCCAAAATCATATAGAAGGGACTACAACAGTCATACTTCATTACATGAAATCTGTGTACTCAGTCCCAAAATGCACTAGCCCTTTGTTTTGCTATATCACATTGCAAATTCATATTGCTCTTCAAATACACAGGTATCCGCTTTATATCCATGGAAATCCACATCCACGGATCATTCTTGTGGATTGCATGCGGATACAAATTTTATATCCATGCAGGGCTCTACAAATTCATATGCAATTAGCTGTCCACTACCGCCACTTACAGGTCTCTTGGTCACTATTACTGCTTATCTAGTTTCTCCCACATTGCATCTCTGGGGTTCAGATTTTCAGCAGATGCATTAGACTACATTTTTTAAAGATGAATCTGTATTATTTTCTGACTATTTCTATCCACTTGGTCTGCTTTATTTTGGAGGATGCTAAACATTTAAAAGACAACTTAGGAAGTAAATCTATTATATTAATAGATATTTGCATAATGGATTTCACTTAACTTACAGAAAATACATTGTTAGTATGGGTTGCTGAGGTTCTCTGTAACTGAATGGAAGTAAATAGAAGTGAAAGTTTTGTGCAAATCTGAAATCTTTCAGAGACTGATGGAGGATATGGGTGCACAAAGACTAAGTTATGCATTAAAATCAGGCACTAATTTCAAAATATATCATAAACTAGGGTTGTCTACTGCCCCATCAATGTTATATAGAAGTTTAAAAACTCCAGTACAACAGTTGAATGGAATGGTACCTGATATTTAAGTCTTCACAATTGTGCTTCCTTCCACAGAAGGAAGGAATACAGTGGAGGGACTCGTTCCCTTT
Source organism: Gopherus evgoodei (assembly GCF_007399415.2). Taxonomy (NCBI): domain Eukaryota; kingdom Metazoa; phylum Chordata; order Testudines; family Testudinidae; genus Gopherus; species Gopherus evgoodei. The sequence continues at coordinate 10,447,082 of NC_044333.1, read as the reverse complement.
TTGACCAGTGACAAGAGCCCTATGTTGTACCAAAAGCTGTTCTGTGGTCTGTTGGAGAAACAGAAGTTTCTCATTTAAAATTCAGCATGAAACATTAAACTTCTAGGAGCTAGAAAGTTGCCCCCTTAATAAAGTAAAAAATGACATTTCTAACACACTTTGACACTGCTTTAAATTTTAGCCATTTTTAGTCACAAAGCAGCCTTAAGACAGTTTGACTGAATTTTCTAAAATGTTGATTTAAAAACTTCTAAAACTAGTGGTTTCAAATTATATCATGTGGAATAAATAATCCCTGTATAAATATGCCTTAAAATACTCCACTCTTGTATTTAAGATTCCAACACATCAAACCACAGGATTAATTGAACATCTTAGAAATTAAAAGAACAATTGCAACGTAGCGAAACAGAACAATGTAGCTTGGCATCTGAAATATCTATACATCTTGTAATGATAATGTTCTTGGGCTTATCCAGTGCCATGACTAGTGCAGGCATCCCACTGTGCTTTCTAATGGAGGCACCTTGCACACTTCATTTTCATTTTAACTAAGATAATATTTGATGTTCGTATCTTTATTTACAGTTCAATGGAACTGTCCTTCCAAAGTGGCCAGTTTGGCACCTCTTATCTCATAGCCTAACTTCCACACTGTATACCTGTATCATTCTAAACTGAACAACATTAACATGCTGTATCCAGGTAACTTTAACCTGTTTATGGCCATTTTATTTCAAAAGAGTCTCTGAATTTGCACCTGCTAAATGTAAGTGTACCAGTTTACAAGGACAAATGAGCATTTGTGCAAGAAAAATTTAAAAAATGATTCAGTTTGCAAGATGTTAAATTTCAGAGGCTCGTTTGAAGCAATCCTGAAAAGTTATTCCTTAATGCTTTTCACTTTCACTGTGACAGCTTGCTTGGCTGTTGGCAGAAGCGGCTTCTTTCCTCCTTCCCAGGCTGCAGCCCATCATTAAGTGCCTTTCAGACTTGGAAGAGCTTAGCATCAGTCTTCCTCTCAGCCATCCACCAATAAGTCACAATCAATTTACCTCCATCAAGAAACCAGGAAACAATAAGTTAATTAGACTCTGGCATACTCCCTTAATCCTACCAACTTGGAATATATTCCAAGTTGGAATATATATTACCAGGCTCTGTTATTTCTGCAGGCAATGGGTATCTTGAACTCTTAGAGGACTAAAGTCACTGAGCAATAGGAAAAGGAACAGACTTTTTAGTCAGTGGTAATGAGAAATGAACATGAATTAATGTAATTCCAAGTTACCAGTGCACGGATCCATGAAATATGCCATGGAAAATAACTTAAGTCACTGCAGTCGTCTATTTAATTTAGCAGAGCTGTCTGTGATGTGGTTGCCTCGTGCCAGAGGGCTACATTTGCTAGTTGAGAGTACAGTCACTACAACCTGAGCTGCCCCCTCTCCAAGGCAGAGGCAAGTGTCCAACAAAGCACGAGTGCGGCTTGTCAGGGTGGGGAAAGAGGTGATCACTTCATAGTCCATTTTAGACAATACTTGCTGAGAGCGAAGGACATCAAGAATGTGGTTGAGGCGCCCTTCTGTCATGCAGCTCAAGATAGTCTGTCGCCCACAGGCTAGGATCTGGCAGCAGTTGCCTTTGCAGCAAGGACCTTGAATAAAAAGGTACAAGATTGTTTTTACAAACTTTTTCATTATGGAAAAAAGAGGCAGCTTTCACAGACCAAAAGTCAGCCTTATCCATATCTGCTCAGTAGGAAGATTGCCCAAAGAAAGCGGTGAGGTGGAAGGGAAGTCTTTTTCCAACTAACCTTTTGCATCCCCAAGAACTACCTTGCTGGAGATGTTTGAAACTGTCACAATGAAAGATTAAACCACATACAATAGATTTTTTTCCCCATTTGTTATAAACTCAGTGGGCCTATTTCACCATAAAACTTGCTATTTTTTGTGAAGTTTTTCTTTAGACCCCTTTCCAGTGAAAGCCCACTTCTGAACAATGTGCCTATTCTGAACAAAAGTTGGCTTTGAAGGCCAAAGTCTGAGCTTTTAGTAACACAGGAATTACCACACGGGAACAGACCCATGGTCCATCTAGTCCAGTATCCTGTTTCTTACAATGGTAAGTATCAACTTCAGAGGAATTACACTAATTACCAGTAAATACACAAGAATATGGCCAAAGTACAGTTTTTATCGGAAACACTGGCGAAAGTGTGGCAAAGTAAAATATTACTATACCACATTACCAGTAGCTTCTGGTTTTTGGACCAAACTTCTCTTTGGAATCTCACCTGTTAATGTTTGCTCAAACTGTGTGCTTTGAAATTGGCTATGATGGGGACTGTGCTCAGGTGGCAGTAATAACTGTAGTGGCTGCTGCTGCCACACCTTTGGGTCCCTTTGACACTGAGCATCATCTTCTCTGCTTGCATGTGGATCAGAAGTACAAGGAGTGGGAAAGGAATGCTGCAGAGCTGATTCTCTACTGCCCGGATGAACTGGGAACAAATAAAGATGGGTGAGATAAAACTTTTAAACTGGACTACAGCTGAACATAATAGAGATTCATCAATGGATAGTTCTGGATCTCTAATTAAAACAGAGTTTAGAGGACTAACTTGTCTGTAAATATTACATCCTGTGAACACTTGCTGCTAGATCCTCCCTCTTATGAAGTTTTGACATGTTATGTACATACTCCATCTCTCACACTTTAAGAAAATTGTTTTATGCAAGAGTATGGATGATGAATTCCCAGGAGTGGAGCATCATCTTTTCAAGCACGATACCACCTGTTACACTACACATAATGGGACTGTTGTATGTGGCCAAATAATACATTTTTGTTTGTAAAATTAGAAATGTATAAGGGACACTAAACTTAATCATATACTGAAAAAAAGAATGTGCATGGGTTACTGAATTAAAAGTGGAAATTTTTTTTATCTCGTCTTGAATATTGTCAGTCACTTTTGTTTAGTCAGCTTTTTGGTGTTGCAGTGTTTGGATCTCATACTTTGTTCCTGCCCCGAAGAGCTACAATCTTTTTTTGTTATATGTTTGTACAGCATCTAGCACAATGGAGCCCTGGTGCTTGATAGAGCATCCTTGATACAAATAAATTAATAACATTGCAACTGAATGTCTAGGTCAAATGTTTCAACTGAGTTTTAATTCTAGAAACTGTTCTGTGGGTTGTAGATTTTATAGAAGGTTTTAAAAATATGTAAACTTTGGGCTACATCTGAGTTGCCAGTGTCCTTTTAACTTGTTGATTATAGTTGTGGACTACTGTACATTTGTGGATGAAATTGAGGAAAATCCTGTTCTATCCAAAAGGAATAGCCACTAATCTATTTCAGTACTAAGTATTAAGAAACCTGTATCATAAGTCCCATGTATTCAGATAGATACACCAAAGATAGATACACCAAAGATAGATACACCTCTACCCCAATATAACTCGACCCGATATAACATAAATTCAGATATAATGCCATAAAGCAGCGCTGAGGGTGGGGGGTGCATGCTCTGGTGGATCAAAGCAAGTTCAGTATAACATGGCTTCACCTATAATGCAGTAAGATTTTTTGGCTCCTGAGGACAGCGTTATATCGGGGTGGAGGTGTAACAGATTTTCTGTGGCTCAGATCTTGTAAATAAAACCATCAAAGAACAAAGAAGAAATGTTTAAGTCAACACCTCCAGTCCGCTTATATACATGAAATGCACACGGGTTTAAATACTTTGTCAAAAATTTGCCAAGACAAGGCCACAGTGAAAAAACAGAAGGCTGTGGTCAGGTAGGAATGGCTAACATGAATCATTTGTGGACTTCTGAAGAGATGGGACTCTTCCAAAGCAATTACTTTCTAATGTGGAGATATTTGACAGCAGGTATTAGAAAGTAGAGAAAAGTACTGTGGTGATTGAGGGCCACATAAGTACTTTGGTAGAGGGCTAGATTCATTCATGGTGGCAAAGGCAAAAGAAATTGCCCTCTCTGTTCCAGCAGGGTCCACTAGACCCAGGATGGATTTGCTCTCTAGGGAAGAGCAGGCAGTTCTTGGAATGCCACGGAAGGGCAGCTTTAAGTTGTGGTCAGAGCACCACAGGTGTCTGACTGGTGGAGGGTGTTCAGGGTGTACACTAAATCAGCAAATTTTATGGCTTCCTGGTTTATACCACTGAACCCAGTGAATGTCCACTCACGTATGGGAATACACTGGCTAGCTGTGAGTTCTCCCTGTGGAGGAATGGTTGCAAAAATCTTGCACCACTGCAATTCTCAAGGCAGACTCTTGCTACTGCAGAGGACTCTGTTACTCTGGTTATATCAAGAGTTATATCACAGTTGTACTCTGAAGAGGGAGACATTTGGCATGTTTTTATGGATACTGAGCCAACAAGTAATTGTTTAATATTTTGATAGTACTTGGAGGTAAAAACATCTCAAGATGGTCAGTCCTGCATACCTCTTTTTTGTGTTGTGTTTGGCGTAGTGATATCTGCAAGTGCCATCTGATTAGCCTTCTCTCTTCCTGCAGGGCTGTCAAGAACAGTTGACAAGTCCTGTGCTGTTAGATGGACACACTTGTCGATAAGCCGGTTGCTGTTTTTCTGTGCACAGACGACCTGACAGGGATGAAAATGGATAAGAAATTACTTCTATCTTCTTGATAGAAAAGACCTCCCTACTAGGCAGCCTCCCTTAGGGAGTCTAAATGCCTAAGTCACTTTTGATAATGGGAGTAAGATACCCTTGAAAAATTTTCCTCCCCGAGTGCATATGTAAGAAGACAGAGTTTGCTCACCTCTAGGTTGTGCACATGTGTCTGACGCATGTGTGGAACTGAGCCTTTGCAGGCATTTACTGCTCTCTCCTGAAACAAAAAAAATACACTCAGTAAAATATATACAACATTCAGTCCAAATGAGACTAAAAAAATCATACATTGAATATTCATGGACAGGGCCGGCTCCAGCTTTTCTGCTTCCCCAAGTGGAAAAAAAACAAAGATGTGTGGCAGCACTTGGGCGGCAGCTCAATCGCGCCGCTTATACAGCAGCAGGTCCTCCCTCTCTTCCTCTTCGGTGACAATTCAGCAGCAGCTCGAAGAGTGGGAATGAGGGACCCGCCGCCAAATCCCTGCCGAAGACCCGGACATGCTGCCCTGATATCGGACAGAGTGCCGCCCCTTTGAATTGGCCGCCTCAAGCACCAGCTTCCTACGCTGGTGCCTGGAGCTGACCCTGTTCATGCAAGTACTGCCAAAATATCAGGCATGTACACCACATGATCTGCAACTAGGAGTAAAATCACCCAGAGTACAGTTCTGTTACCCACTGAAACAATATTGGGTTGTTGTGCCTCTCTCTACAGGTATTTATTTCATATTCATCACTGTGGGCGTTGGGGAAAACAGGGGCTTTTTTGGTATATTACAAAAATCACGTCATAAATGTCATGCCACCACAAAGACTTATGCTTGGGAGCTCCTTCTCCTTTTATGGGGTACTTCTACATCTGGTCTTCCGCAAACCACACCTCCCATTTCTCAAATTGCAGCCTCTACAACTTCGAGTTCTGAAGAAGTATAAAATCTCCCAAAATCTGGGATACAAGACTATCCTCATCAAGTCAGAATCCAGCACAAGTGCGGTAAAACCAGGAGACTTTTTGCATTTTTCACTTCACAGATTGTGAGTTTAGTACCATGAGAAATCCCAGCTGCATCAGTATCCTGTGCTACCTTCCCTCCAGGCTGTACTGATAACTGATCTCAATCCTGACATCAGACACTGCTCTGCGGTCCCAGACCTGGACCTGATGTAACTGAGACTAATATTCACTCACAGCTATGCTGTGGCCTGATTGATTTTGGGAATGGATACTAGGATGAAGCTGCATTTTACAAGTAACCTCAGGCAGAAACTGACTTGGGGACTTCAGAGATGAAAGGCTAGTGCACTAACACATCTGGTTAACCTAGAACCATCCTTCTATTTGCTAGTGCTGAAAGAACAGTGTGAGGGGGCCCTCCAACTGTCTGTGACTCATGCATACTTAACAGTAATACAGTATGGACAGTCTCACTTGTGAATCCTGGATTAAACTTTTGAGGCTGAGTTTAAATGTTGGATCGAAGTATTTTAGCTCTATCCGCTCTTCAGGATTGATCTTGAAATTTTAACTTATAGCCCTTTGAAGCAATAACAAAGAGACAAATTCCTGTTTGATTTCAAAGATGGAAATCACAGAAAGCAGGCGATGCAATTGTATGGGACCATATCTGAATTTTGCACTAACCTTTGCATCAATCAAAGTGTAGATTGCACTGGAAATCTTCTCCTTGCTAAAAGCGCTCAAAATTCTCCTTAAGAGTTCTGCACATTCTGTGGGAAGAAAAATGCATTTTAAATGCAGGATGTATGCATATCCAAATAAGCAAATATCTATGCACCAATGTGCTTCCACTGATTTAATTATTCTGTTGCAATCATATTAAAATCTTTTAAATCACCTCTAACTAACTTTGCCTTATATATTTTTATTTTTTGATCTAATATAAACAAATTAGGATCAGATTTTCAGAAATGTGCACACAAAAACCTGCATATTTGTACCTAATTTATTCATGACTACACAAAGCAATCACAGTAAAAGCATGTGCGGATGGCTAGTTGGACACTTCTGTGTACAGGTCTGAAAAATCGTGGCCATAGTTTATCATTCATGTTTCTGGGCTGTCTTTTTAGAAACAGAGAATTAAAGCCTCAGCTGGTATAATATAGCTTCTCTGACTTAAACAACAGTGGGATTTGTTCTAGTGGGAATGGTGATTAATTTGAGATGGGATTGTTAAAGGTAAATCAGCCATTCTTCAAATACTGAATTTAGCTGGCAATCTCCAGTAATTTCCTAGCCTTTATCTATGCTAAATTTACTACACTATATTTAAACTAAAAATCTTGAAATGACTAAGCCACCTTACAGGAGGTAGGGTGACCAGATGTCCCGATTTTATAGGGACAATCCCGATTTTTGAGTCTTTTTCTTATATAGGCTCCTATTACCCCCCACCCCGTCCCAATTTTTCACATTTACTATCTGGTCACCCTAACAGGAGGGCACGGCATCCTTATTAAGAAAAAAACCCAAACCAAAACACTACAGTATGCTGGTGACAGTGCCCCAACTGTTTCATCTCACACTGGGGTTACAACATTCTATTGTGCCATCATTACTGTACAATGATCTAGGACATTAAAGAGACAAGGTGTGTGAGGTAATATCTTTTATTGGACCAACTTCTGTTGGTGAGAGAGACAAGCTTTCGAGCTCACACAGAGCTTCAGGTCTACAACAACACTGCATTACTTAGGACACTCAAACTGTTTGTGATAGCAACAAGGGAGAGCAAATATTGAATGTTACCTGCAGTTTGGGGCCTGTAATCTGGGTCTTGGTGCCAGCACAGTATGATGAGCTGTAACAGCCTATTTCTCTGAGGCAAATTGCTCTGTATATACTCTGCTTCAGTCCCAGGCCGCAGGCCACTACAGACTCCTGTCACAACTTCCAGCAGGTTTTTTTTGCCTGCAAGAGAATGAGAAAATGTTATTTAAAAGTTTAAACCCTCAGAACTATTTTAAGATAATGTTTAGTGCAGGTTATTTTCTGTATTTTAAAACTAAGACTACTCTCTAAAAACAAAAATAAAAACCCAATAACACACTCTTAAGTAAAGCTTGACCAGCTGTGACAATACTCATTTATACCTACCGGCAGTAGTCCATTTATTTCTGGTTGGAAGGGTTGTTTAAGCAATAAGTCACAACTGAGTATACATGCATAACTGGTAACCTGCATGCACAAATACTCTATTTGCAGTTATAGTTACTGTGTGTGCAGCCTAACTACACAGTTCTGTATGCAATTCTGAGTGCAAATTTAAAAAAAAAAATTGTTCCCTTTATGCGCAAAAGAATCTAGTTTCTCTGGGCTGCTACAAAATGGCAGTGAAAAAAATATGAAAGCACCTCCTTGCGTAAGTATATTGTACATAGTATTTTTAATCTGAGCCTATAAAGTCTGCCAAAATGAAAGCCGTTATGTAGATAAAAAACAGAGTAATCTGCTAGGTGACTTGTGATCAGCAAAGACACTGGCTTATTCTGACATCATGTACACGCACACACAACCTCACAAATGTGATTGCAAAATTACAGCATGCTGCCCCCCTCACCTCTCCCTATGGCATATGCCTGCATATTCTGTACTTGAGAACAGGCTGGTGGTTGAAATACACAAGTATATAATTCTCCTCATCATTCATAGTAGAAAATGAGAGGCTGAACTTGTGGAACATTACATATGGAAAATGAGGTGTATGGGGTATTTGTTGATGAATTTTGCAGGAGCCCTGCATGTCTTGAGAAATCACTAAGGAAATTTGAAGAGATGTAAAATCATGAGCCTGACCACTTGTGGTCATTTAAGTTTCCATGGCACTCTTTGTAAGAATGAGGATGTTTGCTAGCCCTGCTGTAATGGCCAGAGTCTCGCAGGGGTAACTGCATCCCACCGACCTTCATTCTCTCTGCAATTTTAGTTGGATACACTATCCTTCATTTTTTGTCCAAAAGGGTTGTGCAATGTTAGTGTGCGTTGAATAGTTATATGTTCCACTCGAGAGATGGTGAAGCGATTCTCATAAATAAATGTGTATGATATTTAGGACCCTTTTGGATGAAAAGTGCTATACAAATGTAATGTGACTTGTTTTAGAGTCATATTTAATAGAAATAGTGATTAAACAATTGCCAGGAAAAGTTCCACATCTTGCTGCTTTCAAAACCCCTGATTCTTGGGTTCTGCAGTGTTTAGTGCACCACAGGCAAGCAGGTAGTTTCCTTTCCTTGGACCATGTAGTGAAAAAGAAAGTCCCATAGGTAGATAGTACTCTCCTCTATCTGGAAAATGGTCTAACTGTAATGTAGTTTGGTAATCAAGTACAGAGGCACATACTTCTTCACACCTGAATGCTCAAACTGAAATCTCATTGCTAGACCAATCAGCTGTAAGAGAAGGAGTAAGAAGGATCATATTCAGGAACATGATACAGCACTGTCACTTTCATAGAACTCAAGAGAGATTAGAAAAGATCCTTCTTTAAAGTATGTTTACTATAAGTTAAAAGGAGCCATGGTTTAAAGGAATGAGAATGGGACAGGAATCAGCACTCGAAAGTCTAGTTGTCAGCTCTCGCTGTCATGATAAACAAATTATGTACCACTGCCTCTGTTTCCTTATCGGTAAAATGGGGATAATTTTCAGTCTATTATACAGTGCTTTAAAGATCTACAATTCTGTAAAATTCCTCATTTTCATTTTCTGGTATAAAATAAGCAGAAAGTAGCATATTTTATAGTAATATAAGTCTAGCAGGAACTAAAAGTTCCTATTTGAGATCTGAAACTCTCATTGATTTTTAAACATGTATAAAGGCTCAATTCTACTCACTGGACAAGTTACTTGCCACTAAGGAAATGTCTACACTGATGTAATTTCCAGCTTGAGTAGGCCTACCTGCACTAGCTCTGATTGACTGGGACTGTACTTGAGCAGGTAGCCCTTCCCACCACTCATGCTGCCATGGCTACACTTTAATTTTTAGCGTATTAGTTGGATCAGGGCTAGCGTGAGTGTGTCACTCAAACTGGAAATTATACTCTCCAGCTCCAGTGTAGACATACCCTAAAATGCTGCCTAATGTCAGTATGCTGGATTGTGATGTTAATATGCTGAGTGTCACAAGCCAAAGAGCTGTTGCTATGCATTAAAGATAAGCAGAAAGATCAAAATAACAATTTAATAGGGTGCTACAGTGAACAGGCTTAGGTAGTACATAGTAAAAACTATGCCATTAGAGACAGGTTTCAGAATAGCAGCTGTGTTAGTCTGTATCTGCAAAAAGAACAGGAGTACTTGCGGCACCTTAGAGACTAACAGATTTATTTGAGCATAAGTCTCTAAGGTGCTGCAAGTACTCCTGTTCTTTATGCCATTAAAGCTACCCCTGAGAAAGTATCTGTTTTTTTTACAATAAGAACCTTCATTTGGGGCTAGTACTCCCTACAAGAGATGCAGAGCTATGGAACTGTGCATTATTGAGATACACTGTTGTCAGAATTTGATTTTTTATAATTTTGACAGATAATACTGTTTATTTTTAAGTTTTTCCCAATTTTATTGAATTTTTACAGTTGCAGAAAATTATGAGTGTGTCAGACAATTATTTAATGACAGTTGATGTTGAGGTTCAAAAAGTTAAAGTTTTATAACCATTCAAACACAAATTGCCAATATCACATGTCAAAATATACAAAGTAAATATCCTTAAATCAAACTCTAGTAAGTTATCAAGCAACATTTTTCTTACTTTGCCTATCTGTAAATTTCAACTATCATTGGAAATATTTTTGTTAGTTTGTGTGTGTACGTTGAAATCAGTATTTTCTGACACTTACTGATCAAAAATTAATCCTTCCAAGCACTGTGATAGGGATTTGAGATAAAGCGAGGTCTGAAAAGACAGATCTGTTGGTATCAATGTTGCTTAGAGAAGGATAAACTCAGAAAAAGATAATTAACCATCAAGAAAGAGAGAAATACGTACCTTCAAAAGGTTTCTGTCTGCTTACACTTTCCCAACATAGCATTCCAAAGCTAGAGGCAAACAATAGTGAAATTGTGCTTGTTAATTTGGAATCTGTGTTGGTGTTATGATTACTTACTGAAAAATTGAGTTCATTAGTTCAAAGAAAGGGTATTTTCCATGTTACACTAAGTCAGGGGAAGGCAAACTACAGCCTGCGGGCCAGATCCGACCTGTCACGGCTTTCAATCGGGCCCACAGGATTGCCAGCCCCGTGGTGCAGCAGGGCTAAGGCAAGCTACCTGCCTGCCCTGGCCCTGTGCCACTCCTGGAAGCGGCTGGCACCACATCCCTATGGCCTCTGGAGGAGGGGCAGGAAGACGGCTCTGTGCACTGCCCTCGCCTGCAGGCTCTGCCTCGTGCAGCTCCCATTGGCCAGGAATGGGGAACTGCAGCCAATGGGAGCTTCAGGAGTGATACCCACAGGAAAGGGCAGTGCGCAGCGCAGCCACCTGCCCCACCCCAACCCCAGGAGCCACTGCTGGACATGCTGGCCACTTCTGGGAGCGGCATGGGGCCAGAGCAGGCAGGGAGCCTGCCTTAGCTCTGCTGCATGCCGCTGCCACCCTGGAGCTGCTTGAGGTAAGCAGCATCAGGCATAAGCCTGCACCTCTCCTGCACCCCACACCCTAACCCCCTGCTCTGAGCCCCCTCCTGCACTCCACATCCCCTCCTGCACCCCAACCCCGTGCCCTGAGCCCCCAACCCCCTGCCCTGAGCTCCCTGCAGCACCTTGCACCCCTCCTGCACCCCAACTCGCTGCTCTGAGCCCTCTCTTGCACCCCACACCCCTCTTGTACCCCAACCCCTGGTCCTGAGCCCCTTCCTGCACCCTGTACCCCCCCAATGCCCCGGACTCCCTCCCACACCCCAACTCCTTGCCCCAGTCCTACATTCATGGCCCTGCATACAATTTCCCCTCCCAGATGTGGCCCTCGGGCCAAAACATTTGCCCACCCCTGCACTATGCCCTTCCTTATTAGCAGGATTTCCATTTTTGCATACTATTATATTTCAGTTTCCAATTGAGCTGTCCTTATACAATACTCAAGGGATATAACAAAGACCAGCTAAAATTCTGTTTCAGGGGAAAGCCTTGCTCTTAAATTCTATAGATTATTTTCTAAAATACCTCACCTAATTTCCATTTGTGGGTTTCAAAGCCTTTCACTTCCTCTTTTTTTAGCTGCAGTAATTATGAAGTGATTGGTAGTGTTGAGCATACTGACAAGGGAATGAACTAGCTGACCCACTAAAAGCTTGATCTAAAGCCCAATGAATCTTTCTTTACATCAGTGAAATCTGCATCGGGTCCTAGATCTTTTTTTCCCATTTGTAACTTCTAGGAAATGTCACTCTAACATTTAAATGTACTTAAATCAACATCAATATTGGTGTAAAAACACTTGGACATATATGCAAAACAAAAAGTATATTCCATGTCATACCACTGCTGGACACACACAGGTCTCATGTAATACCAGTCACTTCCAAATATCTATAATTAAAAAGGTGTGACACCCGAGAATGGGAATTATGCCATCTGAAAGTGAGGCTCAAATGTATTCTTCATGGACAACAGAGGAACAATCACATCATTCATAGGTGTTATTAAATACATATATAATATGACTAATTTTTGCTCACTGCTTTGATGACAATAGAAAAGGAGCTGAAGTTGTTGGCTCCATGACAAAAATAAAAGATCTAACACTAGAAAATTGGCCTACATAATATTAGGTATAAAGTTTGTCATAGACTCTGTGGTGCCAGCCATGAAGAGTCACACAGTTGCTATTTTTTGCTTGTCATTCATCCAGAGTATCATGTATGTGCCCTTTAGATGTGTGGTAGACAAGACGGTGGAGTAAATAACATGCATTCTTTATGAAAGTCATTTCAATTAAAAGGTAATGCCTGATTAGGCATAATGAGTTCTTTCAGAAGAGATTCCACAGGACCTTAAAGGGACATCAAGATAAAAATCATTCTTATTTTTAACTAGATCTCAACCAAGCATCCAATAATTGTGCCTAAATATTAAATATTGGCACAACTGTCTACACCACCAACAGCAGCCATTTAAAAATCTAACTACTTGACTTGTTGATGATACATTTCTAAGAGGATCGCACTTGTGTGTGCAAATAATTGGGTCTACAGTTTTGGCACCCACATTGGACATTTAGGCTCCAATGCTAGCATTTATAAAAAGAATCTTCAGATATTTATAAAACTTTATATTATTCAAACTGAAAGAATTTGGAAACTTAACTCTTGCTGCTTGACTACCTGATGTCTAAGGCATGTCTATTTTTGTAGGCAGATTAAGTTTTGCACAGATACTTGAAAACACAGAATCAGTTTAGTAGCTACAGTTGAAAGTTTGGTCTCCTATCTGAAAAGGGTATGTTTAAAAAAAACGTAAGTTTTGCTAAACACTAGTCCTTCACCTACAAGGATTTGTCACTCTCTCCTTGTGTGCATAGAACTCCTTTTAATTTATTCAAGTAAATCTAATATAAGCATCAAGATGAGAATATACTTCATAGCATGTCATCCGCAGCAGTATTCTACTTTTTTTACTGTAAATTAATATTTTGAAGCTGAAGTTTGGCAATTGCTTAACCTAAAGGTAGGGCTGTAAGTCTTAATTTTTAATATAACAAATTGTATTGAAATAATTTCCTTCAAACATTAGGAATTTCAAGTTTAACTAAATGCTGCAATATTCCTAGTCTGGAATGTTATGCAGATATGATATTTGTAACAGCTGTTATTTGAATGGAATACTGTGTTCTGTAGGTTTCACTGTAGTATAATTTTACAATATTTTCTTGAAAGAAACATTTAATTCAATACTATGTGAATTGCTCTCCAGAAGTAGATCTCTTTTAGCTATAACTTTCTCTTAAAAACCTGTACTAACCTGTAAATATCTCCTTCTTGTGAGGGTACACCTCCTTCAAGTATTTCAGGAGAAAGGTATACCAAATCCCAGCAGCTTCTATTGCAGTTCTGCAGGACTGATCTTTGCTGCTTCCTCCAGGAGGTTAGACCATAATCTGTTATCTGTAGAAAAGAGTGAAAGGTGAATTGTAGCAACAATATAGCATTATTGCTATCAAATATTGATCTGGTATTTTATGTTAGGATAGATGTCTGATAAATAATCCTATAATCAAGCATACCTTTGGAGAAGTTGTTCTGGTTTCATGTCAAGAAAATAATGAAGACAAAAAACTAAATGTAAAAGGGCCTCACCTTAGCTCTATATTGTGTATCCAAAAGGACATTGGAGGGTTTCAGGCTGTAGTGGAGGAGAGGAGGGTCTAGCCTATGGAGATGATATAATCCTTCAGCCACATCTGACAGGATCCGCATAAGTAGGGGAAAAGGCAATTCTGGGTACAGGTGGTGCTAAAAATCAACATTTATTTCAGTGTAATATTTCACAATATGTATATATATATATATATCTTTTAGAATTATAAAGCAGTCATTATTCACACTATCTATTGAGATCTACACATGAAAAGTATTAGCAACACTACTGTAAAATTAATATCCATAACTGAGGTATAGTTTGCTCATTTTATTATTGCCCTAGCTTCTAAACAGTTTTAATACCCATAAAGGAGCCCCTCTAAAAGATCCCTACTCTTCCTTACCTCGTGGATGAGTGAGTGGAGGGATCCATTGCACATCCATTCAGTCACGACCCCCAGAAGTCCCTGAGATTGGTAGATCCCAAGAGAAGGCAGGAGCTGTTCAGACTGAACGCGTCGTGTGTTTGCTACATCTTGCAGCAGCACCTTCAACTCACTGCAAGCAGAGAACAGGGATTAAAGAGGCAGCATTTCAGACAGACATGTTGAGTAACAGTCATATTGTGTGATACTGGAAAGAAGGATGACTTGGTAGAGTTTTCCCACCACTACCATTATCTGGTGTTTAATACCAACAATGTTTTCTGGAGTACAAAGCATCTTTCATATTAAAACTGTAAAATGTACAAGAAAGAAGCTAGTTCCATTAGTATCAAAATATATTTATCAGGATCTAAAATGCAAGGGCAGGAAGAATGTTTGGGACAGTTAAACTAACAAGAAATGACCGGTCTGAACTGATTTTTTTTCCTGCTGTTCCCCATAAAGTGTGCTTTCCTCATGCCATCAGTGAGGTCCCTTCCACACTGCAAATTCTACCGGCTTCAGTCATAGCCTGTATGGATGGGATCAAACCACATAAGAGAGTAAAGGTAAAGCCATGAGGCCAAATTTAGACCTAGTGAAAGTGACAGGTGTAACTTTAGGGACTTAGTGGAGCTGCATCTGCTTCTACTCAGATTGGATTTAGACTTAAATTCAGCGGGATGTATTTTAAGAAGTATAAGGAAAACAGATTTTGCTAATCGGTAGCAGATTAAGACTATTTGAGAATTTCAGACAATAACTAATTTGTTCAGTTGTACAATGGTAGCACTGATCTGTGGATCAGATCAGAATGTTCAGTTTCAAGGAAGATAAATGAACTGGTTCTGCTACAGCCAGGGTGGCCAACCTGTGGCTCCAGAGCCACATGCAACTCTTCAGAAGTTAATATGCGGCTCCTTGTATGGGCACCGACTCTGGGGCTGGAGCTACAAGTGCCAACATTCCAATGTGCCAGGGGGGTGCTCACTGCTCAACCCCTGGCTCTGCCACAGGCCCTGCCCCCACTTCACCCCTTCCCACACCTGAGCCTGCTGTGCCCTCGCTCCTCCCCCCACAGAGCCTTCTGCATGCCACAAAACAGTTGATCAGGATGTGTGGGGAGGGAGGGAGAGGTGCTGATCAGTGGGGCTGCCGGTGGGTGGGAGGTGCTGGGAGCAGCGGGCAAGGGGTGGAGCTGATGCAGGGGGCTGCTGACATATTACTGTGGCTCTTTGGCAATGTACATTGGTAAATTCTGGCTCCTTCTCAGGCTCAGGCTGGCCACCTGTGCTACAGGATCACTCCTCCCTAAGTTGCATTTAACTTTAAAAATATGATCCCATCTCTAATATGTTCTGAATTGCTGATTCTATGCATGAAATCTTCAGCCCATAGAAATTAATGGTAAAATTCAATAGGACCAGGATTTCAACCCCTGTCATTATTTTAAAGACTAACCCCAGTTACCGTTTCCTGTTGAAAAACAAATCTGTATATTTAGGAAGAGGGTCCAGCTGCATAGTTTGGCTTTTGATACCAACTGTTTCAAAGTTTGGGAACTTAATTCAGTCCCAAACATTGCACACCATGTAAATCACAGATTTGCTATTCTATGTATGTTTTTAGCCTGTAGGATATATTTATTGCAGTAGGTACTCTTTGATAAATCTTAAGATCTTAACTTAGATTCCTCATGCTTCAGCAAACTTCCGTTGAACTCAGTGACAGTCTCATCGACTTTAGTGGGAGTATGCCTACGTAAAAACTGAGTAAAGACATCAGGATTTAGCCAGATGACTCTACTGGTAATGCTAGCACCCTGGACCCTCTAGTACTTGCTTCCTAACTGTATGCAATGGCTCCTGGTCCCTGATCAGCCTCAGCAGCATGCAGGAGATTTTTTTATCCCTGAACTGATGCCCATTCCCTGATCTGTCCTATGTACTGGTGTAAGAGACTGGGAGATATCCGACAACTCCTCAAACTAGCCTCTGTTTTCCAAACCAGCTCCTGTTCCCACTCCCCCCAGCAACTGCTAACACAGGAGGGAGACTATTTCAGAAAAATTCTCTAAAAACTATTTTAAGCAGGTGTGGATCAAATTTCTCACCCATCATTATATAGCCCAGCACTGCTTGCCAGTGCCCAAGAGGCTGCTGGTAACTGCCCTTCTGCTGGAGCACAATACTGTGAAATGCATGGTGGAAATGTAAGACAGGGACTAACAGGTGTAGCACAGTCCTATCATAGTAAAAGTTGCTTCCTGTATTTTTGCTTTTTGTTGGAATCCTCTCTGGTGTGCATGTGATATACAATTCAGGGAAGTATATAAAAATGCAGTTATAGGAAGAAGCGACTAAAAATTACATTGTGGGTTCCATATTTGGGGGTCACTGATTTCCAGATCAAATGTATTTGTGAATGGATATTGCATGGGCAGTGGCAGTAACAGCACACTCAAGTTAGATGTGCAGCTGTGCAAGCACTTTTCACATATACAACTGAACATGCATTGTTTAGAAAAATCAGGCCAGGCAGTCCAAGTTGGGTTCTTTTTTAAGGAAGGAAAATAGCCTTTTCATTGCAAACATAATGGATATTCAGTATGTTAATACTCGTGTTTATAAATAAATTGTGTCTCCAAAGTTTATATACAAATTGTGCTTATTTCTGCCTCTTAACATCATTATTAACAATATGGATTTCTACCATTGGAACTAGGTTAGCAGTTCAAATGATGGGCAGGATAGAATCCATCTTATTCTCATTGCTGGGTTCACTCTACAGTGGTAATAGTGTGGGTGGGTGGGGAGAGGAACAAACAGAGACTTGACATTTAAAGAGCAGATATGAATAAGAAGGTTCATTTTCCCATAATCACTTTTATAACTAAAATAGCACTTTAAATCCAGAAAGGAGAAAATAAATTATTAGCTTTTTTTGTCTGATATAACTTTTTTTTATTTAAACAAAAAGTGGGGAGCAAACAGGGGAAAGAGGGCAAGCCTTTTAGAAAAAACTACCAAATAAATATATTCTTATTTTAGATTAGTAAGTTATTGCAGTTCTATTGAATTTAAAACATAAAAAAGCAGAACACTCAAACTTAATCCATTTTTGGCCTGATCCAACCTCCATGGAAGTCTTTCCATTGATGTCAGTGGGATTCGGATCAGGGCCCTGAGCCCTATAGAGACCCTGACTAAAGGCAGACTCGTTCTTGTTTCAAGATTAAAATTTGGATGCCATAAATGAAAGAATTTAGACTGAAGCACAACCAAAGACCAAACATGGGAACCTTGGATGCAAGTAACCCAAGAATTTTAGGGGGTGTTTGAAATGTGAGTTGGATTAGATAAATTGTTCCTATCTTTGTTTTGGAAAAATCAACCTCTCCATATCCTACTTTAAGATATTTGAAATCTGAATTTTTCAGTTTAAGCAGACCTCTTACAAAAACCAGCTAAGGAGCTACACTTCTCCTCTTCTTCTCATGTTCTGCTCTTAGATGCCCTTTTAAGAAACTGAGAGCCTAATGAGTGCATTCACTAGAGTGATTTGGTCCCACACCATTAAAAAATAGTATGAGCCTGACCTCAAAATCCCTATAAGCCTGTGACTCCAATGAATTAAATTGGAGTTATGTGAGTGTTAGGCTGACATCCATTTGTGACAGAGTTTGTGGTTATGACTAATATATGCACTCAATCCTATCTCTACTGCAACTGTCCATTCTCCCTTTCTTCTCGTATGTGTTCCTTTATTCACCTATCATGTTTTGTCTGAAACTTAGATTGTGAGCTCTTTGTGTTTGTTTGTATAATGCATTGTACAATGGTGCACTGAACATGGATTGAAGTCCTTTGGTGCAATCACAACACTATTAATAATAAGCCCCATTGTCATTACATATGTCAACTTTCTCATCTAATGCAATTCAATGTATTTCTTTCACTTTGTCTCTGTTAATCAGTTGGGAGCCACTGACGTGGAAAGGTGAACTGGGGTCAGAAATGCTACAGTCCATGTTGGTCCCCTCTTTGCACTACTGTCCTCCTGAGCTGTTTATATAGTACATCAAATATGATACCCACCTCTCTGTTGTATTCTGGCTGGTCAGCAGCTTCAGTGATATGTTAATGTTCTGAGGAGCATGAAAGGCTTTGAGGGCGAAGCCAGAACTTGTCCTGGTGAAGATAAAGTTATCCAGCTCTTCCTGGGCTATTACAGGCATCAGATTGGCCATTTTCTGCTGTTTAGTGGGGGGACTGAAATGAAGAAAAACAGACATCCTTAGATTTGCTTTTTTTATCATTGCCAAAGTACACTGAAGTTGCACCACATTTTGTTCCCCAAACTACTCTTCACCTTCATTCAAAAAGCTTTGTATTACCATGCTCTGGGTCAGATTGTCCTTTAAAGATAGGGAAAAAATCTATCTACCACACAGGGAGATCCTGAGGTTTACTTACCCTTTGTAAATAAGAGGCGCTAAGCTCAATATTATGGCTGGTTCTCATTATAATCACCTGGAAATATGGGGGCACTATTTACATTAATATAATACAATGCTTGACTTCCAAGGATAGTGTTTATAATTTGGGGAAACAACAGATCAAAATTCTTACAGTTCCATGCTGGACAGAAAGATAATTCCCATGAAAAACTGTAATAATGCAGTAATCCAGTGTTTCCCAAACTTGGGACACTGCTTGTTTAGGGAAAGCCCCTGGTGGGCCAGGCTGGTTTGTTTACCTGCCACGTCCACAGATCTGGCCAATCGCGGCTCCCACTGGCCGCAGTTCGCCACTCTAGGCCAATGGGAGCTGCTGGAAGTGGCAGCCAGCACATCCCTCGGCCTGCGCCACTTCCAGCAGCTCTCGTTGGCCTGGAGCGGTGAACCATGGCCAGTGGGAGCTGCGATCGGCTGGACTGTGGACGCGGCCAGGAAACAAACCAGCCTGGACTGCCAAGGGGTTTCCCTAAACAAGCGGCGTCCCAAGTTTGGGAAACACTGCAGTAATCCATTCCAATCTACCTCCAGAGTCATGCCCTTTACAGATGTGCCGTTATTTACTAGAATACTGTATGTCAATAGAACAGCAAAACAAAAGGCCAAATTCCCTAATGTGGTATATTGGCAAAACTCTACTGAAGTCAGTGGAGCTGTGCCCATTTACAGCAGCAGAGAATTTGGCCCATCGGTTATATATAGTAGATCCCTAGGGCCACGTGCATATGTGCCTTAATACACATTGACTAGAGATAACAACCTCCCACACAGCCACTTTGTGTTAATGTATGAGTCAGGTGTTATTAATAACAGGTGAGGATGTTTTAAAAATATAGTGAGCATAAAAATCCACTATACTTAGTGCTGAAAGAAAGCAACAAGAACAGACACAGCTGAGACAAGGAAAACAGAAAGGGAAGAAAAGGGGTCTTCAGAAGCCCATTTATGAGAATAGTGCATGGTTAGAGATCAGAGGCTCATAAGAGCTCAAAATGGAATGCTCCCCTCAGACTCAGCAGATTTCCACTAAGAAAGCCATGCAGGAATTAATGCTGCTCTAAACTGCAGATTTAAGTAGCGAGTAAGGGGTGTAAGTTGAGAACTCTCTTTTTAAGTTGAGAGTTCAGCTAAAGTGTGGTCTTGTGGTTAAGGCATTAAACTAGGATGCAGAAGGTCTGATTCTAGTTCCCAACCCTGCCACAGAAAGCCTGTGTGATCTTGAGCAAATCATAATCTCTCAGTGACTCTGCTGAGCATCTACAAAATGGGAATAACCACACACCTTTATTTTATCCTTTGTCTATTTTGCCTAATTAAATTGCAAGGTCTTCCAAGCAGAGTCTGGCTGTTACACTGTAGATTGATATCACCTAGATCAGTGGTTCTCAACCAGGGGTCTGGGGCCCACTCAGGGGCCGCAAGCAGGTTTCATGGGGTCCACCAAGCAGGGACAGCATTAGACTTGCTAGGGCCCAGGGCTGATGCCGAAGCCTGAGCAACTTAGCTTCACAGGGCCCCAGGCAATTGCCCTGCTTACTACCCCCTATCGCTGGCCCTGGCTTTTATATGCAGAAAAAAGCAGTTTTGGTGGTGCAGCTGGGCTGTGGAATTTTTATAGCGGGGGATGGGGGGAAGGCACTGAGAAAGAAAAAGGTTGAGAACCCCTGACCTAAAGCATAATGGGGTCCCAAACTCCATTAATGCCTCCAAGTGCTACCCTAATTCATATAATAATCAGACTAAAATGTCCATTGGTTGACTAATAAAATTCCCCAATCTAATGTAAGTTTGATGCAATGAGATGGATTAAACCTTTTGTTTTTTATTTTAAACAACAATATTCTAGACTGAATCTGAAGGCACTAGCTGTGGTTTCGGCAGGAACTATTAAAACAAGGCACTCATTCAGTAGCTACATAATGGCCTCCCAGAATGACTTTGCAGAATTGTGATTGATCCTCTCTATGCTGCTATGAACGAATTATTATGCTGGATAGCAACAACTATGCGGAAGGAAATATTTCAGACACATGAGATTTCTCTGATGCCCAAAATGAAGAGGTTAAGTACATAATATATTTTTTCATATACATCTACTTCAAGCAGTGTACTTTGTAAATACACATCCTACATCTGCTTCAAGCAGTGTACTTTGTAAAGGACACATCCAATATAGCATGAGACCAACAGAGCCAGGCCAGTCATTTTACGTGCAAAATTACACAAAGCTCTTCCAAATCAGAGACAGGCAAAAAAAAAGAACCATTTATTCCTCAAATATTATGGGGATTGGATAAAGTGGAACCTAAATTTAGTTTTGGTTTCTGTGAAGAAAAATAAACAATCAAAAGGTTTGCAAAACCAAAATAATTTTTCATCTCTAAAAATGTGTAAACCAGAATCATTTACTCAAATCTCTAAATGTTCGGGTTCAAAAGAGTCTAATAATGAGTCTTGGCTCCAAATCGCTCCTGGTTTTGCTTATTTTTATTTTAAGAGAACTAGGTAAAACTGGAATCAATTATTGAAACTTTGGTGGCACAAATAAAAAGAGAACCAAGTCTGAATCACCCCAACCTTTTGGTTTTGCAAAATCTAACCCTGACCAAAGAGGTTTTGAAACCAGAATGACATCTGTTTTCACCACTTGTTGTTTTTATACAAATGAATTACAGCTGGAAGCAGCATTTCCCCCCATATACCTAGAGGTTTGGGCAAGATTCTCAACTCATCTGTAAATTGCCGATTTACATCGAGTGAGGATCTGACCTTAAAATCAGAAACCCCAGTTTTGCTACCTTTACATATATTGGGAACTACCTTATTTCAGAACTAGTCAGTGGGACTAATCACAGATTAAGGTACTATTTAATGTCAGTAAGGTGGCAAAATCAATCCCTAAATGGGAAGCAAAAGAATCCTTCATTGGGAAAAAAGCTCTCAGTGCTGCACTACCAACAGCTCTGCTCTTCTGGGTATAGAGATTTTACTCCTTTTAAAATCCAATATCATTTTACTGCCCACAGTATGATGTGGTTTCTAACCACAGCTTGTCAAGGCTGGCGGTTTGGATGAGGGGGACTACAGAAAGTTGTGAGAGGCTTTAAATGTCTCATTGAAACACACTGGAAAATCCTGCATTACAAGAGCTGATCCTTTAAAAACTACCTTTACGCTTAATTCACAGTGAAAGTGTTTCCATCCATATGAAGGAAATGTGGCTGGGGGCTAATTTAATGTTTCAGTGTCCAAATAAAAGAAGTGAAAACAAACATACAAAGAATATTGAGACTTACCTCCAGACGTTTGGGCATAGAGACTACAGGAGTGAGCTAGTGCGACTGCAACAAAGAGCTGTGATCTGCCTGGAACAGTGATGCAATCACAGTCTAAGCCTCGCTGGGTATGAGTCAGCTGCATTGTTTATCTCCTCTTTTATTGGCTGCCTACACACATCCAAAATTTCTCCTAGTTGTGTGCGCAAACTGTAACTCCTTAGTGACTGCAGTCATCTAGGTTCTCTTCATGGGCTGGCCAGTTAATTGCTGAAATAGGCAAGAAGAGGTTATAGAAAAGGTTAGAGAAGTTGAGTGGACGCTGTGATGGCCACCAGCACGAAGAGAAAACAATAAAATTGAGATGCAGGGATGTTCAAATCTGGATCCAGACTTTGCAAATCACCTGTATCTCTACAGTGGGGTGAATCAAAACCCAGATACAAAACCCACTCAGCTTTGGTAAAGTTTGAATCTGAATTTTGTGGCTCAGGCCCATCTCTGAATAAAGACAAGGAAAATCATTCCCTTTTTGGTTATAGTAGAGTGTGCACAGAGGGAGTGGATATGTAGTAAAGGCCTGATCCTACTAGGTGCTGGGATGCATCCATTCTCACCAAAGTTAATGGAACTGGAGGATGCTCAACAGCTAGCAGGATGGGAACTTTAAGGAGAAAACAATAATATTTTTGAGTGTCCAGCTTTATTTACAGAGTATAGTGTAAGTGTAGTTTTGTGAATGGTACCCTCTAAAGGGTCTGATTCAAAGCATACTGAAGTTTATGGGAGTGTCTCTGTTATCTTCATTTGGCTTTGGATCAGCCCCTAAATCGGGTGGGCAAACTACGACCTGCGGGCTGGATTCAGCCCGCCAGCTGTTTTAATCTGGCCCTCGAGCTCCCTCTGGAGAGTGGGCTTCAGAGCTCCAGCTGGGGAGCAGGGTCAGCGGCTGCTTCATGCGGCTCCCGGAAGCAGCGGCATGGCCCTCCTCCGGCTCTTACACATAGGGGCAGCCAGAGAGCTCCATTCTGCATGTGGCCCCTGCCCCAAGCGCCGTCCCCACAGCTCCCACTGGCCGGGAACCACAGCCAATGGGAGCTGCAGGGGTGATGCCTGTGGACAGAGCAGTGGGCAGACCCGCCTGGCCATGCCTCTGCATAGGAGCCGGAGAAGGGACATGCTGCTGCTTCCAGGAGCTGCTTGAGGTAAGCGCTGCCTGGAGCCTGCACACCTGAGCCTCTCCCCGTGCCCTAACCCCCTGCCCCAGCCCTGATCCCCATCCCCACCTCTGAACCCCTCGATCCCAGCCCACAGCACCCTCCTGCACCCCAAACCCCTCATCACCAGCCCCAGCCCTGATCCCCCTCCTGCAACCTGAACTCTTTATTTTTGGCCCCACACTGGACCTGCACCCTCAATCAGAGCTCTCACCCCCTCCCACACCCCAACCCAAATTTTGTGAGCCCACCATACAATTTCTATTCCCAGATGTGGCCCTTGGGCCAAAAACTTTGCCCATTCCTGCCCTAAATACAGAGAGGAAGCAGAACCACTGAACATGTCCCCTTCCCCCTTCCTGTGAGCCCGAAAAGCCTCTCTTCACCAAAATAAATAAAATATAATATATATATATATACACACCTATCTCATATAATGGGAAGGGACCCCTTAAAATAAATAAATAAATAAATATATATATATATATAATGGGAAGGGACCCCGAAAGGTCATTGAGTCCAGCCCCCTGTCTTCAGTAGCAGGACCAAGTACCGATTTTGCCCCAGATCCCTCACAACCCCGGGTTTTGCAGGACAATGTTCAAACCACCAAGCTATCCCTCCTCCCCCCTACCCACCAGCATTATGTGGCTTCAGCTCTGTGGTTTTAAAGGAAGAATGCCAAGGATAGGAGGCAGGGAGTAGCCCATCACATGATTTCCTCAAAGCTGCATGGCTATCTGAACAGAAATGAGTGTTACTAGAAGCAGCATTAGTATCCAGTCTGTGCCTACGTGCCCCTCAGAGAATGAGAAATGGGACAGGAGCCTGGAGAGGAGACAGTGGCAGCAAGGGTATGGGCAACAGCCATCAGGGATTGGGGAGACTGAATAGAGAGGGGGCAAGTTATTATGAGTACCACTTCCCTTCACTTCTCCACGCTGATCTCTTTTTAACAATGTCTTCACTACCTGTCCATGGCCTACATTTCTGTAAGCATGATATCAACAGTATGATAACTGTCTTAGGTATTTATAGACCATTAGTCATTGTCATAGACTCTGTGTTACATTTGTAATCACACATGAAAGAAAAGAAACCCTTTATAATTAAAAAATCTGTCCTTAAAAATACCTTTGGAGATTTTTTTTGAAGTGCTCATTTTCACAGAAATAGTGAAAAAGGATATGACTCCCTGACACTCATACGTGGTGTACTCTGATGCACCTATTCAGTTTTCCATGGAGAAGTGGTCTGAAATAAATAGGTGAAAATCAATAAGGACAAATGCAAAGTACTATGCGTAGGAGGAAATAATCAATTGCACAAACACAAAATGACTGCCTAGGAAGGAGTACTGCAAGAAAGAGTATAGTGGATCACAAATTAAGTATGAGTCAACAGTGTAATACTGTTGCAAAAAAAAGTGAACATCATTCTGGTATTATTAATAGCAGTGTTGTAAGCAAAACACGAGAAGTAATTTTTCCAGTTTACTCAGCACTGATAAGACCTCAGCTGGAGTATTGAGTCCAGTCCAGTGGAGAGCAACAAAAAATGATTAGAAGTCTAGAAAACATGACCTGTGAGGAAAAATTGAAAAAACTGGATTTGTTTAGTGTGGAGAAGAGAAAACTGAGAGGAGACATGATAGTCTTCAAGTACATAAAAGGTTGTTATAGAGAGGAGAATGATCAATTGTTCTTCACTGAGAACAACACAAGAAGTGATGTGCTTAAATTGCAGCCAGGGAGATTTAGGTTAGACACTAGAAAAAACCTGCTAACTGTAAGGGTAGGTAAGCACTGGAACAAATTACCTAGGGAGGTTGAGGTTTTTTACAAACCTCCAATGAGCACCCATGGAGTTGGCGCCTATGATTCTACATGCTACGCACAGAGGGTAGCAAAACACTCAAAGTGTCCTTTGTCTGATGCTCTCTTGCTTATTGTTTTCAGCTTACGTGACACAGTGCCAACCAAACTATTAAAGATTAATTTTAGTGCTGTGTTTAGTATGACTAAATCATGGTCACACTGGCCAGTTCCTAGATCCGAGCTTAGGTCAGACTCAACTCCTCAGAGGCTGGTTTGTCACTA
Source organism: Gopherus evgoodei (assembly GCF_007399415.2). Classification (NCBI taxonomy): domain Eukaryota; kingdom Metazoa; phylum Chordata; order Testudines; family Testudinidae; genus Gopherus; species Gopherus evgoodei. The sequence goes on along the minus strand of NC_044333.1, from coordinate 10,421,554 downwards.
CTACTGTGCATTCTAATTCATGAAAATAATAATGAATATCTTACCTTTATATAGTGCCATTCATCCTGAGGAATTCTAAAATGCTTTACAATCTCTCACACAATATATTATAGTCTATACATATTGAATAAGGAAAGAGAAAAATTATGTAGGATTGCCCTAAAGAATGTCAGTAGTAATGAGAGAAAATTAAGAAAAGTAAAATTTAGTCTGAATATCAGGAAAAACTTTCTGAGAGTAAGATTTCTCAGGGAAACCATAATAAAGGCCCATTAATTCTTTTCAGTGTTTAATTCAGTGTCTATGCACAGAATTCACTTCACTTCTTTACTGCTCTGATGCAATGATGTTGAGGTCATATAAATACATAGGTACCGGTGAAGTACAGTTAGCTGGGTGAAACACTGACTTTTTAACAGAGCATAGCAATGCTGCACTATGGTCAAGGACAGGAAAAGAAAATGATAAGGCCAAATTCATCCCTAAAGGAAGTCCATTAACTACCATTTAGACTACGTGTACGGAGAAATTCTTCAGAGAATTCAGTTAGTGATCTGAGACCTATTTTGGAGAGGAGAGGAGGAGGGAAGACATTACATAAATACTAGTGGAACTCATTATCCAATAAACAAATAAATACATCACACCATGGATAGTGTTACATACACCAGGGATGGAATTAAGCCAGGGTGTCTGACGGTAGTTGCAGGGAGAAATCTAAATGGGCCGCATGCATAATTACTCATACAGAGATTTATCCAGAACACTAGCTAACACCCCAATTTCTGCAAGAGGTGCCAGGGGACTTTTAAAGACTACAGTTATCAACCATTACATCTAACACAAAAGACAGACGCTCAACAACCGCTAAGGCCACTAAGTTTCCAAGAGGTAAAAAAAATAGATAATTTTGAAAACGGACTTTTTCCTACTCCCATCAAATAAGGGCCCATAAAGAATCAAAAATTTGCCTTTTCAGTGCCAATTTACTTACCTGCCCCAGCCACATCTCTAAAAATCATCTAAGCTGGGCTGTGTGTAAAAAACACGCTAAGAGGAAAACAATCCAAATACGCAGCTAGCTGGTCTTCAATCATCCGTATTATCCAAACAATATATGAATTAAGGCAGTAATGTCCAAAGGATGGTACAGATTAAAGCTCCAGGACCTCAAACAGGAGAAGTCTAGGTATGCTTGCATTAAAAAGTTGTACTAAATCATTAACTTTGTCCTACAATTATGTTGTGATGTGTCTCTATGGGAGCAGGATTCAAGGAGGACCACAGAGTAACAGATAGAATATCTGAGCATGTATGAACAATAAGAAAAAGTGACGCAGAGTATCAGATGGCAAGTCTTTATGTGCAGAGGCATGCAAGTGACCCAAATACCACAGCGTCTGATGTATGGATTTTCAGTGAGCGCCTGTGAGAAGTGCAGAAGTGATCACATGAATTCTTCTTTGAAGTGTCAAGCTTGTTATTCCAGTTGAGCATCTGAACCTGACTGGCTTTGATGAAGAGTTAGGGCCTGATTTGCTGTCATCTTGCCCACTGTGGAGTCATTTGTACCTGTGCAAAGTGGGTCTAAAATGCTATCATTCTCATCTGGTGCCAGGTAGTGGAGATTAATGTATGGAAATATAATGGATATCGAATGTTGTATTTTTTAATATTGAATGGGTATTGTAATTTATATGTATACATTTCTGTCCTCAGTTATACCCATGTGACCAAATTAATTTAAATGACTGGATACCAGGTAGGCACAACAATACTCATGAAGTGTTGTTTTAAATGTCTAAATGCGGAATTCTGATGTTCATTTAGGACGGTCATCCACATTTGAACTAAGGCATCCCGTTTATTTCTCCAGGAAAACATTTCCTCATTCCCAACAAACACTCACACGCCGTGATGTTAGAAAATAGCTTTGGCTTGTCATCCTCTCACTAATTAGATGATTAAAAGAAAAGCCTCCTGGCCTTTAGGCAGTTTCTGGAGAATGACAGTGCTAGACAACTCTAATACTGTAATTAATAACATCATGAATTATTTATTAGATGCATTACCTAGCTTTTTAAAATTATGGAGTCTTCTTAATATATAGCACCCAATACATAATTTGAATAAACCTGAATAAATGCAGGGAACTCCTCCTAGACTACTGGAGGCTGAAGGTGGTCTCATTATAATTTATACAGCATCCAATAGCATGCTAGATGCTTTAAAGGACAAAGACACCCCTCCTCACCACAGTCCCTGCTCCAAAGAGCTTGCTATCTAGTTTTAGACGCGACAAATGTAACAAAAAATGGAAAAGAGTGAGGAAGGATAAAATCACCAGGTTACTCAGTTATGGCATAATCACAGCTAAATGGTTCCAATAATGGCAAAATGACAAAGTAAGGGCTAGATTATGCCTGGCCCTTATGTGAATGTGTAGTGGGGTGAGGGTGGGGGGAGGGGAGATGGCACAGGAAGACTTCCATCCTTGCATGGCCTATGTAAGACCCAGACACAATTCCAGCCCATGTGTTCAAGAGAATTTAGCAGCTGCACCCTCTTTAGTCTTCCGGGAGTGCACGGCACTGCAAAAAGAGTTGTGAGAAGGTTAAGTCATAGCTGCACCCCCATATACACCAGCCAGCAAAACTGGCTGGCCAGGACAAAAGGCAGTAGTAGTCTGCATCCTACAACATTATGTAGTACAAGCAACTTCACTGCCTCTATGTCCGCCTTCTGGAGCTCCCCCTGGGGAACTGCAGCTCAGCAATGCCCCTCACTATGGTCAATGCCTAAAACTAGCCTTATGTCATTTGGAAACTGATTCTCCCTCAGGGAAGCAGGGTGAAGCACAGATTATCTAATAGAACTAATAGATGGTTAGTCAAAGCAGAGCTCCTCTCCTCTCCTCTCCTCTCCTCCTCAAGTTAGCCTCCCGAAACTTAACCATCACTTTTCCCCAGCTCCCCCACCAATATCACTTCCTTTTACATCCCTGCTCACCAATGCAAACTTAACTATGGGAGTCTCTACAGACGCCTCCATACTGTATTAACAAAAACCTTTACAGAGTCTTTGTTTTGGAGTTACATTGTATATCTACTTGGAAATGGGATAGGAAGTGATATAATTTCCTATTTTCTAAGAATTTTTGTACCATGAATGTAGTAGACCAATACTGGTCATTCACTTCTTCTCTGATAGTGTTCAAGAGGAATTTCACTCTCGAACTCTAGAAGCCTCTTCTGCAGGTTCAGAAAGAGAGCATTTTCTTCATTTCAGTGTATTCAAGTACTTTAGTTCAATGGCTAGTTCATTCAGCAGTAAGAAACCAATTGGGAGTGAAAAAAGCGGAAAGGCCTGTTTTCCTCTTCCGATCTATGAATAAAAACTAGGTGTGAGAGGATGAAATCTACTAATTCTAAAATCTTGAAGGACATGGTGACCAAAAACAATCAGTTCAATTTACTAACTATAGATAATACTTCCTCTGTTTAATAAAATAGTAGGTTTTAAATGCAAAATATGTTTTGATAATTTTTTTTCCAGATAGTGCTTGACACAAATAAGAAGTAAAAAATATCATCTAGTAAATAAGAAATGTATCAGTCATCATTTTCTAACATAATAAAAATGTAAAAAATAAGAATCTGAGTAAGAATATAAGAATGGCCATACTGAATCAGACCAAGGTCCATCAAGCCCAGTATCCTGTCTACTGACAGTGGCCAATGCCAGGTGTCCCAGAGGGAGTGAACCTAACAGGTAAAGATCAAGTGATCTCTCTCCTGCCATCCATCTCCACCCTCTGACAAACAGAGACTAGGGACACCATTCCTTACCCATCCACGAATTTATCCAGTCCTCTTTTAAACCCTGTCATAGTCCAGCCTTCACAACCTCCTCAGGCAAGGAGTTCCATGGGCTGACTGTGCACTGTGTGAAGGACTTCCTTTTATTTGTTTTAAACCTTCTGCCCATTAATTTTATTTGGTGGCCCCTAGTTCTTATATTATGGGAACAAGTAAATAACTTTTTCTTATTCACTTTCTCCACACCACTCATGATTTTATATACCTCTATCAGATCCCCACTTAGTCTCCTCTTTTCCAAGCTGAAAAGTCCGAGCCTCTTTAATCTCTCCTCATATAGGACCCATTCCAAACCCCTAATCATTTTACTTGCCCTTTTCTGGACTTTTTCTAATGCCAGTATATCTTTTTTGAGATGAGAAGACCACATCTGCATGCAGTATTCAAGATGTGGGCGTACCATGGATTTATATAAGGGCAATAAAATATTCTCTGTCTTATTCTCTATCCCTTTTTTAATGATTCCTAACATCCTGTTTGCTTTTTTGATTGCCGCTACACACTGTATAGACATCTTCAGAGAACTATCCATGATGACTCCAAGATCTCTTTCCTGATTAGCTGTAGCTAAATCATATTGTATTATAGTTGGGGTTATTTTTTCCAATGTGCATTATTTTACATATATCCACATTACATTTCATTTGCCATTTTGTTGCCCAATAACTTAGTTTTGTGAGATCTTTTTGAAGTTCTTCACAGTCTGCTTTGGTTTCAACTATCTTGAGCAGTTTAGTATCATCTGCAAACTTTGCCATGTCACCATTTACCCCTTTCTCCAGATCATTTATGAATAAGTTGAATAGGATTGGTCCTAGGACTGACCCTTGGGGAACACCACTAGTTACCCCTCTCCATTCTGAAAATTTACCATTTATTCCTACCCTTTGTTCCCTGTCTTTTAACCAATTCTCAATCCATTAAAGGATCTTCCCTCTTATACCATGACAACTTAATTTATATAACAGCCTTTGGTGAGGGATCTTGTCAAACGCTTTCTGGAAATCTAAATACACTATGTCCACTGGATCCCCTTTGTCCACATGTTTGTTGATCCCTTCAAAGAACTCTAATAGATTAGTAAGACATGATTTCCCTTTACAGAAACCATGTTGATTTTTGCCTAGCAAGTTATGTTCTTCTATGTGTCTGACAATTTTATTCTTTACTATTGTTTCAACTAATTTGCCTGGTACTGACGTTAGACTTACCGGTCTATAATCGCCGGGATCACCTCTAGAGCCCTTTTTATATATTGGCGTTACATTAGCTATCTTCCAGTCAATGGGCACAGAAGCCGATTTAAAGGACAGGTTACAAACCACAGTTAATAGTTAATATCCTCAGCCATGAAGACTGAAGCAAAGAATTCATTTGGTTTCTCCGCAATGACTTTATCATCTTTAAGTGCTCCTTTTGCATCTCGATCGTCCAGGGGCCCCACTGGTTGTTTAGCAGGCTTCCTGCTTCTGATGTACTTAAAAAACATTTTGTTATTACCTTTTGAATTTTTGGCTAGCTGTTCTTCAGACTCCTTTTTGGCATTTCTTATTACATGTTTACACTTAATTTGGCAGTGTTTATGCTCCTTTCTATTTACCTCACTAGGATTTGACTTCCTCTTTTTAAAAGATGCCTTTTTATCTCTCACTGCTTCTTTTACATGGTTGTTGAGCCATGCTGGCTCTTTTTTAATTCTTTTACTATGTTTTTTAATTTGGAGTATATATTTAAGTTGGGCCTCTATTATGGTGTCTTTGAAGAGTATCCACGCAGCTTGCAGGGATTTCACTCTAGTCACTGTACCTTTTAATTTCTGTTTAACTAACTTCCTCATTTTTGTATAGTTCCCCTTTCTGAAATTAAATGCCACAGTGTTGGACTGCTGAGGTGTTCTTCCCACCACAGGAATGTTAAATGTTATTATATTATAGTCACTATTTCCAAGCGGTCCTGTTATAGTTACCTCTTGGACCAGATCCTGCGCTCCACTCAGGACTAAATCAAGAACTGCCTCTCCCCTTGTGGGTTGCTGTACCAGCTGCTTCAAGAAGCCGTTATTTAAAATATCAAGAAATGTTGTCTCTACATTTTGTCCTGAGGTGACATGTACCCAGTCAATATGGGGATAATTGAAATCCTCCACTATTATCGAGTTCTTTATTTTGGTAGCCTCTCTAATCTCCCTTAGCATTTCATCATCACTATCAATGTTCTGGTCAGGTGGTCAGTAATAGATCCCTACTGTTATATTCTTATTAAAGCACGGAATTACTATCCATAGAGATTCTATGGAACATGTGGATTCATTTAAGATTTTTACTTCATTTGATTCTACATTTTCTTTCACATATAATGCCACTCCCTAAATTAGGTATAATCAGTCAAGGTATATCTTTGCTTAAATAAATATGTACAGTGTGACAGACCCAGGCCAGTGGGGTACAGGAGTCTGGTAGAGGGCAAATATATTGGTCACTGGATGAGTAGTTTTCTGTTCCCTGAGTGACCAGAGCAGGGGCTGCACTAGAGTAATAGGAACCTGCTAGAACCAATTAAGGCAGACAGGCTGATTAGATCACCTGCAGCCAATCAAGGCAGGCTAATCAGGGCACCTGGGTTTAAAAAGGAGCTCACTCCAGTCAAGGAGGGGGGAGCCAGAGGAGAGGAAATGCATGTGAGGAGCTGGGAGCAAAAGGCACAAGGAGCTGAGAGTGAGAGGCTGTGCTGCTGGAGGACTGAGGAGTACAAGCGTTATCAGACACCAGGAGGAAGATCCTGTGGTGAGGATAAAGAAGGTGTTTGGAGGGGGCCATGGGGAAGTACCCCAGAGAGTTGTAGCTGTCATGCAGCTGTGACAAGAGGCACTATAGACAGCTGCAATCCACAGGGCCCTGGGCTGGAACCCGGAGTAGAGGGTGGGCCCGGGTTCCCCCCAAACCTCCCAACTCCTGATCAGACACAGGAGGAGTTGATCCAGACTGTGGGGAAGATCACTGAGGTGAGCAAATCTGCCAGTAAACGCAGGACCCATCAAGGTGGAGGAGGAACTTTGTCACAACTGGTGTCGGGGTGGGATTTGGTGTGCACAGCACGGCAGAAGAAGTAGGATGATTTAAAAAAAAGTAGAGGGTTTATTTTTATTTTTTTTTCACCACAATGGATGACTTAATACGGGCATTGATACAAGCTATGGCAGCCCAGCAGGAGGCTACCCTTGTCCAGGCAGCTGCCCAACAGGAGGCAGTGCGGTTGCAGCAAGAGACTAATCGCCTCCTGATGGACCAGGCTTCTCAAGAGCGGGCTATGTTGCGGGAACTGGTAAACCAAGTAAAGACCCTTACAGAGCTGAACAGCGGCCATGATGGGACGCAGATCATACGGGCCAGCCACTGGCTGCAGAAAATGACGCGGGAGGATGATGTAGAGGCATACCTTCTGGCCTTTGAGAGGACAGCCCTATGGGAGGCCTGGCCTCGAGATCAGTGGTCTGGCATCTTTGCCCTATTCCTGTGTGGGGAGGCCCAGAAGGCTTACTACAATCTGCCTGAAGAGGCTGCAGCAGACTAACCCCAGCTGAAAGCGGAGATTCTGGCCAGATCTGGGGTAATGATCACAGTGCGGGCCCAACGGTATCACGAGTGGAGGTACCAGGAAAACAAAACCCCGCAGTCCCAATTGTATGACCTCATCCATCTCACACGAAAGTGGTTGCGAACAGAGTCCCCGAGTCTGGAAGAGATACTAGAGGTTCTGGTCATTGACCGATACATGAGGAGACTACCGCCAGACCTTCGTGCCTGGGTAAGCCAGAACAAACCCTCCACCTATGATGAGGTTGTCGCACTGGTAGAGAGGCGGAGGATGGCGAGGGAGCTGACTCGACCAGTTAAGGAAGAGGCACCCCAGGTTAAACTAGCAGCACCAAGCCCTAGAGCTAGGGTGACTGGGCCACCAGGAGGGCCCAGGTGGAAAAAGAGAGGGGCTGCAGGCCCACCAGAGGCCACAAAGAGTCAGAGCACTGAGCGAGAAGAGGATCATGATGTTAGATTGCAAACCAAGAGACCGGGGAATGCCTAGGGCTCCATACAGATGTTATGCCCGCGGGGAGTGGGGACATATAGTTGCACAGTGTCCCAAAGCTGAGGAGCCGATGCAGTGTAACCTGGGGAACTGGGCAGACCCATGCTCCCTAATGCACCTTGTGGGGGTCTCACTAACCCCACATAGGTACACCAGACCAGTGAAACTAAATGGGGTAGAGACCACGGCACTGGTTGATTCGGGGAGTGCTATCACGCTTGTCTCGGGGAAGCTCGTCAAGTGTAGTCAGCTGCTGCGGGCTAAGCGTACAGGGATAACATGCATCCATGGGACAGTTGGTTATTACCCCACCATCTCAGTAAAACTCAAGATTCAGGAGAACACTACTGAGGTAGCAGCAGGTGTAGTCCCTAAACTCCCATACCCGGTGCTTATAGGGAAGGACTTCCCAGGGTTTGGAAACTTACTCTCAGTAGGAGGATTGGAGGAAAAGGGGAATCCTGAAGTTAGTGAGGCATCCACAGTAGACTGTCAACCCCCAGTCTTCTCTGAAATATCCCCAGATTTATTTTCCATTCCCAGACAGGGTGGAAAGTCAAAAAGGGAAAGGAGGGCAGCTAAGGCCTTGGGACCCGAATACTGACTCAAAGCCAGAGGGTCGCTCTCGTAGGTAGGTGGACCCGAGCAGCTGAAAAGGAGGCCACCCAGGCGGGAGAAGCTCCTGAGTCTGACCCCCACCCTAACGCTTCTGAACCAGTAGAGGCAACAGAGACTGGGCCCCTAGATCTTGGGCAGATTAGCCCCGGGAGAGGAAATTTTGGACGGGACCAGGCTGAAGACCCAAGGTACAACATTAGGAAGGAGGTGACTGAAATAGATGGGGTCCCCGTGGAAGGGAAAACCCAGGGACCAGGACCCTACTTCATAATGAAGAATCTCTTATATCGGGTTGCACCAGTACAGGGGCAGAAGGTACAGCAGATCCTAGTACCTCAAAAACACCAGAACGCTGTATTAAGTCTTGCTCATAGTCATCTTTCTGGGGGGTATTTGGGGGTAGAGAAGACCCTGGCACAAGTCCTACGACGGTTCTTCTGGCCCGGAGTACATGAAGAAGTGCGGAGGTACTGTGCGTCCTGCCCAAAGTATCAGCTGCACAGTCCCCGTCCCCACCTGAGGGCACCATTTGTACCCCTTCCCATCACAGAAATCCCCTTTGAGCGAATAGCCATGGACTTAGTGGGATCCCTGAAGAAGACGGCTCAGGGCCACCAATATATACTTGCTGTTAGGACTATGCTACTTGCTACCCAGAAGCCATCCCCCTGCGGAACACAGCCTCTAAAATGATAGCCAAAGAGCTGGTGGGGATCTTTGCCCGAGTGGGGCTACCAAAGGAGATATTAACAGACCAAGGAACCCCATTTATGTCAAAGCTAATGAAGGACCTCTGTACGCAGCTCCATATACATACCCTGAGAACTTCAGTCTACCATCCGCAGACTGATGGGTTGGTAGAAAGGTTTAACTGACCCCTCAAGGCTATGACACGGAAGGTGATAAGTCGGGATGGGAAGGATTGGGACACCCTACTACCCTATCGTATGTTCACTATCCGGGAGGTACCTCAGGCCTCAACTGGGTTTTCCCCCTTCGAGTTATAATACGGGCGTCACTCCCGTGACATACTAGATATCGCCAAAGAGATCTGGGAAGAGGAACCCAATGAGGGGAGAAATATAATAGAACATGTAATACAGATGTGAGACCGGATAGCCCGGGTCACCCCTATTGTACGGGAACATTTGAAAAAAGGCACAGGAGGCCCAGAGAACCCATTACAAACGCCAGGCAAAAGTCCGACAGTTCCAACCAGGGGATCGGGTGATGGTGTTGGTACCCACAGCAGAAAGCAAGCTTCTGGCCCAATCGCAGGGACCCTATGAGGTGGTTCAACCTGTGGGGGATGTAACCTACAAGGTGCGGCAGCCAGGACACCGAAAACAAGAACAGATTTATCACATCAACCTTCTGAAACCCTGGTATGCACAAGAGGCGTGCATAATTGTCCAAAAATACCTAACCCAGGAAAACAAGTCTTCCAAACAGGTGAGAGTGTCTCCCGATTTAACACCAGCCCAGAAGAATTAGGTGTCTGAGATGATCTTCCGGAACCAAGGTGTGTTCTTGACAAAACCGGGTCAAATAACCGAGACATATCAACACATCGTCACGAACCCTGGGGCCAGAATAACAATGAGGCCCTTATCGGGTGCCAGCGGCCAAAAGGGAGGAAATAAAAGCAGAAGTAAAGAAAATGCTGGAGTTGGGGATCATTGAAGAATTCCACAGTCAGTGGTTCAGCCCAATCGTGCTGGTGCCCAAACCTGATGGCACCACAAGGTTTTGCAACGAATTCTGGCGACTAAACGAAGTATCCCAGTTTGACACGTACCCCATACCTTGCATAGATGAGCTAGTGGACCGTGTGGGTAATGCTCGGTATTTGACTACTCTAGACTTGACAAAGGGGTACTGGCAGATTCCTCTTGTGGAAGACGCAAAGGAAAAGACTACGTTCTCTACACCAGAGGGTCTTTTTCAATATACTGTCCTCCCTTTTGGACTACATGGGGCCCCAGCTACTTTCCAGTGCCTCATGGACAAGCTATTACACCCGCATAACAGTATGCCTTGCCGTAAAATGGGCCATGGAAGCATTGCGCTACTACTTGCTCAGGTGCAGATTTGTCCTCGTGACCGACCATGCCCCTCTTCAATGGATGCAGCGGAACAAGAAGCACACAAGGGTGACCAGGTGGTTCTTATCCCTCCAACCTTTCCAGTTCTGTGTGCAACACAGAGCAGGGAGCCCGTCATGGCAATGCCGATGGCTTGTCACGTGTGCACTGTCTGGCTTCCCAAGCTGCCCAACCCCTTGGTGTTGAGCAGGGGGGAGGGATATGTGACAGACCCAGGCCAGTGGGGTACAGGAGTCTGGTAGAGGGCAAATATACTGGTCACTGGATGAGTAGTTTTCTGTTCCCTGAGTGACCAGAGCAGGGGCTGCACTAGAGTAATCAGGAACCTGCTAGAACCAATTAAGACAGACAGGCTGATTAGATCACTGCAGCCAATCAAGGCAGGCTAATCAGGGCACCTGGGTTTAAAAAGCTCACTCCAGTCAGGTGAGGAGGAGCCAGAGGAGAGGAAGTGCGTGTGAGGAGCTGGGAGCAAAAGGCACAAGGAGCTGAGAGTGAGAGGGTGTGCTGCTGGAGGACTAAGGAGTACAAGCGTATCAGACACCAGGAGCAAGGTCCTGTGGTGAGGATAAAGAAGGTGTTTGGAGGAGGCCATGGGGAAGTAGCCCAGGGAGGTGTAGCTGTCACACAGCTGTGACAAGAGGCACTATAGACAGCTGCAATCCACAGGGCCCTGGGCTGGAACCCGGAGTAGAGGGTGGGCCTGGGTTCCCCCCAAACCTCCCAACTCCTGATCAGACATAGGAGGAGCTGACCCAGACTGTGGGGAAGATCACTGAGATGAGCAAATCTGCCAATAAGTGCAGCACCCACCAAGGTAGAGGAGGAACTTTGTCACAACAGACAGTGTATCCTTCTGGTTAGCAAAAAGAAGCACCACATTTAGTGTAAAGGCTATATTTTGTGAAAATCAGCATGTATTAACAGTTACCAACCACTGAGAATCAGCCTTTCTTTGGGAAAATAATTGCAAATTACAAATGCATAACACTCTAAAAATGGATGATTTAAATTCAGGTTCCCTGCTTGCTGATTTGAATCAGTGGTTTAAATCAGCGATATAAATCTATCCATTCTATCAGGTTCTCTTCCCAGTTCTGCTGCTGAACCGCTTTGTGTCCCTGTTCCCTAACTGTAAGGGATAGGGACTGTTTATCACTATGTGTATGTATAATACTTAGCACATAGGGGCCCAGATCTTGGCAGGAGTCTTTAGGCATTATTATAACATAAATAATAATAATTTGTGTTTTGTCTTTCTACTTACATCCTCTCCTCTGTCTTCTTTCTCTTTCTCATTGTGTTACTTTCCTTCTCCTACCATCCTCTCATTTCCTTCCCTGTTTCTCCTCCTCTCCTGTCTTCCTCATCTGTTTGATTCTCCAGCCCATGCCTCCTTACTCTCATTTTGTTTCACACTCAGTCTCTATCTCTCTTCTCCTCTCCACCTCATCCCTTCTCCCCTTTCCCGCCACTTTGTCTATCCAATGCCTTCTCAGGAAACCTCTGCTGGATTTTTAATGTCTTCTGTACTTTGAACCCGCCATCCCTGTTTTTTTTTTAAATCTCAGAGTAAGGCAGAAATGTATTAAATCAAAGCTACGGTTTGAGCTACAAAAAGGCATCTGAGCACAGCAAATTGTTTTTGGCTTCCTTTTTAAAATGTTTGTAATGTGGAACCCACTTGTAGGGCATTTCCTTATATGAAAGTGGAGTGAAAGTCCAGTGAAATATACTGAAGCAATTTTCACTCTTATAGTGAAGCTACTCTGCTTATAATGAACTTCACTCCATTAGAATCAAGTTCTGTTGAACTAAGCCTCTGGAAATTTAGCAATTGGTGCCTACCAGACAGGAGTTAAATGCAGCATTCCAAGGAGATCATGACTTTCTCCTCTACTCCGCAGAAAAGATTCAACTACTTGGGATGAACAGGAAGGTGGTTTCACCTTGCTGTCAGTCTTCCTACAGTTGCTGCTTGCTAGCTTGGTTTTCCAGTGTCCTCTCCCCTGACAGTTGCCACTGCTCTCTGTAGGCAGAAAATACAAGTCTCCATACTTCTGTTGTGGCTAAGGGCATTTTGTATGAGGAAGGTGAAAAGATATTGGCCAAAAGACAGCAGGTTCATTTCCCAGGCAACTCCTTTTTTATTATGGCAAAGGTCTGCTTAAAAAGAAATTCAGCCCTGTGCAGAGGGCAGCATAAGGGTTAAGCAGCATTGCCAGCTCTTTTAACTTTATCTTGAGTTGTGCAAAATTTGGTGTGTTTTTTAAAGCCCCAGCTTCTGGAATCAGGAGATTATATGAGAATCTCAGCTTTCATTTAGGAAAAAATAATGTAAAAAGCCTGAAAATGTAAAGGACATGCATACCTGAAAGGCTCAGAAATGAGAAGGTACCTAAAAAGAACCCAAAATTTATTTACTTTTTTTACAGTCTCATGATTTTTAAACCAATCTCAAGATTATTTTGGGGCCAGATTTTTGAATAACTGGGATTGGCAGTACCACCTGCAAATGGGATTCAAGTGGCAATAATACCCACGACTTATATAACACTTTTCAATAGTAGAACTCAAATCACTTTACAAAGGAGGGAAGTATCATTATCCCCATTTTAAAAATAGGGAAACGAAGACACTGAGAGGTGAAGTGACTTGTCCCAGGTTACCCACAGGCAAACCAGGAATAGAATCAAGGTCCTGAATCCCAGGCCACTGGTCTACCCACTAAGACACAGTGCTTTTCTTTTTCCTTATGGTGGCTCTCTGCACAGCAGTGAATTTAATGGATTTTTATTTGAAAGCACAACACATTTATAAGAGAGTTCTATCCTATAATTCAAAAATAGCCAGACTATTTATTTTTAAGACTGTACAATTCTGCTATAAACAGTAAGTAGTTCAATTGTCTTTCCAGGGTAAGTCTTTGTATTCTAGCTTTCATCCCAGACTGACTTTTACATTCCAGTTATAGCCACTTAAACACAGAGGTCAGCAGCAAAAACACTGACAGACTTTTAACTAGAGAACTGAACTGGGCTCTTATAATAACTGCTTCTTTTCGAACATACACTAATTTTCCTTAAAAAAACAAAATAAAAAAACCCACTATTTGAATTGAGTGAACTATATGGGAGTAAGAGGAAGTCACAGGATCTGGACTTTGCCCTGCTATTTTGTTAGCAGGAAGTAACACTGGAACATGGTTACTGTTATTTCATGAAGCATGTTCTACTAAATTCCTTCTTTGTACTGCAAGATTAGTCAATACGGGAAAACACAGGGGTTTACCTATTCCTGGAAATAACATATACAGACATGCCCCCTACTTCTTTCAAAATTTTGGTGATAAACTCTGGAAAAAAGAAAACAAATCTTTAAAAATTATACAAGTGATTTGGTAACCACTGAAACAGCAAAATGCACCTTAAGTGACAGCTTCTAGTGCCCACCAGGATATGTGAACGCAGTACTCACTAGTTCATTTAGGGCCCATAATGTGCATGAGTGGCAGCTGGCAGTGTGTACCCATCAGAGTGTATGACTGTGGTAGCTGGATATCTTTTTTTACCATGAAGTAGTCTGGGAGATATTTTAAATTGCTTTTTATTTGACAATCAGTGTCCCTAATTTGGTTTTGTTCTGAAAGGGGTTACCTTAATTTAGAAATATAACAGAGTTACTATCATGACCAAATTGCTGATTCTTGGCGAAAGATCTATGTCTTTTTTATTACTGGAAGAGAGAACACGGGGCAAGGGACCACAAGAACAAATGGGAAGAACCCTGTCGGAAGTAATTCAGAGAGGATGTCAGGTGTGTCTGTTTAGTTGCTTCTTGTCTATAGCAGGGAATTTTTACAAAAAAAATCCCATTGTAAATACACAGGTGTAGATAGGATTTAATGTAGATGTCTCTCTGGCATTAGTGATACGGTGCTGAAAAAGGCTGCTGGAGTCAGAAGCTGTCTATACTGAGTTCCTGCCTTTGCAAATGCTACTGTCACAATCAAGTGCAGTGTAGCAACAGCTTGAGAGAGAAAGTGTAAATGTAATAGCAACAGGAGCTAAATTGCCTATGTACTCTCTTTCAGCAATAAAAAGACATTGACCTTTTGTTTAATGAACTTGTGCCTGTACATGCTAGCCCCCCAATAAACATACTGCAGAGTCATGAACCAGAATTTTGTAGCTACCTAAGAGCATGTCTACACAAAAATTACATCTGTCAGGGGATCCCTCAACCCAGTTACAACACAGTTCAAAAAATTGTAAAGAGAGGCGACTTTAACTGTTTCATAAAAGACTAAAATCTTGAATATATCATTGGACATACTATCATGGGCTGCAGACTATCAGTTTCCCCACTGGGCATGTCAGAGACCACCTTAACCTTTCGAATAGACATAAGTCACACGGCAAGCTGCTGCACATAGGCACCAGGCATATTGCCAGCTGCCACCCCCGCTCCCCATTCACTCCCCTCTCCCTCCCCCACACACTCTAAACATACTACCAGATGCTATGATCAACATCCCCCATGGATAACAGGTATGTGAATTACTTGCGCATAAATCCTTATGAGTATTTGGTGCTGCTAAGCTGCACCCACATGCTTGAACAGACATTAGGCCCACTACTAGCTCCTGTGATCAGGTGTCCTGATGAGGCATTAACTAGGATATGTCCAAGTTTTACACCCTTACAGAACACGGTTAAGGTTCCATCTGTACTATAAATTGGAAATGCTTTGTAACCGTATCATTTGATTTGATGGTAACTATAGTGTTTGATGGTAACTGGTGAGTCCCAGAAGCTAGTTGTATGAAGCTTGGAGTGCAGGCATCTAGTTTGTTTAAACCTTTTTCCCTACTCAGCATGTGAAACATTCCTAGCTGTGAAAAAGTGGAATGCATTTCTATTAAACATGTTTTTTCACCCTGAACAGCCCTGCTTGCGGGTAGAGAAAGAAACATTTCTTTTGTATACATTAACATCACTGAAACAATAGCACCCTCAGTAAAAAATTAAGCTATTTTTCCAGATTTGGAAACTAGTAGTAGCAGTCTCATTTTATCCATTGCCAGTCATGCCTCATATTTTCCTGGTTGAATGTTGGTAATTTTAGAAACAAACACGCCTAACATTTCTAATTAACAAAAAACATACAATGCCTTTGACATCATTAGCTGTTAAGGTGTTAAAATATTGGAATTGTGTTTCTATCAGGGTTCCTCATCTAGCTATTTGTGGAATTCTCCTTAACTGTTTGCAATATGAGCAGTGCATTCTCAGATAGTAGTGCCCAAACCTGAAAAACACCTTTTTTGAGCCTTGCATAAAGTCAGCCCTGGATAATCAATATTTGAGTTTGAATGACCTAAGTATTAAGGCAGCAGGCTGTGCTATGTTTGCAGATAGTGAGCTGGGCTGTCCCACCATGCTGTGCTGGGGTGCGTGTATAGATTCTGAGCTGGACTATTTATAGTTAAGTATCAGAGGGGTAGCCGTATTAATCTGGATCTGTAAAAAGCGACAAAGAGTCCGGTGGCACCTTACAGACTAACAGACGTATTGGAGCATAAGCTTTTGTGGGTGAATACCCACTTCGTCAGTTTGATATATGTTGTGAGTGTATGCATAGATACTATGCTGGGCTGATCAGATGCCATGCTGGGTGTATATGTATTTGTGTATATTGGGCTAGGCTGAATTGCGTGTGTGTAGGTTCTGCATTAGGTTGTTTACATATAATACATACTGTGTGTGTAGATGCTTTGCTGGCTACATGTAGATACTGCATCAGGATGGGTTCTATGCATTTGTGTGTCTGTATTCTGCAGGACTCTGCATGTTTGTAGATACACTGCAGGACTGCATCTGTGTGTGTACAGAAGGTCTACAGGGCTGGGCTAGGTTGTGTGTGTGTGTGTGTGTGTATCTTATGTTCTGTGCAGAGATGACTGGCTTGGCTGGACTGGGGTGTGTGTGGATGGCCTGCAGAACCGGGCTGTCGTGTGTGTATCTTATGTTCTGTGTGTGTACAGATTTAGTCCTGAGGGCATTCGGCGCAAAAAAATTAAAAATTCTGCACCAAAATAATAAAAATTCTGCACACAATATTTTAAAATTTTGCAAAATTCTGCAAATTGTATTTGTCAAATGTGAAGGTTCCAGCATGGCATTGGGGAGCACAGGCCACTGGCTGCACAGAGGTGGGAGATCACTGTGCTGCTCCCCCCTCGGGGAAACAGACTCAGCAATGAGGCAGCACCCAACTCTGACACAGCACAAGGACTGGGCCTGCCCCAGAAACACCCAAAGGCCCTGCCCTTCTGTGCCAGGTGCACCAGGTGTGGGTAGGAAGGCTCAGCCCGGCAGGATCCAAGTGTGAAGGGGCTTAGTTGGCGGGGCGGGGGGAGGAAATACAGGTGTGGGTTGAGATGGTTCTGTGCGGGGCAATCTGGGTGCGGGCGGCTCAGTGGTGGATCAGGGTACAGGGGGGTCTGGATACACAGGGGCTTGTTGGGGGTTCTGGGTGCAACAATAATGGTACTCTGTGTGGAGGGGTCCAGATGAAGATGGTCTGGGTTCACCAGAAGGGGTCTGGGGGGGGACAGAGCTCAGTAAGGGGGTCTGGGTATGGGGAGGCTCAGTGAGGGGACCAGATGCTGGGGGAGCAGGGCTCAAAGAGGTGGGGATCCAGGTGTGTGTGGCTCATCAGGGTAGTCCAGGAGCAGTGGGAGTGAGGCTCATTGAGGGGGGGTTCTGAGTGTGTTGGGGGAGTGAGGATCAGTAGGAGGGTCTGGGTATGAGGGAGTCTGGACATATGGGGGTTGTGCAGATGGGGGATCAGCTCCCTGTACAGAGATCTTTCCCCCTGCAGCTGAGGAGCGATGGTTGCAGGAAGTATGTCCGGGGGTGAGAGGGAAGTTTGCAGAGCTTCCTGCAGCTGGGGAAGAAATGTGAGATGTGTCTGACCCGGCCCCAGATGTCATGCAAGGGAAGAGGAAGTCCTGTGCTCCCCAGCCCAGCTCGGACTAGCAGCTGAGCCCAGTACAGGGTAGGAGCCACCCTCCATGTCTTCCCCAGGCCCACCCCCCTATCCCACAGTGATTTACCTCTCTGCCCACTGCCCTGGGCACCCGAAACATACCACTGGGGAGGATTACATGCCTGCTCTTGTGGCTTCCCTTTGCTTCCCCATCAGAAAGTCATTTTTCTGCAGGGAAGCAAAGAAATCTGCAGGGGACATAAATTTTGCACATGCACAGTGGCACAGAATTCTCCCAGGAGTAATGATGCAGGGTGGGATGTGTGTGTTGATAACACTGATTTGTGGTGTCAAGTATCAGAGGGTAGCTGTGTTAGTCTGGATCAGTAAAAGCAGCAAAGAATCCTGTGGCACCTTATAGACTAACAGATGTTTTGGAGCATGAGCTTTCGTGGGTGAATACCCACTTCGTCAGATGCACGTATTCACCCACGAAAGCTCATGCTCCAAAACATCTGTTAGTCTATAAGGTGCCACAGGACTATTTGCTGCTTTTACTGATTTGTGGTTGCACTCGATTTCCTGGTGCTGTTAACCAAATTAAAGCAGGGCCACCCAGAGGATTCAGGGGGACTGGGGTCCTTGGCCGCGGAGGTCCCCCGCTTCAGCGGTAATTCGGCGGCGGTGGGTCCTTCTGCTCCAGGGCCCGCCGCCGAAGTGCCCTGAAGACCCACGGTAGGGGCCCCCCTGCCGCCGAAGACCCAAAGTGGAAGAAGCTCCAGGGGACCGGGCACCACGAGAGTTTTCCGGGGCCCCCAGAGCAACTGAAGGACCCCGCTCCGGGGGCCCCAAAAAACTCTCATGGGGGCCCCTGCGGGGCACGGGGCAAATTGCCTCACTTGCCTCCCTGCTCTGGGTGGCCCTGAATTAAAGTGGGTACAGGTTTGCTCTTCATTCACAAGAAGAAGTAGTTTGGCTGGGCAGGAGGCTGGGACCAAGTTTTCCCTTGGGCTCTATGAGCCCCTGCCCTCTGGGGCACGTATGTGTGCTTGAGGGCTGGGCAGTATAGTATGCTGCTGTGGGGAGTGTTGTGGAAGAGGTGAGCTCTCCCCGCTCTGTCTGGACCCTGCTGAGAGGGGCTTGAGGGGTGGCTATTCCAGAGGGCCGGGCTCTCCCTGGGTTGTATGGGACCCTGCTGAGAGGGGCACTGTTGAAGAGCTTACCTCTCCCTGGACTGTGTCTGGGGGATGGGGGCTAGGCCAGAGAGCTCTCCCCAGGTTGTATGGTACCATGCTCAGGGGAATAATACCAAGATCCAGGCTCTCCTTGGGTCGTATGGGACTTGCCCTGGGGATGCTGTCAAAGAGCCAGGCTGTCCCCTGGACTATTCTGGACCCTGCCTGGGAATGGGGCACAGGGTGGCTATGCCGGGCTCTCCCTGGACTATATGGGACCATTTCTGGAGAAACAATGCCAGAGAGCTGGGCTCTCCCAGGGCTGTAAGGGACCCTGCCTAGTGGTGGGGGCAATGACAGGGATCGGGGCTCTGTCTGGGGCTGTATGGGGCCCTGCCCAGTGGTGGGGGCAATGGCAGGGATTGGGGCTCTCTCTGGGGTTGCATGGGGCCCTGCCCGGCGGTGGGGGCAATAGCAGGGTTAGGAGCTCTCTCTAGGGTTGTATGGGGCCCTACCTAGAGGGCAATGCCAGAGATCAGAGCTGTATGGGGCTCTGCCTGATAGTGGGGGCAATGATAGGAGATCAGGGCTCTCTCTGGAGTTGTACAGGGCCCTGCCCGGTAGTGGGGGCAATGACAGGGAATGGGGCTCTCTTTGGGGATGTATGGGCCCTACCTGGGGGCGGTGCCAGAGATCAGGGCTGTATGGGGCTCCGCCCCATGGTGGGGCACTGGTAGGGATCGAGGATCTCTCTGGGGCTATATCGGGCCCTGCCCTGTGGTGGAGGCAATGACAGGAGCCTCTCTAGGGCTGTATTAGGCTCTGCCCGGTGGTGGGGGCAGTGACAGGGAACGGGGCTCTCTCTGGGGTGGTATGGAGCCCTACCCGGGGGCGGAGCCAGAGATTAGGCCTATATGGGGCCCTGCTCGGTGGTGGGGGCAATAGCTGGGATAGGGGCTCTCTCTGGGGCTGTATGGGGCCCTGCTCAGTGGTGGGGCAATGACAGGGAACGGGGCTCTCTCTGGGGTTGTATGGCACCCTGCCCAGTGGTGGGGCAATGGCAGGGATCAGGGCTCTCTCTGGGGCTGTATGGGGCCCTGCCCGGTGGTGGGGGCAATGGCAGGGATTGGGGCTCTCTCTGGGGTTGCATGGGGCCCTGCCCGGCGGTGGGGGCAATAGCAGGGTTTGGGGCTCTCTCTGGGGTTGTATGGGGCCCTGCCCAGCGGTGGGGGGCAATGGCAGGGATCGGGGCTCTCTCTGGGGCTGTATGGGGCCCTGCCCGGTGGTGGGGGCAATGGCAGGGATTGGGGCTCTCTCTGGGGTTGCATGGGGCCCTGCCCGGCAGTGGGGGCAATAGCAGGGTTTGGGGCTCTCTCTGGGGTTGTATGGGGCCCTGCCCAGCGGTGGGGCAATGGCAGGGATCGGGGCTCTCTCTGGGGTTGTATGGGGCCCTGCCCAGCGGTGGGGGGCAATGGCAGGGATTGGGGCTCTCTCTGGGGTTGCATGGGGCCCTGCCCGGTGGTGGGGCAATGGCAGGGATCGGGGCTCTCTCTGGGGCTGTATGGGGCCCTGCTCAGTGGTGGGGGCAATGGCAGGGATCGGGACTCTCTCTGGGGTTGCATGGGGCCCTGCCCGGTGGTGGGGCCAATGGCAGGGATCGGGGCTCTCTCTGGGGTTGCATGGGGCCCTGCCCGGTGGTGGGGCCAATGGCAAGGATCGGGGCTCTCTCTGGGGCTGTATGGGGCCCTGCCCGGTGGTGGGGGCAGTGATAGGGATCGGGGCTCTCTGTGTAGGGTTGTATGGGGCCCCGTCCGGTGGTGGGGGCAATGACAGGGATCGGGGCTCTCTATGGGGCCCTACCCGGTGGTGGGAGCAATGACTGGGATCGGGGCTCTCTCTGGGGTTGTATGGGGCCCTACCCGGGGTGGGGGCAATGACTGGGATCGGGGATCTCTCTGTAGGGTTGTATGGGGCCCTGCCCGGTGGTGGGGGCAATGACAGGGATTGAGGCTCTCTGTGTAGGGTTGTATGGGGCCCTGTCCAGTGGGGGCGGGGGCAATGACAGGGATCGGGACTCTCTCTGGGGTAGCATGGGGCCCTACCCGGTGGGGGGGCAATGACAGGGATTGAGGCTCTCTCTGTAGGGTTGTATGGGGCCCTGCCTAGTGGTGGGGGCAATGACAGGGATTGAGGCTCTCTGTGTAGGGTTGTATGGGGCCCTGTCCGGTGACGGGGCAATGACAGGAAACGGGGTGCTCTCTGGGGTTGTATGGCACCCTGCTCGGTGGTGGGGGCAATGACAGGAGATCAGGGCTTTCTCTGGGGCTGTATGGGGCTCTGCCTGGTGGGGGGCAATGGCAGGGATTGGGGCTCTCTCTGGAGTTGTATGGGGCCCTGGCCGGTGGTGGAGCAATGGCAGGGATCAGGGCTCTCTCTATAGGGTTGTATGGGGCCCAGCCCAGTGGTGGGGGCAATGCCTGGGATTGGGGCTCTCTCTGGGGCTGTATGGGGCCCTGCCTGGTGATGGGGGCAATGGCAGGGATCGGGGCTCTCTCTGGTGCTGTATGGGGCCCTGCCCAGTGGTTGGGGCAATGCAGGGATCGGGGCTCTCTCTGGGGTTGTATGGGGCCCTGCTCGGTGGTGGGGGCAATGGCAGGGATCGGGGCTCTCTCTGGGGTTGCATGGGGCCCTGCCCAGTGGTGGGGCAATGGCAGGGATTGAGGCTCTCTCTGGGGTTGTATGGGGCCCTACCCGGGGTGGGGGCAATGACTGGGATCGGGGATCTCTCTGTAGGGTTGTATGGGGCCCTGCCCGGTGGTGGGGGCAATGACAGGGATTGAGGCTCTCTATGTAGGGTTGTATGGGGCCCTGTCCGGTAGTGGGCAATGACAGGGAACGGGGCTCTCTCTGGGGTTGTATGGCACCCTGCCCAATGGTAGGGGCAATGGCAGGGATCAGGGCTCTCTCTGGGGTTGCATGGGGTCCTGCCCGGTGGTGGGGGCAATGGCAGGGATCGGGGCTCTCTCTGGGGTTGCATGGGGCCCTGCCCGGCGTTGGGCAATGGCAGGGATCGGGGCTCTCTCTGGGGTTGCATGGGGCCCTGCCCGGGGGTGGGGGCAATGGCAGGGATCGGGGCTCTCTCTGGGGTTGCATGGGGCTCTGCCTAGTGGGGGGCAATGGCAGGGATCGGGGCTCTCTCTGGGGTTGCATGGGGCCCTGCCCGGCGGTGGGGGCAATGGCAGGGATCGGGGCTCTCTCTGGGGTTGCATGGGGCCCTGCCCGGTGGTGGGGGCAATGGCAGGGATCGGGGCTCTCTCTGGGGTTGCATGGGGCCCTGCCCGGCGGTGGGGGCAATGGCAGGGATCGGGGCTCTCTCTGGGGTTGCATGGGGCCCTGCCCGGCGGTGGGGCAATGGCAGGGATCGGGGCTCTCTCTGGGGTTGCATGGGGCCCTGCCCGGTGGTGGGGGCAATGGCAGGGATCGGGGCTCTCTCTGGGGTTGCATGGGGCCCTGCCCGGTGGTGGGGGCAATGGCAGGGATCGGGGCTCTCTCTGGGGTTGCATGGGGCCCTGCCCGGTGGTGGGGCAATGGCAGGGATCGGGGCTCTCTCTGGGGTTGCATGGGGCCCTGCCCGGCGGTGGGGCAATGGCAGGGATCGGGGCTCTCCCTGGGGCCCTACCTGGGGACGGTGTCACGGACCGAGCTCTCCCCAGGCTGCCTATGGCCCTGCTGGATGGGGGCAGCCGGCGCTGTCGGGGAGCCAGGCTGCCTGGGGCCCGTGCCCGGGCGGGGCCGGATGCGGGCTGGGGGCTCCGCCCCTTACCTGGCCGGCGCAGGCGGGGCGGGCTCGCTCTGAGGCGGGTCGGGGCGCTACAGTGGAGCGCGGGCACCATGGCGGCGGCCCAGAACAAGCCGGACAACACGGCCTTCACCCAGCAGCGCCTCCCGGCCTGGCAGCCGCTGCTGTCGGCGGGCACGGCGCTGCCGCTCTTCTTCTGCGCGGGCCTGGCCTGCCTGGCGCTGGGGCTGGGGCTGCACTTCTCCTCCGCCACCATCCGCGAGCTGGAGCTCGACTACACCGGGGCGCCGGGCAGCGGCCACAACTGCTCCCGCTGCGCCAACGCCAGCCGGGCCGGGGCCGCGGGCTGCACCTGCTCGCTGCGCTTCGAGCTGCCCGAGCGCTTCCCGGGGCCCGTGTGCCTCTACTACCAGCTCGCCAACTACTACCAGAACCACCGGCGCTACAGCGTCTCCCGCGACGACCGGCAGCTCAGCGGGGTCGCCTCGGGGCTGAGCAACCCAGCCAGGGAGTGCAGCCCCTTCCGCACGGACCCCCGGGGCATCCCCATCGCCCCCTGCGGGGCCATCGCCAACAGCCTCTTCAATGACACCTTCGCCCTCTACCACCTGGCCAACGGCACCTTCTACCCCGTGCCCCTGGACAACCGAGGCATCTCCTGGTGGACCGACTCCAACATCAAGTTCAGCAACCCCGAACTCATCAATGGCAGCCTGGAGGCCGCCTTCAGGGGCACAGCCAAGCCCCCCAACTGGCCCCATGCTGCCTACACGCTGGACATGGGCAACCTCAACAATACCGGCTTCATTAACGAGGACTTCATCGTGTGGATGCGCACCGCTGCTCTGCCTACCTTCCGCAAGCTCTACCGCCGCGTGCGTGAGGGCAACTTCTCCTCTGGCCTGCCCCAAGGCACCTACCGTCTCGACATCACCTACAACTACCCCGTCCTCTCCTTCCAGGGCACCAAGAAGGTCATCTTCAGCACTGTTTCTTGGATGGGTGGCAAGAACCCCTTCCTGGGCATTGTCTACCTGATCTTCGGCTCCGCCTGCATCCTCACTGGCTTTGTCATGCTGGCTGTGCATATCAAGTTCCAGAAGCAAAACCAGATGGATGTGGAATAGAGAGATGAGCTTCAGATCCAAAGTTTGGTGACATTTGGACTTCAGCTTCCTCCAAACTTTTTGCTGCTAGCATCCAGGCCTTATCCTTCTCTTTCACTGTTATAATTCTGATCTCAATGGGTTTGCTGTCAACTCTCACCAGCGTAAGTGAGAGCAGAATTGGGCCTTCCGTGTCTGTAATGGGTTGAATGAAAACCTCCTTCTCCTTGCCACAAAACTATGGGAAAGTTCAAATCTGATTAAAACTCTACAGCTCCAACTTATTCAGACTGAGCATCACTTGGTGTATATATATGTGCACTTAAAGGATCACTGTCAGATTTTCTTTTTGCCTAACACAATTACCAATGTTTCTAATGACACGACTTTTTTTTTTTTTTTTTTTAGAGGAAAAATTTTAACCTGTTTTTCTCCTTACACCCTTTTCCTCTGGGTTTAACTTCTGTTTTTCTAGCCTCTTTCTACCAATGAAAGTGAAGCTTGCTAGGCTGTTTATTGATAGATTTGTAATCAACTGCATATTCAGGTTACCATGCATTAGCACAATGGCCTGCTGTTTGAATTGCAAACTTTGAAGTGGATTGTCTTTAAAATCTAATAGTATCATTTAATAATCTTACATTAGGTCTGACAGGATTTTCACAGGACCTGTATTTGGGGCCTAAGTTATTGGTGCTTTTTTTCTTTAAAGCAGTAAAAGGGACATTGGGCAATATCTTAACAAGACCTAAGATCAGTAAGAGACATTTTTCACAGTGATGAGTGCTACCATATCGCTTGAGCCCAAAGTGTAAAATACTCCCATAAAGAATCATTCTGCTGGTGATTGATCTGCAATTAGTAGATGCTTATGACTAACAATCCAATTGTCATCTGTTATCATTTAAAAAAAAATATTTTTTTTTTAACTTTTTGGAGAGTAGGAATGTATACTAGTCCTTTATTGAAATGGAAAAAATTGAACTGGAGCTGTCCAAAAGGATAAACTTTAAGGCTGATAGTCTCTCACAAAGGATGAATATCTTGTGAGAAACCATCTTGTGAGAAACCAGCTGGGTAAATTTGTAACAGTGATCCAAAACCATTTATCTTCCCTCTTTACTTCCTCTCACTTGGGGTCATGCTGGTAGCTGCAGAGAGAGTAGCCCCTCCCCTGTATATAAGTGTCTTTACCTGTAAGCATCTTCTGAACAAAATTGACTAGTGTTGATGGAGTCCACTTAATTTCACTTATCAAGCACTTATGGCAAAAGGCACCTTTCTTTATCTGCTATAGATTTATCTTCCATTAAAAAGGGTGGGAGGATCTTACCTCGTCTATATGTTTTTTCTAAAAGATATTGCTAAGAATGGCATTAAATAACTTTGAGACTAGAAACACTTCTTATATGGCAATAAAAATTGGTCATCCAACTTGCTTATCTAAAATGTATGGTATATAAAATAACTTCATAATATTTTCAACCAAAACATACCCAATCATGTGTTCAGAAACAGTGACCCCAGCTAGGAGAATTGTCTGAGTTCTCAAATATGTATTTTCTTGAATGTTTATATTTTGTTTCTGTCCTGTGAGGGTCTTTTCCACCTCTTAAAGAGCTGAGTTGACAACAAGTTAAAGTGATGGTAGCCTTAGGGAACCATCACTTGATAGTAGTTGCTTATGAGAGGTGCTCTGGTTAGCCCTGATTAGGATTCCTTATTAGATGTCTGAATGCCTGTGGCGTGTAGATCTCTAATTCACAATGTAACTGCTCCCCTTCTCACATCTATGCATATTTCAAGTCTTTGGGCAAGTGTGGAACCTCTTCTTAATTTTTCAAGTTGGGTGATTCTTACTCCAGAAAACTTTCTTCAAACTGAATTATAAATGCAGGCTTATTATGACTTCAGAAGCAATGTCTTTTTATACCAGTGCTGTGAACTACGTGTCAGTTGAAACATGAAAAGTTATGTAAAGTCTTAACCAAATTGCTTTTAGTTCTTTGATAATACTTTGAAGTACACAAGTAATTGTCTGTCTGAGAAATGACTCTGCATGTTAAATGAACTTTTTTTTCCCCAAGCTCACAGTGGAACTGGCACTGTGGAATGCTGCAAGTGCAAGAAAAGACCTTCATGTGAACAAATATAATAGCAGTGTGTTCAGCCTATGGCCCAAATTCTGCTCTGTTCAACCCACACAAATACCACTGAGGTTGCAAAGGTGTAAATGAGGGCACATCTTGTCCTTTCTGTTTGAAAAATATATTTGCCCTGCAGTCTGATTCATCTGGGAAGTAATCTGTAAGATGTGAATATACATAATTCTTTATACTAACTGTTAGGAATGTTAGCTGTCTGAATTGTGAAATGGGTGCATCACCCCACAAACTGGTAATGCTGCCGTTCTGCTGGTATCTCTTTAGCTTAATAACTGGCGTGGATCTTCTGGAAGCCAACTTTGAGTGGAAAGGGCAAGCTCAACTTCAGCAGGGACAGTGTAGGTCTTTTTGTGGAAAGAACTGAACTACCTAAACCTGCTGTAGTCCATATGCCTTCCAGAAACATTCACAAACTGCAGGCCAGCTGAGCAAACCTGCCTTGAGATGGTGACTAGATTATGTAAGCAGATGAAATGGAGGAAGACTTCATTGTAGACTGGAGGCATGATTCTTCTTTCACTTACCCTGGTGTGCATAACTTCATTGAATCTATGGAGTTCTACTGTGATGTAACCAACATAAATCAGAGGAGAATCAGAACCTCGCTGACTTATGAGAGGCTATTCTGCATAATTTTCAGTAACTGTTACTTGTCTATATTTTGTTTCCTCTGTATAGAAGACTTCCTCATTAAAGTATGTGTAGATTTTAGTCCTATATTATATATCTTTCCCAGCATTTTAACTGCAGAGAGAGTAAAGAAATACTTTTATTTCCCATTGCCACCTGATGGATCCCTTCTAGTCTAAAGGAACTGGGGGTGACCCCCCTTTCTCCTCTCTCCCCAGTCCATTTTGATAACTTTACCTGATTCCTCTATTAATAAACAGCTCATTTCCCCCATTGAAGGCATAGTTAAGAGTTTGACAACATGAATGAATATTGAATTTCTCTCCAGAAAGAACCCCAGTCACTTCATATACTTGTTTAAGGTAAAAGGAGTTAATGGGGAGACTGTAATTTTATTCATACAGTGCTTGGGAGCAGTCAAGGTCCCAATTACTTTAATAAAAGAAAAAAGCCAGGATTACTTATTCTATATGGCAGCCAGCAGATGACCTTTTAAAGAATCCTTGAGACAGTTTCACTGGGTGGGGGGTTTGATCAAAGCTTATAATTAAGATTTATGATGCACAATAAAAGGACAATTAAACAATGCTTAGTATATATCTCAGAATCCTATAAAGCTTTTCTTCTGCAGTAATGATAACAATTTTGTATTCACTTACAAATCCACTCGTACTGGTAAATCAGGAAGACAAAGCCTTTCAAAGTGGAACACAATCTGGGTGAGCTTTGGTTCTTATTGGTATTCTGTTTGAAATTTAGTAGCCTTATTTCTTGTACCTGTAATTATGTGAGCAAAAGTAAATGCAGCAGTGGTTTGTTTATCCACCTATCTGATTGCCCCAGAATATTAAGTAATTACAGTTGCAAAAATTGTGCCCACAGTTACTTTGCAAGTGCAAAAACGGTAATCTGGGTTTTAAAAACAGAACTGATTTTTTTTAGAAAATGAACTATAATGTTCCAGTTACAGTTGTGTTAATCCCAAACTTGTGTTGATAACACAGATTAGAATTGGATTTTTAGCACAGCAATAGGTTGACTTTTTTTGTTTTTTTTTAAGATCTTAATTAAAATCAAAACAAATTTTATTCGGAGTGTTTTAAAGTCCTCCATTAGAACAAGATGATTTTTTTCCGTCATTTTAAATTCTGCACTAAAATATTAATTCTGTTTAGTGGGATAATTCAACACATCATCTGGGATTAACTCAACTTTATTTTGAAGTTCACTCCAAAGGGTCCATGGTCAAAATAACTAGCTATCCTGTTTATTCTTTTTCTACTTCAGGGTTTGGACAGTGTAACTAGGCTCATAAATTTCACTTGTGCTTTATAGTTGCTTTCTAGTCAATATCCTTTCTAGGTTTTATGCAGTAACACAAAGCTGTTTGTTAAACTCCAGGTCATAAACTTGCAGAGGGATGTTTCGGTAGGGGGAAATTAGTTTTTAGTTTTTGTTTCTAATTTCTCCATGCTAATTTCCCCCTGCTGTTACTCACACCTTCTTGTCAACTGTTTGAAATGGGTCGGGTGACCAGATCTCTCAGTTTTACAGGGACAGTCCTGATTTTGGGTTCTTTTTTCCTATATAGGCTTCTATTACCCCCCACCTCGTCCCAATTTTTACACTTGCTGTCTGGTCACCCTAGAAATGGGCCACCCTGATTACCATTACAAAAGTGATTTTTTTCCTCCTGTTGATAATAGCCCACTTTAATTGAATTGTATCATTAGAACTGACCCCCCCACTTGGTAAAGCAACTCCTGTCTTTTCATGTACTGCGTATATGTATCTTCATCAGATGCTTGGAGTGGAAAATACGAAAGCTTATGCCCAAATAAGGTTGTTAGTCTCTAAGGTGCCTCAAGTACTCCTCGTTTTTTCAGTTAACTCTAACCATTAACCAGGACTTCAAGCTTTCCTCCTATAATGCTCGTAGTCACTGGCTAGGAACATGCACTGGCTCTTTCACTGGTATCTATATTAAGGCTTGGTATGAAAATATCAATTACTATAATTTACTATAATGATTCACACACTAGGGGTGAGGGGAGCTTTATAACTTTATCTAATTGATCACACTTCTTAGTTAACCGAAGTCAACGTTAATGGAGGGTACAGTGATTCCCAAATGAGTTCACCAAGAGAGGAAGTGTGGAGTGTTTGTTATGCGCTAATATTTTGAGACTTGAGTTTATCTATTGGTTTTGACCCATCTGTGTAACATGCAAAAACTTATAGCAAAGAAAAATGCATTGATGCTACTAATTTAAAAAATAGAAGGAGGAAGGTGTATGTGTGGGGGAACCTCCAAACAAAGTGATTAATTATTTAATGTTGCTGAGATTAATCAGAATTAAGGTTGAGACATTCAGGCCCCAAAGCCCACAGAGAATTCCTGAACTATATCTGGTAATCTAAACCCCCTCCCTGCCACCAACCACAGGCTTCCTGTACAATCTCTTATCTTGGCCTGCCTTTGAGACTTCCAAGTTACGATATCAATGTAACCTCAAGACCAACATGTCTAAAACTGAATTTATCTTTTTACTCCACCGCACTCCTTACCCAACTTCTTTCACTTTCGCTACCTTTCCCCCATTCCTCCCACATACTCATAACACGTTCTTTGCAAGTCTTGTGACTTCCTCAATGAAATCTCTCAAATCCTTCCTTCTCTCTACTGCCAGCAGCCTTGCTCATCTTGCCTCATTTATTGGATCCTCCTTTGCAGCCTCTCCCCTCCAGTCTATTCACAACACTGCTTCTAAGATCATCTTTTTATCCCTGTATCTGGCTGTATCTTGCCCTTCAAATCCTCTCACTGACTTGTCCTCTCCTGCATCAAGCTCAGCCTCTTTTTTTCCTTCAATGCCTTGCAGTACTCTGGCCACTCCTGCATTCCTGCTATATTCCCCCCCCACACACACACACCCACCCACTTCCTTAAGATGCTATTAGACGTGCATATGCAAAGTGAGGGCCTAATCAAAAGCTCAAAAATCTTTTAATAGAGTCCAATGGCTTTTTGATTAAGGTCCATGGTACATAAATGTAATCACACAACTGCTGTTAATGATACCGTGTCAGTATGCACAGGTACGTGAGCTTGTATTAACAGAATTTCATTGTGGACTGATGTCATTTGGAAGTAAAATGGAGGAAAAATAAACTCTACTTAAAATTGGCTGTTGCCTGGAACTAAAACTTGTTTTGTTGCCTGCCAGGAAGAGGCAAGAGTGTCATTAATGATCAGTATCATATTTGTGTGAAAGGACAGAAGAATATTAATGTTTTAATCAGCGTATCCCTGGCAGACACTGGAGCTCACCTGGAGTATCAGAATAGGTATATGAAAAGTATATTGGATGGCTCAGTGGTCATTTCAGCATCCACGACTGGAGAAGTATTTTCATTGTTCAGTAGCTTCTTGAGGATACTATTAAAAGAATTCTCTCCCCTTACTCCTGCCAGAAAAACCAGTCAGGACAGCTCCATCTCCATTTAAATTAAGATAACATACCCACTCAAATGTCTTTTAAAAACATTGTTTAAATCTTCCAGTATAAAAAGTAATAGTAAATGACAATAGCTACGGCAGGATCATGCAGTAAGTGTCTTAGTGCTAAAACTGTTCCTAGTTACAGAGGAGATGAATCTATTCAGCTGTTAGTAGAAGGAAAAAGTGTCAAGGCAATATCAACAGCCATACATCAGGGTAGTTGCTGTCTGAAATAGAATGTCAGGATATATTTGGGAAGATACATTTGAACTACGTGCAATTCCCCCAATCTGTAACTCTTGGCTAAAGTTCCATCTCATCCAAAAGATATGTAACTTGTAAATGAGGCCTACAGCTCTTGTGACTATGCAACTTTCCATGAGTGATCTTCATGGCCAAATGTTAACATGAGTAATTCGTTTTACACTTCCTGTCCTCAACTATTATGCCACTGTTGTGAACTGTTAAACCACTGCTGCATTTCACTCTAGCATTTCAGTAATAGGGTAAAGTGATCTGGATACATCCCTTTCCTACTTCACAGGAGTGCTGTGAGGCTGAATCATGGTTTGCAAAATGTTTTGTGATTTTTTTGTCTCAAAGGTGGTATGTTATGAAAATACTGAAACTCAAGGTTGTGTGGGGTTGTTGGTAGTAATTGCCTAGCAAGCCATGTGCTAGCACAATTTCAGGGGTTGCTGTTTTGACCCTTCTCCAAATATCAAACATTTTGATAAGTATATTGATCAGACATATGGTTATGCTGAGATGCTTGGGGGATAAGAGGTATCTGAGCACAAAGAGTAAAACTGATGGTTAATTGAACGAGTGTGGTAACAATCAATTACAAAATAACACAAACAGATTTTTACTATCACCTAACTATGCTGAAGTTCAGCCACAGCTGCTGAATCACAAATTGACAAGCAGCTGCTGAAGCCATTTTAATATAAAATAGTAATCCTACTGGGCAATTCTAATGGTTGGGTGACTAATCAATTTTCCTGCACAGATCTTTACCCCAGGGATATGTGGTGAGACCGGTGCTACTGGCCCTTTCTGTAAATAGAAAGAGGAGGGGAGTTCTGCAATTGCAGCTGGTGTGTACACACCCACATCCTCCAACAGCAGTGTCTTTAAAACAAAGAAAGCCAAATGTTTTCTGTAATCTTACTCAGCCTTTAATATAAGGTTGGGCCTAATAGCAGGTTTTCATTTACTTTGCCTGTGTTTGTGTCATGTATTTTTTCTACTGATTGTTTATGACTATCTACTTAAAAATTACACACACTAAATTAAATGAGCTTTTAGGTTGCAAGGTCAAGCATTCAAAAGTCAGGAAATGCCAGAATTAAGGCTGCCTGTGCATATCTTTGAGACAAAGATCTTTGCAATCTCCTGGGCATGATAGAAATGTGCCTGGGGATTCCAGCTTTTTCATATTACAATTAATTCAGCTGATGGTAGTCAATGTGTGATTCAGCAGATATTAGACAGGTGAGAGGTCTCAGGAGAAGTGGCTGAACTTTAGCATATTGAGATGGCCTCCAGTAATACCCCTGCCTACTCTCCCAGTTCTCTGTCCCCACTGGCTCGCCATCCCAAGTTACCTTATTGGGTTCTTTATCTAATCTCAGTATCCTCATTCTCCTGCCTTCTTGTCCCACTTTCCCTGCCTACCAAATGCCTTCTCTTCTGATTTCCATCTTTCCCCCAACCTTCTGGCTCCTAAATCAGTCTTCAACCCCCAGCTTCCAGTTCATCTCATCCCCTTCCTTCCATGCCCCTTGGCTCAGATTAATAAAGGAATTTAGGCACTGTGATGCTGAGTATTGCAATGCCTAATTTTTACGTGCCTAGAAAAATCACAGGAACAATAATGTGATCCACAAAGTCTCAGTTAGTCTCTTAAGCTCCTTATACAATGAATGGGGAGAAACAGACACCCTTGAATGCGATCCACAAAAGCCAGCACGCTATGCTGGGAGCCACCTAAGGTAGGCAGTGGAAGATGCTGATGAGAGGGGAGTGTCCTAATTCCTGCCCCTCTCACAGATGTAATTGCCTAAATCCAGGCTGCAGGGAGACACCAATCTTTGTTTAGAAATCCACAACCAGAAGAATAATTGGAGTAGGGAGACTTGGATCCTTGGCCACCCACCTCTCCAGTGGGTTCCCTACCCTCCAGGCTACAGTCATTATCACATTTTCTCTTGTTGGCTTAATGACTCTAATTATTTATTCATTGGAACAGCTTCAGCATGAGAGATTAAGGGAGACCCAGGTCAGAATATTCAGTGGTTAGAGCACACACACCTGTTACAAAGTGAGAGACCCTAGTTCAAATCCTTTTTCCCCCTCTGGCAGAGATGAGAGGAATTGAGCCTGGGTCTTCCACTTCACAGGTGAGTGTGCTAACCCCTGGGATAAACATTCTAAGGTGGGCACCACCTCCTCCTGCCAGATTTTGAATGGGAACCAACACAGTATGCAGCCTCTTACCACACCTCATGGCTCAGGTGAATGCCTGCTTCTTGGATTGCTCGGGCTTAGCAGAGAGAGAGAGAGAGAGAGAGAGAGAAGCACTTGGACTCAGAGTGAGGCAGCAGTGCATATACCTAGAGGCAGAAATTTAGGTGCTGAGGGAACTTTTACCCTGAAAATTTAGGCACTGAATTAGTTTATGTGCCTCTGGGGTTTGGCAGAGTTTTGTGGATCACAGCCGAGCCTAAAACTAAGATTTTGGCTTATACTGTTCTCTCTCCTCATGCATTTGAATCAGACAGCTTCCTTTTTCATGTTGCCTGGGCTAATCAAGGGGTTCACTGAGAACTCCATGCTGTCTGTTCCAGTGCCTGGACCTACACCCATTATGGCCTGCAGCAGACCAGAACTGCAATTTCAGGGAAAGTCTTGTTTGGTCCTGGGCTGGAGCATCCCAATGTATATGGGAACTTTGGAATTTAGCTGCTGAAGTCTAAGTCTCTAATGAGTTTGAGAATTGTTATTGGTGTTTTGAAGGTTATAACCTGGCCAAGTTTTGAGCAGATTTTTACAGGGATGGCTAATAGCACATCCCTGACACAAAAGCTACCTCCCCGCCCCTACCTGCAAATTTCAAGGCCATTCTCAAATAATGGGGGTGTTATAACTTTTAAAAGAAAGCCACCAGAATATTTAAACATAGTCAAAACATAATTTTCCCTATCCTCATTTTCAGACATAGCTGAGTGACTTTGGCCTATTTTTCAGTGCTCCTTCTCCCCCCACCGCCCCTGCAAACAATTCAGCCTGAAGCGGACGCTTAGTATGGAAAATTTCAGCCCAAATGGTTGAAGCTTGGCAAAGTTATAAGCAAGTGAAAATAATAACTTATAATAGGAAGTGCCAGGAAACCTTAATGATAGACAATGCTACCAGCCCTGACTATAGCAAACAAATGATTTGTTTAAACATAGCTATAATCCATTGCTGAGTATGGGGAGAGGCTGTGTGACTTTACAATTCTCTAGAATAACTCTTTAATTTAATTTAATTTTCTTCCTTGCTAGGAGAGAGCACTTGCAACTCTGACTGTAACAGCATCAGCTGAGACAGTTAAAATATGATTGTTCCATAATTCATCTCCTGTAGTTGTGTTAATAGCCTAGACTGGTTTAACTGGGACCCTGGTAGGTTCCATCTAGGCTACAAGTCAAAACCGTGTTATAGCTAGGTCCACTAATTCAATTATAGTTGTTGTATAGGTAGGGCAGAAAGTGCATTCAAACATGCTGACTATAGTAAAAGGCATAACTATGATAGATTACTAGATGTGTGACATGTATAAGATATTTTGGGTTCCCAGAGTTTGCAAAACTAATTTGAGGGTTTTTGTAATCTTTTTTTCTTTTGCAATCAAAAGCCATTTTTCATTTTCTCACAGTACATCCCACTTCAGGTTGATTCCATGTTTTTCTTTTTTGTATTAAGGAAAGAGGAGCCTCCTCTGAAATCTAGATGTCCAAAACTGAGTTTTCTGTATGCAGCCTTCTCCATATTGACTATACATACTTTTCCATTAGAATCTTCTCTTTTTTTCTTTGCTCTTCTTATTCAGTCTTTCCTGTGTGGAATACAAACTCTAGTATTAGTCAAACTTTTAAACTGCTAGAGCCAAATGTGTCTGTGGTATAGCTCCATTGGAATTTCACCAGGGATTAATTTGCTCCAGAATCTGAGTGTTTAAATTGGACATAATGAGTTATCTATCTCTCATAGTCAGGTTATTAGGTTTTTCTCAGGATCCAGTGCTGACTCTCTTTAACACTGTACTTCTTGGTGTTAGCAATTTTTGTTTATATTTTATTCTAAAACTCTGACACTCTTCTGATTAGGGTCTATGTCAATGAATTCTAGGTGCATCTTTCCATTGCACAATATAGGATTCTCTCAAAAGGAAAAAAATCCAAAATGTTTTGGGTAATTTTGCTTTCCTTCCCCTTCAGTGATGCTTGAGCCAGAAATAGCAGCTTATTACAACAGACTATGAACAGAGTCTCTCTGAGTGAGGAAGAGAGACCAAGCTAAGTAAATGTTCCACAAGTTATGCAAATTTTAGTTTCTGGTGGCAATCTGCCAAGGGAAATTCTCAATCTATTTATAAAAACATTGTCAGCAAGTAAAGGCCCAGTGGGGAAATGGCAGCAGTCAGATGGGAAAAAAGGCTTCTACACACTAGTTCTAGTAGATGGAATTGGGATCCATTAAATAGAGAAATGCAACTAAGTGCTTCGTAGGCTAGAGGACATAGGGCTGTAATATGCTGTGAAGAAAGATGGATTAGTGTTGTGCAGGATAATTCTGGTCGCTCCATCTGGGTTCACCACTGTGATGAAGAGGATAGGATGTAGCCTGAGGATAGTACCCAGAAAATACTTTATATGAACTCTGACTAAGAAATCTATCTGCCAGCCTCCTTACTCCTTGGTGGCTTGATAGCTGGAGAAGGATCTTCCTGTACATGAAGTTTCCCAAGGGTTCACCAGACATAACATATTAGCTACATCTGCTCAATAATAGTCAATAAATGTTTGTAAGTGTGATTGTAGAAACTAAACTCTCCAGCTGCTAGCAGAGTGAGTGTAGTGAAAGAAGGAAAATGCATGTCATACAGTGAATGAAACTATTAGAATTGTAGGGCTGAAAGGACCTCAAGATGTCATCAAGTCCAGTGGTCTGTGCTGAGGCAGGACCGAATAAAAATAGACCATTCCTGACAGGTGTTTTTTCAAAGTGTTCTTAAAAGCCTCCAATGAAGGGGAACCTGCAGCCTCCCTGGGAAGCCTATTCCAGAGCTTAACTACCCTGCAATTAGAAAGTTTTTCCTAATATCTAATTTATATCTCCCTTCTCCCTTACTGTGGATTAAGCCCATTGCCACTTGTCCTACTTCAGTGAGCATTAACAACACCATTGTCATTATAGCAGCTCTTAACATATTTGAAGACTATCAGGTTCCCCCTTTGTTGTCTTTTCTCAAAACTAAACATTTCCAGTTTTTTAAATCTTTCCTCATAGTCGGGTTTTCTAAACCTTTTATCATTTTGTTGCTCTCTCCTGGACTTTCTCCAATTTTACCATGTCTTTCCTAAAGTATAGCACTCAGAATTGGACACAGTACTCCAACTGAGGCTAGAGCAGGCAAGGGGAGGGATAGCTCAGTGGTTTGAGCATTGGCCTGCTAAACCCAAGGTTGTGAGCTCAATCCTTGAGGGGTCTATTTGGGGATTTAGTTGAGGAATGGTCCTGCTTTGAGCAGAGGGTTGTACTAGATAACCTCTTGAGGTCTGTTCCAACCCTAATAATCTATGATTCTACATACAACACTCTTAGCTTATATTCTGGGATAAATTATTTGTGCAACTGCATCACATTGTTGACCCATTCCAGTTGTGATCCACTATAACCCCCAGATCCTTTCAAGCAGTACTACCACCCCGCCAGTTATTCCCCATTTTGTAGTTGTACATTTGATTTTTTCCTTCCTTAGTGAAGTATTTTGCACTTGTCTTCGTTGAATTTAGGTGGATTTGTTAAGGCTGTTTTGAATTCTAATCTTCTTCTCCAAAGTACTTCAAGCTCCTCCCAGCTTGGTGTCATTTGCAAATGTTATGTGTACAGTAAAATCTGCCTTAGAGACCACTTCTGAAGAGAGACCACTTGTCACAAGCATCTACTTGCAGAGGCCATGGAACAGCACCCCTCTCTGGACTAAAAACCGTTGAAGAGAGACCACCTTTTACAAGCAACCACTTTTGCTAATTCCCATGAGTGGTCATTCTTGGCAGGTTTTACTGTACTTGCCACTCTATTATCCAAGTCATTAATGAAAATATTGAATAGTATCCTTTACTAACTCAAGGACAAGTAAAGATGTTTTAAAATTAGATTCTCCTTGATGTTTCAAGAGGATGTAGTGATCCTATCTCACCACATGTATCAGTTAGAAAAGGGAATGACATGCTAAACAATGGGAAAGATTCTATGCAGTATCTTGCAGTCAGTGCACTTACCTAAGTATTAAGTTGTACGTCTACTGATACTTAGGATTTCTGGTGCTGGAGGAGACATTCTTACAGAGTTGAGATATGGATAAACCGCCATTTATTTTAACTTATTTTAAGGGATTTGGTGCTGGATTGACAGTTCCGGAAACTGATGTACTCTGTGCACAGAATAGTTACAGCATGAGCAAGCATAGTGCAAATTTCCCCACACTATCCTGCTGCTATACCTAAACAACATTCTTGTTGTGGCGCCTCATCTTGAACAGAGAGAATTATTGTCTCCATGACCCATTCAGTCCTTAATTTCTCTGCTGAGACTGTCAGAGGTACATCTTGGTGCCAATAGCAGATGTGGATTTTTATTTTTATTTACCATGGTAGTGCCAGTTGAGAGAGGGGCCCTGTTTTGCTAGGCACTGTCCAAATAGAATGCGAGAGACCCTGCCACAAAAAGTTTAAAATCTAAATAGATGACGGACAAAGGATAGGCAAAGGGGATAGAACATACAAGCAGAGCAGTGGTTTGCAAACATCATGTTAGGTCTATAATTTTATTTTGTTTCTTTAAATCCTTGGGAGCTGAGAGAGGGTTCTTGTGGTATGGATACCTGTCTATTGGACCCTGCCCTGAAACCCACCAACTTATTTCACATACGGGAGGGTGACCATATTTCCCTAAACTGAAAATGGGACACTGCCTGGTGTTGCCTTTTGCTCAACCCCAGCCACTTGGCTGGCCCAAGCCTCACCAGGCAGGGCCGGCCTGAGTTGCCTGGCATCACTGCTCACCCAAGGTGGTGTAACGAAATTTTTTGCAAAACTGGGGATTTGCCCCATTTGATTTTGCCAGGACATTCCTCCATGCTACCCTCGGGCAAGAGCAAACGGGACAAATACTCAGTTTTGCCGAAAAAGTCATGATGTCCAGGACAGAGCTTAAAAAGGGTACTGTCCAAGCCGAAATGGGATGTATGATCACCCTATCTTTAAAGAAAGAGATGTAGTCTCCTAGGTAGCTAGGATTCCAGGACCTAAACCATTACAGGATTTTACAAATAAATTCAGTGTCATTCCTTGCTTATAGTCTGCACAGGATATTAACAATACGGTTCAAGTATTGTCAAATTATAAGCACCGTACAGCAGCACCGCACTTGACTCTCTCCCCCACACTGCTTAGCAAAGATCTAACAGTAGAGGTTATAGTGAGTTCCCATATTGCTAAGGTGTCCTTATTTTTATAAACTATACTACAGGACATTTAACAGTACGTTATGAAGTATAAGTAATACTGAATTAATTTTATCAAAATCAACAATTTGATGTATAATTTTGGGGTTATTTTAATTATGTTTAATTAAGTTATTGATTCAGGAAGAGCCTGATCCAGAGCTCATTAAAGTAAATTGAAGTCTTCCCATTGGATCGGGATCAAAAGTAATGAATTCACAGTGAGTCTCCCTATAGATAGGTAGATTTTAAGGCCAGAAGGAACCATTAGATCATCTAGTCTGACCTCTTGTATAACACAGATCATATATTTTCACCCAGTTACCCTTTCATTGAATCCAATAATTTGTGTTTGGCTAAAGCATAGCTTCCTGAAAGGCATCCCATCTTGATCTGAAGATGTCAAAAGACATAGAACCAACTACTACTTCCCTTGATAGTTTGTTCCAATGGTTAATCACCCTTCCTGTTAAAACTATTATTAGTGTGAATTAAAATGTAGAAAAAAAGGATTGTTATAAAACCTATTTATATGATTTGTTTCTTCCCTTAATTCTTACTATGGTCCCCAGTTACACCTCTACCCCTATATAACGCTGTCCTCGGGAGCCAAAAAAATCTTACCTTGTTATAGGTGAAACCGTGTTATATCGAACTTGCTTTGATCCGCTGGAGTGCGCAGCCCCGCCCCCCTGGAGCATTGCTTTACCACATTATGTCCTAATTTGTGTTATATTGGGGTAGAGGTATATTTGAACATATTCTCCTTCACTGTTACCTGGCAATTCTTCAGTGCTTTGAAAAGGAACTTCCTCATTAGGAAACTACTTGAACACCTCACAGGTTTAAAGCTCAATAATCGCTTCTGAAAGCCAGGGAATAAAGTTTATCATCTCTTCCAGTCAGAGGCAACCCTATGGTTGCAGAGGAACTCCATTCTGCGGCATGCACCCTTCTCATTCCCCATCATTAAAGTCTCAATCCATAGTGCTAATAGACAACAGAAGATCTTCTAAATCTTATGATGATAGTGTCGTCAGGTATGTTCTAACTACATGTGCCCAAATCTCTATGGTTATTTCTCAAGGGCAGCACTAATACATTGGAATTTCAAAGCGCTGCCGCGGCAGCGCTTTGAAGTGTGAGTGTAGTCAGAGCGGCAGCACTGGGAGAGAGGCTCTCCCAGCGCTGCATGTAAACCACATCCCTTACGGGGTGTAGCGTGCAGCGCTGGAGCCGCACTCCCAGCGCTGCTGCCCTGATTACACTGACGCTTTACAGCGCTGTATCTTGTAGCGCTCAGGGGGGTGTTTTTTCACACCCCAGTTGCAGCGCTGTAAAGTGTGAGTGTAGCCAAGCCCTTATATTTGTAGAGTTAAATTCTCTGAGTACTTGAACAGTGGAATGTGGAAGTTCATCTGATGTTTACAGAGGTCACCTGAGCAGTTGTCATGTGAGAGATCTTCCTCTTTGAGCTCAAAGAATACTTAGGAGAAGTGGGAAAACATTATTTTCTAAAGACCGTTCAGAGACATAGGAAGGAGACAGATCATAGCAGGTTGGGATGTTGGAGAAACTATTGCCTATCACCCTGATTTAGTCTGGGAGTGCCGTGAATGTATCTCCTTATTAAAACCATGAGCATCTGAAGTAAGGGGGAATTTGGGAAGAAAAAGGGTTTAACCGCTATGCAAATGCCATTGACAAAGGGAGACCGTCTTACATACAGGACAATTTTACGCTGGCAGTCTATTCAACATTTATACAGAGCAAGAATTTCTAGTAACTGCTATGTAGGATTAATGATAAAATTATCAATATAGGAACTTACTAGACTTCAGATATAAATCCTTCCCAATTCACTACCTGAAACAATAGCTACACCACATTCACACAAGGTTCCCAGTAATATTGTTAAATACAGGTCCTGGGCTGACATATCTGTCACCCGAGTCTCCAATTAAATTGCCCTGCCACTGGTTCCTCCCATTCTCGCCAGGAACTCAGAGATACTTCAATCTGCTTATAGCTCTTCTTAGGTTAGCCTCAGTGCAGTCTGGCCTTCCTGGGCCCTTGCAGGACCATTTCTAGTCCTGTATGTCATCTCGTTATTGGGTGACCCTCGT
This sequence comes from Gopherus evgoodei, assembly GCF_007399415.2. NCBI lineage: Eukaryota > Metazoa > Chordata > Testudines > Testudinidae > Gopherus > Gopherus evgoodei. The sequence goes on along the minus strand of NC_044333.1, from coordinate 10,381,597 downwards.
CTGTTCTAGCTTGCCTCACTTGGAACAGCTATGGTCTGAATTTGGCCAAGAATACATAGCAAGTCAGTAACCAAATCAGGATTAGAATTTAGATGTTCCTGACTCTGAGCTTCATTTTCACGGCTCTATACATTGTTTCCAGTGGAGATTAACAACTTCATCTCCCTTCATGCTGACGTGGGTTGGATAAAAGTAAAAACTCTAGAAGTAAACAACTTCCTAACTCATTATGAATCCCAGAGCCATCCATTCTGTCATCTCAAAGGTTCTGAAAAATTCTGATAAAACATGTGAGCCTTTTTGGAGTTGGTCCACCTGTACTGCAGTGCTGTTCCTCAAAATGCTGGAAATGGTCAAGCCACTATTACGAAACTGGTACATAATGATAGCCCAAAGCAAAATCAAAGCCTAGTCGGATAGGATTTATTGCCTGAAATTTCCTTCCAAATCCACTTCAATTCTTTGGAAACACCAGACACACTTCAGAGAATAGCAGAGAACATAATTTGTCAAAAATAATGAAAGTTTTGTTCCTTTGGTTGATTATTAAAAAGTTTTGGTCCACTCAACGCTCCACTCTGGTCTCATACCAACAACTTTGCAAATAGGCAACAAATTTCTCTGCTGCTGTCAGGCGGCGCTGCCTTCAGAGCTGACTCCCCGGGCAGCAGCAGCCACTCTCCACTCTGTCTTGTGGCCGGAGGGCAGCAGCTGCTGCCCCGGGGGTGGGGGGGGAAACAGCTCTGAAGGCAGTGCTGCCTACCAGCAGCAGTGGAGAAGATTACGTCTCCAGTGCTGCTGGCAAGCAGCGCTGCCTGCACAAGTCAGGGACAAATGCCCAGTTTTGGCAAAAAAGTAGGGACAGCTGGGACAGAGCTGAAAAAGGGGATTGTCCCGGCCAAAACGGTATGTATGGTCACTCTAATGTATGGAAGGGCATCAGGCAGGCTATTAGAAAAAGGTTTTTAGACAATCCTGATATCTACTCTTGAACCAGCGAACTAGAGCTAGAGGATCACTTATACTGATCTCTGGAGCCATCCAGTCCCCCCTTCCCCACTTTTACATCTAAATACATTATACACATAGATATATAAAGCGGTGAATGCTTGAGAAGTGGCCTGCAACTTGCAGGAGGTCAGACTAGATGATCATGATGATCCCTTCTGACCTTACAGTCTATGTGTCTGAGTCTCTGATGCAGGCTCTACTGCATAAGGAGATCCAGGTCAGAGTGGTGCAGAGTTTAAATGCTTAATTTGTGGATCAGAAATAATTGCCAATTTTTAAGAAATTAAGAGTTCAAGGGGCTTTATAACTTGAACTTTTAGGGTCAGAGGGAGATTTTGGTTTTTAGTGCTTTGTTTCATCCTTTTGCACCCATCCTCACTCAAGATAAACTATTTCATTACCACTACTTCTCTATGTTACTTTCTTGGTGCTGAGCTAAACACATTGGAATTCTTTTCCTACCATTACATGTGTGGGACTTTTCTGGCAGATTTTTTTTTATAATTTTACACAAAGCAAAACATCCTCTTTCACTCTGCTGCTAGAGAACCTCAGACTTATTTTTAGCTACAATTGAGGGTTGCAGGGAAGGAACTGTCCCTTTCAAAGTCGATTAGTGGAACACAATACAACAGAATAGCATTCTCTTTACATAGCTTCTGTCCTACAAGGTTGTCCTGAGGTGCTTTGCAGTTCTGCAAACTGTATGTGCTATAAATTGACAACAAGAAGTAGTTGTGTAAAAACGTTATATTGTGAATAATGGAAGAGTTCACTCAATAAGGTTCTGACCCAAAGCTCGTTGAAGTGAATGGGAATTTTTCAGTTGACTTTAATGCATTATGGCTCTGTCTCAAATAGAGAGACGTGGCTAGGAGTTTGTGTGCTGGGACTGCTATATCTTTTACTATACTTAATCAGATCACTTTTAGCTTCTCCTTTGCCGCCTTCCTCCTGTTTGTTTGCTTTCTCTCCACCTGTTGTGTCTCATCATTTACTAAGATAGTAAACTCTCTTCAGGACAGCAGCAATCTTTCATGTGTATAGTGTGCCTATTGCAATGGGGCTCTGAACTCCCAGTGGGCCCTCTAGGTGCTTCTGCAATACAAATAAAGTAAATGATGGCGACAGACAGGAAAGCTGTTTGAGTTTCATCCCATTACTCCTGGCTGTACCCTAGTAACACGATTGCTGATCTGTATATACGAATGCAAAATTCAAATGGACAGCTAACAGTCCTGTAAGCATCTGGAATAACAAAAGTAAATTTAGGTTGTGCAATAACCACCATTTCCTTTTTAAAAAACCATGGTGTAATCCCTGGGTTATTTCATTTTAATTGCCTTGGTAACAACAGCATGTGATCAGTATGAGGATGTTTCCAGCCCCTTCTACTTTATAGTCTTCAAAGAATCCCTTCCAGTTTTGTCCATGTCTTTCTAGTACTGAACCCTGCAGCCCCCAGGGGTTATTATGGCTCTGTTAGATCGCCAAGGCTCTTCTAGATTTCAGGTCAAACCCTCAGCCTGCCCCCCCAACAGAGCCATCAGGGAAGAACTCCACAAGGGGATTCTCTATAGACATCCTAGCCAGAACCCTTTCCTGCTGGTTTTCTTCCTGAATCCAGGTTTATCCCACCTGTTGAAAGTCTGTATCTTGGATTACCTTTCTACACAGATTTTTTTACCTTCTGGGTAATCTGACTGTACTATTTAAAGCTCCCTCTGCATTATTTTTCTGGCCTTATTAATGTTTGCTACTCGTTTCCACATTAGTAATATTTCCTGTTAGTTTCATTAATATGTTTACCCTTCATTATCCTGAATAACACTCCTTACCTTGCCAGCCCAATGTCCTGTAGGTCCCTTTCTCTCCCCAGCATCTCCTCAGCTCCTTCTAGTCTGCCCCTACACTTGGAGAATCAGAGAAGGGAGGGCATTCCAAGCATCTTACTCTCAGACACCTCTTCCACACTGATACAAGATAGGACTCCATAATATTGGATATTGGTAATCACAGATTATGGAGCTGTAGACAGTGTGGTGATTCTGTGAAATTAGTGCACCTTCAAGATCTGGAGCATTGTGTGTGGCAGAGTTTGAAAGGTTGGCTGGTTGCTGCTGAGAGTGGGCTGAAGACAGAACCTGAGAGTGAAATGATGCTGGATGAAGACACTTACAGAAACTGAGTTAGTATGTATCTCTCTGGGATTCTGATCCTGCCATATATTCTGTGTGGGCACAGGGTTGGGGCCTTAATTACTGAAGAAATAAACTCCGACCAACCAAGTTTTAGAGCTATTGTAGGAGGGTATAACTCCATTGAAGTCAAAACATGAGATATACACCAATGCTCAGTCTGGCCTTAATATTCTTTGTCATAGGCTAAAATTCAAAGGAAGTTCATTCACTGACTTCTAGAGACAGTAATAATCCAGAGTAATTTATCTGACAAGTTTTGTCATTGTGCTTTGAATAAATTCTGCACAAATATATTATTAGTTAAGTATCAGAGGGGTAGCCGTGTTCGTCTGGATCTGTAAAAAGTAACAGAGTCCTCTGTCATCAATACATCTGTTAGTCTTTAAGGTGCAACAGGACTCTCTGATATTATTTGTTGTTTGTCCAGCTTTAATAACTGTTTTTTCTTTTTTATATTACAGCAGCTCTTAGAGCAGGGGTGGACAAACTTTTTGGCCTGAGGGCCACATCGGGTTTCCAAAATTGTATGGAGGGCCGGTTAGCAGAGGCTGTGCCTCCCCAAACAGCTGGCCCTGCCCACTATTTGAGCCCTCCTGCTTCTCACCCCTGGATGGCCCCCCTGGGACTCCTGCCCCATCCAACCCCCCCCATTCCCTGTCCCTGACAGCCCATGGAACCCCTGCCCCTGACTGCCTCCCGCCACCCCATCCATCCCCTCTTCTCATTCCTGACTGCCCCGTGGAGACCCCTGCCCCATCCAATCACCCTTTCTCCCTGTCCCCTGACCACTCCAAGAACCCCTATCCCTAACTGCTCCCCAATGACCCATCCAACCCCCCCATTTCTTCCTGACTGCCCCCTGGGGACCCCTGCCCCATTTAATGCCCTGTTCCCTGCCCTCTGACCACCCTAACCCCTTATCCACACACGCCTGACCACCACCCTGAATTCCCCTGCACTCTATCCAACCCCCTCTGTTCTCTGCCCCCTTACCGCACTGCCTGGAGCACCAGTGGCTAGTGGCGCTATAGCCACATCGCCTAGAGCACCAGAATGGGCAGGTGCACCGCCCGGCTGGAGCCAGCCACGCCACCACACAGCTCAAAGCACCGGGTCAGGCCCCAGCTCTGCAGCTGCACTGCCACAGGAGCTCGCAGCCCCGCCGTCCAGAGCACTGTGTTGGTGACAGGGCGAGCTGAGGCTGTGGGGAAGGGAGAACAGCGAGGGAGGGGCCGGAGGCAAACCTCCTGGGGCAGGAGCTCAGGGGCCTGGCAGGAGGGTCCTGTGGGCCGCATGTGGCCTGTGGGCCATACTTTGTCCACCTCTGTCTTGGAGGCTCTGAACTGAATTGTGTGAGACACATAGTAAGAAACAGTCCTTAGCATAAAGAGATCACAATATAAACAACTCAGACAAAGGGAAGGATATTTTTCCCATTTTACAGATGTGGAAACTGAGACACAGAGCCAAAGTGACTTGCCCAAGGTCACAGAGCTATCAAATGAATTTAGTTTGCCTAAGTCCCAGCCCAGGGGCTTATCTATAAGACCATCCTTCCCCTCTAACTCCTCCTGCTTTCCCTTGGCTGTACATGCTTATCCCAGACCATTTGTGTGACAGTCTCTTGGGAGACTTGTATTATTTTTGCATAAGCTTTCGTGGGTAAAAAACCACTTCAAACTAACACAGCTACCCCCGGATACCTGTATTATTTTTGTGATTGTTGTTAGCTCAATTAGTAATGCATGTTATAGTTATGCAAAATAATAAGATAAGAAATCTGTCACAGAACTCTATTCTCTTACAGTGAGTAAGGGTGCAGATGGATGGTAAAAGCCCTATCAGCTGTTATAACTCAGAGGTTGTGCACTTGTTTCACCACATGGCGGCAGTGCTGAACTGCAGATACCTGCCTTCATGCTCCATTCGGTTAACGCTACTGGAACGGACCAAAGCATGCAGCCCCTTTGCAAACCACTAAAAGTAGGATGGAGAGGGATGGCCTTGACAAAAACTAGGAGTTTGGCATTTTTCCATTACTTGTTTATGTGGATGGGCAAAGAGCAAGACTGAAAAGGTTTGGTTCAGAGAAACCTTCAAAGGTCAGGTTTTTCCTAAGCTTATTTCAATTTATCCAAATTTTGTCAGCCTGCCTGTCCATGATCACCCAGACAGTGGTCTGGTTCCCTTTCTACCCTACCCAAGACCACCTAATAGCACCCAGCACACTCGGGGAATCTGACTTAGACAATACCAAGGGCTAACTAGAGAAACTATTGAAAGGTTAGGAGTAGGTACTGGCAGAGAGTCTCAGTCACATGCAGTGGTGAGCTGGAGCTGGTTCACACTGGTTTGTTAAATTTTGAAGCGGTTTTAGAACTGGTTGTTAACCCTCTTCCCTGCGAGGGGGCGGTGTGGCTTTGATGGGCTCTGGCCGAGAAGTGATGTTATTTCTCCTCCAGCTGCCGGGGGTGCTGTGCTGCAGGAGCCATGTGGGCCACCGCCTGGCCCTGGGCACGGGCTCTGTTGCTGCTGCTGCTCCCCCAAACCCTGGATCTGGGCCCCCCCACTACTGCCTGGTGGGTCCCCAGCTGCTCTGCTGGGCCTGGGCTGCGTCCTGCTGCTTGGACTGCTCCGAGCCGCTCTCCCCGTGAGTACCCGCAGCCAGCCCCATCTCCAGCCAGCCCTGCACCCTCTGCCCTGCTCGCAGCCAGCCCCTGCCACACCCCCTGCCCTGCCTATACCAGCCCCTGCCACACCTCTGCTCTTCCCGCAGCCAGCCCCTGCTGCACCCTTGCCCTGCCCACACCAGTCCTGCACCCCCTCCCTGCCCGCACCAGCCCCTGCCACACCCCCTGCCCTGCCTGTACCAGCCCCTGCGACACCTCTGCTCTTCCTGCAGCCAGTCCCACACCCCCTGCCCAGCTCACACCAGCCCCTGCTGCACCCCTGCCCTGCCCGCAGCCAGCTCCTGCTGCACCCCTGCCCTGCCTGCACCAGCCCTGCCATACCTCCTGCCCTGTCTGAAGCCAATCCCTCCTGCACCCCCCCTGCCCGAAGCCAGCCAGCCTCACACTCGTCTGTCTCCAGCTCTGCCAACACATGCCGCACCCTCCTGCGGCCCTGCCTGAAGCCAGCCAGCCCCACACCGTCCTGTCTCCAGCCAGCTCCGCACCCCCTGCCCTGCCTGCAGCCAGCCCCACACTCCCAGCCTCCAGCTAGCTCTGCTCCATGCCCCTGTCTGTGGCTGGCCCCACATATGCTGGTGCCCTGCAGTTCCCAGGGCAGTAACCCTGCACACCTACTTCAATGAGGGGGGCAGGGAGCAGCTGGGACCCACAAATGTGCACACCCAAGGGTGACCAGACAGCAAGTGTGAAAAATCAGGACAGGGGGTGGGGGTAATAGGAGTCTATGTAAGAAAAAGACCCAGAAATTGGGACTGCCCCAATAAAATTGGGATATCTGGTCACCCTAGCACACCCCCAGGGAGTGGTGGGGACTCACCCATGTGAAATGGAGCTCATTTTTAGTTCAGGCCCATCTTTTTTAAAAAAGCACTTCAGGTGGAGTTAACATGCATCCGTATTTTCTCAGACATGTCAGGCTTTTTGATTCTTAAATCGCTGTCCGGGAGGAATTTTAAAATTTTAAAAATTCCCCTCGGGAAAATACGGACATATTTTTTATTGATAAGTATGACTCCCAATGACTCAATGCATTGCCACTTCTTATGGAGAAAGGTACAAAAAATACATACTGTGGCACATCCCTTAAATCAGAACTTTTTATAGGGAACTAGTTGTTAAGATTTTGGCAGCTCGTCACTGGTCACGTGCGGAGGAGGACAGTGGTAAAAGAGGTCCTTGTGTGATGCTGACAAAAGTTGGGTTCAGATCCAAGGATGGGCAAAGATTTGGGCATATTTTTACATTTCCCCAAAGCTTTTTGCTCATGCTTCATCTGCCCACATCTTCTCTGCTGGTAGATAATGGGCCAGATCCTCAACTTGTGTAAATGGGTATGCCTCTATCGAAGTGAGTGAAACACTGCTGATTTACATCACCTGAGGATCTGGCCCTATATATTTGCACACACATTCCAGGATGGTGGAGATTTTTTAAAATAACTTTATTTTGTTGTGATCTCTTTTTAAATGCTGGATATGGACTTTGGAAGGGAAGGAATGCAGTCACCTTTGTTCTTGACTGTACCACCTTGCTACAGCCATACAGGTATAATGCTATTGAGTTAATGGGATTATACCAATGTAAAAGTGATGTGAAATCAAAACTGGGAAGAGCAAATCAGCGGACGTGACACTAACTGTATATAATTGTCTCATTGTCACTCATTCAGCTGATATAGTATAACATGGGAAGGAGAAGGATGATTTTGTGATTCAGGCACAGCACGTGGAATCAGGAGTGCTAATTTCTGTTGGTAACAGCCGCTGACTCCTCTGTAACTGAGCAGATTTCTGAATTGCACTGTGCCCCAGTTTACACATCTGTAAAATGGGGATAACAATTTACAAGGGTATTTTGAGGCTTATTTAACATCAGCAAAATACTTTGATATCCTCTGAAAGTACTATAGCTAAGTTATAATATTTTTTTTAAATTAAAAGAGGAACTCTTTGCAGTTTGAAGGCCTGTTGTTGGTACAGCTGGAGAGGGATAATGTAATTATTTCACCTTATATCAAGATACCAATGTTGATTTTTTCTTTGTTGTTGCTTCTCTAGGAGAATATTAATGACATTTAAGTTATGAGAAAAAAGATATATCAGTTTCCTGATCTTTGCAGTGAAAGTCATCCCTACATTAGCTATCTGGCAGACATTGCACTAAAGTTGCTGGTTTCTCAAGAGAAAATAGTGGGCCATTCATAAAATGTAGCTGCATAGACAGAATCATAGAAATGTAGGGCTGGAAGGGATCTAATCTAACCCCCTGTGCTGAGGCAGGACCAGGTAAAACTAGACCATTCCTGACAGGTGTTTGCCCAACCTGTTCTTAAACTTCCAATGACTGGGATTCCACAAACTCTCTTAGTAACTGGTCCATTCCACTGCTTTACTATTCTTATGATTAGAAAGTTTTTCCTAATATTAATTCTAAATCTCCCTTGTGGCAGATTAAGCCAATTTCTTCTTGTCTTACCTTCAGTAGACATGGAGAACAATTGATCACCATCCTCTTTTAACAGCCCTTAACATAGTTGAAGACTTGGTATCATGTCCCTCCTTCTGTCTTCTTTCTCAGGACTAAATGTGCCCAGTTTTTATAACAAATGTAAATTGTAACTGAAAGATCAATCTTATGCAGACAGATTTAACAAGTGGGTCTCTTCTTAGATGTTAATTTTTTGTTTTTGTCCTGTTTTGTTTATAAATCTCTGGCCGGCAACAGTGGCAGTGCCAGCAGTCCCACACGTTGCCCCACCGATATCTCCCATCCTTATCCTGGAGGAATCACCTCTAGGAATCAATGAATTCCATCCTCAGTGTCTCTGCTGAAACTGCCAATTTGAATGGTGGAAGATTTTGTGATGCAGACACTAATGGTATGTGATGGGGCGCACTACTCACCACTAGTCTGGCGCCTCCTTCTGGTCACTCTGGGGATTAGCTCATCAGGTCAACACTCATTCCCACAGTTGCACGCCATCACTCTGTCTCTCTCTGGTCTATAGTCCATCTCTCACTCCAGAAACCACAGCGTTCCCTTTGTGACTCAGCGCTCCAGCCAGGTCACTCAGCCTCCCCCACTTCTAGGGTATATAAAAATCTTTCCTTCTGCACTTCTAGGCAGTCTTCCCATTCACTGCCTCAGGTGCCACTTCTTCAGTGACTGGTAAGGGAACCCAGGCACACCCTCTACTCCAAGTTCCAATCCAGGGAACCTCAACCCAGCAGTTCTGGGCTTTCCTCTCCCAGCCCTCACTGTTCCTTCAATGGACTGCTTCCTAGAACTCCTGGTTTCCCTCTTTGTTCTGGGTGATTCAGTTCGAAACCCTCCACCCAGGAGGTTTGCCTACACATCACTACAACCTCCAAACACTCCTCCTTCTGCACAGGGAGTTACTGCCCTTTCCCAGCAGCAGCCCCTGTCTGTTGCCAGCTTCCTGGCCTTATAGGCCCTGCCTATTCTTACATAGCTAAACCTTCTTGCAATCAATTCCTGCTCCCTGGCTCTTTCTCTAAGTGCAGCCTGTGGAGTTAATAGGCCCGTGTGGCCACTTTAACCCCTTCCAGTCCTGCGTATGGTGGACATCCCTGTCAAGTTGTCTAGAACAGCTCACAACTGAGAGTGCCAATCTCAGGTCAGACTTTCAGAAAACAGGGGAAACACTCCCAAATTGTTGGTATATTCTATAATTAGATTTCACCAAGCCAGTAACAAATATGTGCTCCTGGATTACTATATTAATCTTACCATAGTCCCCTTAGGCTCTCCAGCCCCTCTTTCCTACCCAAACTGGTGATGGAAAGGTTATTAAAACCAAAAATCATCTCACATTAGGTTATTCCCAACCCCAAGAGGTTGGTCACTTACCCCACGTCAATGGATACGCTGGATCTCACACCAAAGACAATGCTGATGGCCGATTTCTCTAGTAAACTAACTAAAGATTTATTAGCTAAGAAATGAGAGCTATTGAGAGGTTAAAGCAGGTAAAATACATTAATAGGTGAATCCAAGTTTGTAGGTTCAAAGTGATCGGCTAGTTTTCCGTAGGTCTCTCAGGGTTACCCAGAACAGCTTTGGGAATGTCTGTCCAGTGGTTCCATATTCCACCCTGTCACAATCCATCAGTCCAGAGATACAGGATCGCTCCCAGCATTCATTCTTGTAGCTGTTTCCCCCCGAAAGCAGTCTGGCAAGTGTTCCCATCACAGTATGAGTCTGTACATTTCCCATGGTTGAACAGAATGACCTATGCTTTGAAGTTAGCCTGCTTCTTCATCTACAGTTCTAAGGCTTCAATCCCATTTGATGGACAAGTCAATTACAGAGACATACATAATGCATCTAGTTACAGCCACCCAGACAATTCTTCATTAGTTTTCATGAAGTTTTACACATTAAGTAAATTCCTAACACTGACGTATCTTTTGATCTAGGGTTAACTAAGTGTCCAGATACACATAATGTAAAACAACAAGCTACAGATAAGTGAAGACAATAATCATCATTATCTTTTGCTCTATACTAACAAGTGACTTGCCCTGGTCACATTACAATGCCTTTTTGACATGCCTTTAATTTCTATTAGCATGTGAGTGAATTAGCCTGTTGCGTTGCTCTGAGCTGGCAACCTGCTAGACAGCATCATAGGGTATGTCTGCACTAGAGCTGGAGGTGTAATTCCCAGCTTGAGGAGTCACCCGGCCCCTCCCCTGCCCCAGCTCTGCTCTGGTCCCACACCCAGCCATGTCCCCGGCTCCCGCCCTGTGCCTAGTCCCATCCCCAGCCTTGGTGCATCTCCACTCCTGGCCCCGCACCAGCCTTCAGCCTTGGCCACTGGCCGCAGCTCCATTCCTGGTCCGGGGCTGAGGCTGGGGGCAAAGCCAGGAGTGGAGCCACAACTAGCCTTCGGCCTGGCTGCTGGCGCCCACTGCAGCTGGGCTGCAGCTCTACTCATGTCCCCATCCCTAGCCTTGGCCCCTGGCCGTGGCACTGCTCCCAGCCCCCAACCCACCCCCAGCTGTGGCCCCAGACTTGGCTCCCTTACCCCTGTCCGCGTCCCCACCCCTGGCTGCAGCCCTGCTCCCAACCCTGGCTCCGGTGGGATGGGGGGCATGACTCTCAAAAGTTTGAAGACCGCTGGTGTAGATGCACCCTAAGAGCTACGCTGAACCTGCTATGGCCCCAGTCATGTAAACGGCTCCTCATTGGAATATGTCCACTGACGTGAATGAGACTGTGCAGGCAGAGGTCTCCCTGTCCACAGAACAGCTGGCAGGATCAGGGCCCAAACCTTTCTGAGCAACCTTGAGATGGGAATGTCTTTTGGTCACTACTAACTTGGGTTAGTATCAAATTAATAGGGTGACCAGACAGCAAGTGTGAAAAATGGGACAGGGAGTGGGGGGTAATAGGAGCTTATATAAGAAAAAGCCCCAAATTTCGGGACAGTCCCTATAAAATGGGGACATCTGGTCACTCTACAAATTAATTGTCTGTGAGATTGATCCTGCACAGTGCTGAGCACTCTAGCCTTAATCTAGCAGAGCACTTAAGCACACAGTTAACTTTAACCACACAAGTAGACCCATTAAAGTCCATGTGAGACTATTTACATGCTTAAAGTTAAGCAAATGCTTTTATGTATCTTGTTGAAGAGTGGAGCTTTTGGTGCTGTCAGCAGGCAATTCCCACACCCTCCCTGCTCTGGCAAGTTTAACTTTGATTGCGTTAGATTTTCAGCAGATAGTGATCAGAAATTTCTGTTGTCAGTAGGAGAAGATTTCTAGAGTTAATAAACCAGATTGAACTAGGAAATCTTAACATGGGGTCTCTTACTTTCTGTTTTCTGAAGAGGTCTTGGCACTTATTTCTGGCGTCAAATGCTCTTCTTGTTCTTATATGATACTGTAGTCTTTCCTTGTCTTGAAGGAAACTGGCCCTTTGTGTGGTGAGTGGTTACATTGAGAATTGTTTCTCTGAGTCAACGCTGCTAATGTCTATTTCCTTTCTGGTACTTATCTAAGAAACACAATTGTATGTTGTTTTTAATCTGGGGCCTCTCCAGTTTCTATATTACATTTACCTGGTTTGACTAGGGGAAAACAATAAGCATCTTGCTGGAATGTGCTGCTTCCTGTATCAGTACTAAAACAAATGGCATTCACTGACTTTCGGTAGATGTGTTTCATTGTTTTAGCAGAACTTTGCAAGTTTCTCAGTCTTCTGCAGCTGACTTCCACCCTGGCCTTCATCTTGTACATTCTCCCAACTCCGAATCTATTACATTCTATTTCTCAACATCTAATCTTCCTTCCTCCTGCCTCTTTTACTTTTTGTCCTCCTTTGCTGAGTTTTTACCTATTCGAGCTACTCACAATTCACACTGAAGTCAATGAGGATGCAGGTGACCAGAACCACCTATGATCAAATTATAAACTACTGGGGGGCAGTGACCTGTAGTTTTGGTTTTTTGTATTTGTCGGTAAAGTGCTATGCACATCTGTGATACTGAGTCATTAATAACCGGGCAGGACAGACTTGTCTTCAACATGACAGAGTTTGCAGCACCCAATTATCTTGTTTAAGTTCTATACTCTGGCCTAAACAGGTCCTTTGTGTCAGTAATACAAATGGCTTAACAGTTTGAATAGTTTTTCTTGAAGTAGAGTGAGGAAATTGTGCTGGACTATATAAAGACAGTTAGGATTGAGCCTAAAAGGTAGTTCTTAGAATAGAAAAACACATCCTTAACTATGACCAGGTTACGAAAAATACTTATAATATGCCAGCTGTCTCAGTGGGACCTCCTGGCACTGTAGATCTTCTGACTTAAGCTGCTGCCTGTAACTGGCCTAATCAGGCCCAGATAAAAATAATGAAGCCAGTGAAAGTGGGAATTTTTTTGTTAATCATGTACTCTGTGTGGCAACTTTATACCACGCTGGGAGAATACAGTCACAGAGGTCAGAAATGTGTGGAGATAATGGGAGTGATGACAAAGCAAAGGACAGAAGTTTCCAATGGATTCAAGAAAAAAAAAAGTGGTCTGTTAAGGAGTATTTTGCTATGTCTCATGAAGCCTGCATAAGAATTCTCCTAGGTTCATGCCATAAAAATACAAACCAAACTTGTCTGGGAAAGCATTACAGAATCTGTGGCCCACTCTTCCTCTGATAATTTATCCTCTTGGAGGCCTCCAACACTTTGGTAAAGTTCCTGGTATGAGGCTCCTGATGTCTTGGGGGATCACAGTGGCAACCATCCTGCACTCTTCCTAAGGACCGTGGGTCAAGCACAGGGGTGGCTCCAGGCACCAGCACACCAAGCGCCTGCCTGGGGCAGCAACCCCCCAGTCGGTCCCCGTGAGGGTGGCAGTCAGGCTGCCTTCGGTGGCGCGCCTGCGGGAGGTCCGCCGGTCCTGCGGCTTCAGCAGTAATTCGACGGCGGGTAAGCCGAAGGCATGGGACCATCGGACCTCCTGCAGGCATGCTGCTGAATCCGCATTACCAGCAGACCTCCCACAGGCGTGCCGCTGAAAGCCACCTGACTACCATGCTTGGGGCAGCAAAATACATAGAGCAGCTCCTGGTCAAACACATGCTCTGGCACATGCCATGCCCATAGTCCTAGACCACTGTGATATCAGAGATAACTCAACCTATCACCACCCTTTCTCCAAAACTAATTTTCAGGCAACAAATTCGTTGTATGAGGGAGACTGCACAGATGGTGGATTACTTGGCCCAGTTGCCACACCGATAGGCTCACCTGCCGCCTTCACACATCAATACAAATCTCCCAGCACCACGCCTGTAGAAACAAATCAATGCAACCATCCACACAGCAACACAACCAACATACACAATAATCCCAAACACACACTCCCTCATGGCAGCAAATGCCCTTCCTTCGCCACCTACTCAAATCCACTAACTCTCCCAGCTCTGCACAGTCCACACACAAGAATACAACCAGCACAAACAATAACCCAAAAACACAGCCCCTCTCCGCAGCACACTCCTTCTCATTCGCCATCTGCACAAATCAACACAGATCTCCCAGACAACACAATCCACACACAAATCAACACAATCGGCATGCATAAAAGCTCCAAACATCACTCTGAAGGTGAGAATGTCTGTTGAGTCAATGTGAAGTGATGGAAACAGCTACAAGCATGGTTGAGAACTCTTTTTGTTTAGACCAGGGGTCCCCAACGCGGTGCCCGCGGGCACCATGGCTCCCACGGGGGCATCTTAATGCGCCCGCGTCCTGGCCTCCGGGAGAACACCCACCGAAAAGCCGCAGCGGCATTTTGGCGGGGACGCTACTCAATGACGATGCTTGTCGCCGACAAGTGATGTCATCGAGAGGCGTCGCTCCCGAATTTCGCTGGGAACGCCTCTCAATGACGTCGCTTGTCGATGGCAAGTGACGTCATTGAGAGGCGTCGCCGCCGAAATGCCGCCGAAATTCAGTGGCATTTCGGTGGTTGCTCCACTGCCGCAGTGGTCCTTTGGCTGGTGCCTGCCAGTCAAAAAGATTGGGGACCACTGGTTTAGACTATCCCCAGGTTCAATCAGCATTGAGATTTGTAGTCTGTTACTGTCCAACTGTTAAGTTTCCAGACATTTTTGGCTTTTTTTACATATGACTCTGAATTATACCTATGCAACAGCATTGGTTTTCTGCTACTGGTACAAATATAATAATGAGAAACTGTAATGACTGTTGTAATGGTTTAAAATCAATGGTTCACTCTTTGCCAGTGAGCAATAATCTGAATAATTTAGATCCACTTCCAAATCAGAACTTCCCAAAAGATTTAGGGATTCAAGTTGAGTGTTCTTAAACCAGCCCATCATTATTCATCAGATGATGTTCAGTATGATATCACCATTACTTCCCAGTGATGTGTAGCACTCACAGGGGAATGTCAGGGTTAGATTTACCTGTGCCCTATTCCTTTAAGGATTGAATGTCTGCTGAGGAAATCAAAGGGGGGATGGCTCTGGTTGCAGCAGCAGATTTGTGTGTTGGCTCTGAAAAGACTTAGGGTTTGGCTAGACTTGCAAGTTGGAGCACATTAAATGAGCCCCAGGTGCCCTAACTCCTGGGGTGTCCACACGGGCCAGGCACATAGAGCGCCCGGACTCCACGGCTGGAGCGCCCCTGGTAATCTACTTCCACAAGAAGCATAGCGTTTGCTGGGCCCTGGCTGGAGCACCATGGAAGTGTCCCACAATGCCTGTTCTAGCCACTCTGATCATCCCTTTGAAGTCTACTGCCCTGCCCTCAGGTGACCAACCGTCAGACCCACTCTTTAAATTCTCTAGGAATTTTGAAAGTCTCCTTCTTGTTTGCTCAGTTTGGTGTGAAGTGCTCTCAGTGCAACTTTCCAGGTGACCATGCCTCCACGTGCCAGGAGATCCCCAGTATGGAGCAATGGCCAGGTGCTGGACCTCATCAGTGTTTGTGGGAGGAAGCTGTCCAGTCCCAGCTGTGCTCCAGCCATAGGAATTATGATACCTTCAGGCTGATATAAGGGGTCATGATAGAAAGGGGCCGTGACCAGGACACACTGCAGTGCAGAGTTAAAGTGAAGGAGCTGCGGAATGCCTACCACAAAGCGTGGGAGGCAAACCGCCACTCTGCTGCTGTCCCCACAACCTACCGGTTCTACAAAGAGCTGGATGAGATACTTGGGGGTGACCCCACCTCCACTGCGAAGTGCACCATGGACACTTCAGAGACTGGCAGCCCAGAGTGCAACAAGGCAGGAAGAGTAAAGTGGGAGTGAGGGTGCTGAGGAGGAGGGGAGCCCAGAGCCAGAGGATGACCCGGCATCCCTAGATGCATGCAGCCAGGAGCAGTTTTCAAGCCTGGAGGAAGGTAGCCATTCGCAGCGGACGTTGCTTGGGGAAGAACAAATACTGGATGAGGTGTCCGGTAAGTGGCTTTTATTTTGAGAAGGTAGTTGTTCGGAGCGGGCTCTTGGGGCAAGGAGGGTTGTAGAAAGAAGAGTTAGGGCTGCATGCATGCCTAGATGCAGAATAGTGCATTGATGTGCTCTCTCACATCACGGTAATCGTCCTCAGTGATTTCATCAAAGGTATCATGCAGAAGCTGGGCAATCCGTTTGCGCAGGTTCCTTGGCAGAGTTACTGTGCTCCTTGCCTCAGTCAGGCTAACATATCTGCGCCACTGTGCCATGAGGGATGAGGGGACTATTGCTGCACACAGGCAAGCTACATAAGGGCCAGATCGGAAGCCGCATTGTTGCAGAAGACTCTCCCTTGCTTCCCAGGTCACCCCCTCAGCAGCGAGATATCTTCCAGGACAAACCCGTCCTGTGGAAAATGTGGGGACAATGTTGAGTATAGGGGCCCCCTGCAGCTGTTGGTTCTCCCCATGGCACTCTAGAGGACACTATGGCCTTGGAACAATCAGTCCCCCCCCCACTGTGGTTACTCACCATTTCAGTAATCTTGTGGGTTATGTGCACTTGCCTTGGGACAGGCAGTTTGTGTTACTGTGCTTGTCTATAAGTTCATCCGAATCATTGCTCTGTCTAGCGTTAACAATGCCGCCTCTGTTAAATGTTGCATTTTGGCTTTACAGATGCTACCTTGAGATACCAGCCATCCTTGTTATCAATGTCTGAAAGGCTGCAAAGACTCAGGAAGTGGCTGTGAAGAAACAAGGAGGACCTTCTGCATGAAGTCATGCAGCAGTCCATTACTGAAAACAAAAAGATACAGGAGTGGCTTTCCTCATTCGAAAGTTCTGCAGCCACTGCTCGTCATCCCAGACTTGCATGACGATGTGATCCCACCACACAGTGTTTGTTTTCTGAGCCCAAAAGTCAACATAAACGTCGGACTCCTCACTGTCACTTTGTAGCTAAAGGAATAACTCGACTGCAATTCGTGATGTGCTGGCGAGACCCATCAGCATATTCCTCAGCAGTTCAGGATCCATTCCTGCAGACCCAAAGGGAAGACAGAGCGCACAGTACAAAAAGCGTTGAAAGATGGCGCCAAATGTGGATGGAACCACAGGGATTGCTGGGATGTGAAGCTATGCATCCTGGGGCATTGGGACAGGACCCAGGATGCCCTGCGCGCCCCCCCCCCCTTTCCCACAAGCTTCAGCGCAAGAAAGGGAAGAGGTACTCTGTGGGATAGCTGCCCATAATGCACCGCTCCGAATGCCACTGCAAGTGCTGCAAATGTGGCCATGCCACTGCGCCTGCAGCTGATAGTGTCAGCACACGGCAATGCTTTCCCTGCTGCCGACTCCGAGGGCTGGTTTAACTCCTGGAGCTTTACATCTGCAAATGTAGCCATAACCTTAGAAGCAATGGGACTGTGGATTTGGGTTTGTATAATAAGTTTAAAGAAAATCCAGAAAAAAATGGACTCTTATCTAGGAGTGCAAAAATGCTCTTTAGACTACATATATGGTACTTTGGATAGCTGGAAATGCCATCTTGTAGACTGAAGCCCATTGAGGAGTTGCTGACATGGTCTCATATCCAGCAATGAACATATCACTAATAATTGTGAACAATTACTCTTTATTAAAAGATGATCCTTCATTCTCTGACTGCATTTGTTCCACAAAGGATTTTGAACAGTTAATTTATACTCAGTTAAGTCATCATCTTCCCACATTCCCCCTTTCCACTCTACTTCAGTATCTTTCAGCTCAGCACATCTGAGATTAAATTTGTTTCTTTTAAACTACTCCCCAAGTAGGGCAGCAGATGGGAATAAATTTCACAAATACGATTTTCCATTTGAAGGTTATATCCAAATTCTACAAAGCAACAGTAGCTGGGAGCTAGGCAACTGGGACTAAATGAAAGACAGACCAGGGAGTTGAATTAGCTGAAAGAATTAAAGCAGATTTGACCAAATGTACATGTAATTGCTGACTGTAGAAGGAAAGGTTTGTTGTTCAGATTGTTCTACAAGAACAAACACCTATGGAATGCTTTGGAACAAAGAGCCCAAGGGTTTTTGCCTCAAGGTGCCAAAGTAGCTGTGGTTGGATGGGACACATCTACATATGGTTGACCTGCCTGGGCCACTGTTAACATTTTTCTGGACAGCTGCTTGTTCCAAGATCACTTCTTACGAGTTGACTTTCAGCTCATATCTACGGTATTTCTGTAGGACATTGATCTTATAAAAAGCTGCCTTTAAACCAGAGGACAATGGCAAACCATCTCGTTGATTTATGACAGTAAAATTGGTGTGAAAGCAATTTTGCTACTCTACACTTTTGTATAATATTGTGCAAGTGTTACTGGTTTAAAAAATTGCACTTGGCTGAAATTTATCCTTGTACAGCATGTAAAGTTCAAATAAAATACCCACATTTGCAAAAAGGAAGATGGAAAAAGAGATCACAGCCAACCTGAGTTGAGATTGCCATGTCAACTAAAGGTATTTAAGTATTTGTCTACTATGGGAAAATAGCTCATTGAACCTGGTGAGTTTCACTCATCACACAATATTTTGCATACACCTTGCCCCAGGGTGTCAGATTTAGAATGAGTTTGGAGGTTATGCCTTATCAAAACATTCTGATTTCCCCAACCACTTGGTATTTGTGTTAGAGGCATACATCCTCCGCGTGATACTTAGCAAAGGTTAATATACTAGAGGAGGGGAGAAAATGTTTACAGATCTATTGATTTCGAAGAATGATTAGAAACATTATATCTTAACTGATAGACACAGCTTTATTTGGTGATAGTATTGTGGATTCAGTGCTGATTGAGCCAGGACTGAGGGAAAGGTTATTTAAACTTATTTGAATCCAAAATAGATATAACCCTTCTAAAGTTCAGTTACTTGGCCTGGTCTACACTACGCGTTTAAACCAATTTTAGCAGCGTTAAACCGATTTAAAGCTGTACTCATCCACACTACGAGGCCCTTTTATATCGATATAAAGGGCTCTTTAAATCGGTTTCTGTACTCCTCCCCGACGAGAGGAGTAGCACTAAAATCGGTATTACCATATCGGATTAGGGTTAGTGTGGCCTCAAATTGACGGTATTGGCCTCCGGGCGGTATCCCACAGTGCACCACTGTGACGGCTCTGGACAGCACTCTCAGCTTGGATGCAGTGGCCAGGTAAACAGGAAAAGCCCCGCAAAATTTTGATTTTGATTTCCTGTTTGCCCAGCATGGAGCTCTGATCAGCACGGGTGACAATGCAGTCCCAAATCCAAAAAGAGCTCCAGCATGGACCGTACAGGAGATACTGAATCTGATTGCTGTATAGGGAGACAAATCTGTTCTATCAAATCTCCATTACAGAAGACGAAATGCCAAAGCGTTTGAAAAAAAAATCTACAGGCTACACAGTGCTGCGTGACAAGCGTAACGGGAAGCCAGAGACTCAAATGGATGCTCATGGAGGGAGGGAGGGGGTACTGAGGACTCCAGCTATCCCACAGTCCACAGCAGTCTCCGAAAAGTATTTGCATTCTTGGCTGAGCTCCCAGTGCCTGTAGGTTCAAACACATTGTCCGGCGTGGTTCAGGGAATAGCTCGTCAATTTACTCCCCCCCCCACATGAAAGAAAAGGGAAAGAAATCATTTCTTGACTTCTTTCAATGTCACCCTATGTCTACTGAATGCTGCTGGTAGACGTGATGCTGCAGCAGTGAAGAGCAGTATCCGCTCCTCTCCCCTCCCCGGTGGCAGACGATGTAGTAGGACTGGTAACCGTCCTTCTTATCAACCCGTCAGTGCTCCTGGCTGGCTTTAGGTGAGGCTGGCCGGGGGTGCCTGGGTGAAAATAGGAATGACTCCTGGTCATTCCCAGTAGATGGTACAGAACGGCTGGTAACCGTCTTCATCATAGCAACTGGGGGCTGAGCTTCAATCAACCCCATCCCTTTCCTGTGAAAAGAAAAGACTCTGTAGTGCCTGGACTATCATAGCAGTGGGATGCTGGGCTCCTCTCCCCCACACTGCTTAATGTCCTGCCTGGACTATCATAGCACCGGGAGGCTGCCTCCCCCTCATTTTATGTCACTAAAAACTCAGTGTTTCTTATTCCTGCATTCTTTATTACTTCATGACACAAATGGGGGAGACACTGCCATGGTAGCCCAGGAAGGTTGGGGGAGAAGGGAAGCAACGGGTGTGGTTGTTACAGGAGCACCCCCCGTGAATGGCATGTAGCTCATCATTTCTGCGGGATCTGACACAGAGCAGCTGTACTCTCTGATACACTGCTTCTCTAGTACATTTGCCCCATATTCTAGGCAGGACTAACTCTATTTTTAGAAACCTTAAAGGAGGGATTGACTCAGGGAGTCATTCCCAGTTTTGCTTTTGCGCCCCCGGCCAACCTCAGCCGGGGCATCCATGATAGCAGCAGACAGCACAGAAGGACAGATAACAGTCATCTCACTGCCAAATTACACTGGCAGCAGACGGTACAGAACAACTGGTAACCATCTCTGCTATCATGCAAAAGCAAATGAATGCTGCTGTGTAGTGCTGGAGTATCGCCTCTGTCCGCGGCATCCAGTACACATACGATGACTGTAAAAAAAAAAAAAAAAAAAAAAAAAAGCTGAACGGGCTCCATGGTTGCCATGCTATGGCGTCTGCCAGGGCAATCCAGGGAAAAAGGGCACGAAATGATTGTCTGCCGTTGCTTTCCTGGAGGAAGGAATGATTGACAACATTTACCCAGAACCACCCGCTACGATGATTTTTGCCCCATCAGCCACTGGGATTTCAACCCAGAATTCTAAGGGGCAGGGGAGACTGCGGGGAACTATGGGATAGCTATGGAATAGCTACCCACAGTGCAACACTCCGGAAATCGACGCTAGCCTCGGACCAGGACGCACACCACCGAATTAATGTGCTTAGTGTAGCTGCGTGCACTCGACTTTATACAATCTGTTTTATAAAACTGGTTTATGTAAAATTGGAATAATCCCATAGTATAGACGTACCCTTATATTAAAACCTATGCCTGTCAGTAATGCTGTTCGCTAAATTTTGGATATGTGATCTGGAAGAGGAGAGGTTCTCTTGGAAAGAGGTTATCAGCATGAAAACCTTACTCTGCCTTCACCTATGACACTGGCATTAGAGCCATAGAGTCTGATACCTTTCTCTGTACTGATGTAAGGTCATGAGAAGAAATGAGCTGGCAAATCAAGAGTAACATCCTCTGGGTGGTACCAAATACATGTCAATGGCGTTTCTTGGATCTCCTTGAAGAAGGGTTACCTTTGCGATCTTTCAGTTCCTTTCTGAAGAAAGCAAATAACTTTTCTGTATTCCTGAAGATGTGCCAATGGAGTAGAGGAAGTGCTCTCAGTGTGGGCACCTCATTGTACAGCTGAGGGCAGGGAATTATGAAAGAGAAGAGTCAACATTATATTGTGTTTGGCCTTGTTCTCCATGACCAGGCAAAGTTCAAGTGATCAGTCAGTGACAGCAAGCTAATAAGGTGGACAGAGGAATTAAACCCATTACCAAAGCATGAGATAGTCCAGATACTGTGATGTTCAATTCTGAGATTAGTTTTCACTCAGGTGATTTGTTTTTGTTTGTTCAGCTTTAATCATTAAAGAATCAGAGACATGAATAGAGTGGGTTGAAAATCAAACACTTTTCACAAATTCTTGAAAAGATTTTCATTGCGAAGTTTTCAAAAAGAACTGAATTTTTGTTTTTCAAAAATATTCAGAGTTTTCTCCTTTTGCCCCTCTTCCCTTCTTTGCCATTGAAAAAGAGAGAAGAAATCACAAATAAGAAAAGACTGAAGAAAATCAGTATTCACTGGAAAAAAATCCTGGAAAATAAATGTTTCTATTAAATTTTCATTCTCCCCCATGCCCATTTCAGCCAGCTGTACTTGTGACGGAGCAATGATAAGACTGGGGAGGAGATATCCTTTCTCTGAGTTGAAATGGAAAGCATTTCTCAGAGATACATAGTTGGATTATCAGCCTATTTAAAGATTATGGGCCATCTGCTGCCTTCCACTGGAAGGTGTAAATGAGAGCAAAGAAAAGTTAACCTGGGCAGAAAAGCCCCAAAAGGAGAGGAGAAGAGCAGCATCTCATTGACACAATCCACCCCACTCTTTGGAGATCCCTCAGAAATGTATCTGACACTCTGCAATATTTGGGATCTGTGCATGTGTGTATTGGAAGTCTGAAGGGCAAGGCTGGGAAAGCTGCTGTCAGCAGCTTGCTACCCAGAGGAACCAATGAATTTCTGTGTGAGAGGTGCTCCAAGCATGTCTAACTAGCAGAGACGGGGACATCGGTGGAAAAGCCAGTGGCAACACAGCTCCTTGGGGATTCATGCTGTCAGAAGAAGTTGGTAGGGCCAGGCAGGATCGTGCGGGCAGCCCTTTCTCGCACAGAACTGAAAGCTTTCTCCACCTGTGAATCCCTGGGACTTGCAGCATTTGGAGCTCCTGGCCTGAGCCATCTCTGCAACAGCTTCTGCCTGAAGAGCGCATTAGTAGAAACTCATGGGAACTTGCTGGATCCTATGTTTCTTCATGTGGGTTTTATCACAGAAGGATGTAATACAGACCCAAATTCCTCCTCCCCTTCTCTAATACAATGACTGAGTGATGCAACATTTTGGAATGAAAAAATGGCTCTTAACAGGTAAAGACCCACTTCTGTGTTAGGAGTATGATGTACTTAAACTACTGGAACACTTATGCAATCAGCTACTAAACTCTAAGGCAGCCATACTTTAGATCTCATGCAGATGATGTTGACTGCATAGCTATTTGAAATTAAAAATATTATTTTGGTGCTGCAAAAAACAACCCTGTCACCTGATTCCCAGAGTCCAAGTGATAATTTCATATTTTTATGAATCAGGTCCATAATGCCCCTCAGTGTCAGGTCATCATACTCAAAATGTTTGGCAAACATAATGGAGGAAATTTTGTTGGTCACAGCGTTGTGAATGAAGCAGAAAGGGCCAAAAGGAGCTCCTATCCCATGAAGGAAAATAAACAAAAAAGAAGGCTCCTGGGCTATTTGTTAGAGTGTCATGGGATGGACCTTTCCTCTCACTTGCTTTTTACATCAGTCATTCCCATTGAAATTTTACAGTAGCCTTGCAAAATTGTCAAAGAGTTGCCAGCCCAAACACAAAATACACTTCTCCGTGCTCACCACTGTGATGATAAAAAATTAGATATTTGTTCATCTGGTGATAGATGATTAGTATTTTGCAAGGATGCTTCCCAGTCCCCACCTGCACAAAGAAATCCACCATCCCACTGTTCCTGCCCACCACTTTCGCATTAAAAGAAAAAAAAATCTTTGAATACAACTTTTGGACCATAATGGCAACCCACGGAGAGTTTGCAGTATTAAGGCTTTATTTGCATCATTGAGGGCCTGAGCCAAAGCCCATTGAAGGCAATGGAAATTTTCCTGTTGACTCCTGCAGTGGGCTTTGGATCAAGGCCTGAGGCCCAAAACTCACTGCCAGTCACTTCATCTATATAATTACCAAACCTGCGATGTGAATTTTAATACCTGTAAAGTATACCAGACTGATAGACTTGGAGATGGAAGTCACTCCTTTATCCACAGAACAGGCAGCAGCAGGACAAATTTACTCATTTGCACTAAATGTGCTCAATCCTTGAGCTGAAAGGAATGTCTCTAAGAATTTAGGGTAGCTAACTGACAAGCTTATTCAGATGTGCGCTGCCACTCACTGTGTAGATGCACTCAATGAGAAATTGAGAAGTACCAAGGAAGAAAATAGATGTTTTCAGATGAGTTTTGAAGCAAATATTTGGTGGGGCAGAGAGTTCAAGGAAGACTTTTCCAGATGGAGGATGCTACAAAGAAGGCTCTTGTATCATGACAGTAGAGAGGGAGTCAGAGAATGTTGATTTAACTAAAAACCATCAGCCCATCCTCACCAAAAATTGAAGACAACACAAAATCGGGAAACTTGTAAGTTTTTTTTTGCTACCTTTTCTTTTAGTGACAATATCTGCCATGGCAGTTTCAGGTCCGCTAGTGAATTTGACACCTTTTATCGTTAGGGCCTCTTTTACTGCCAGCAGTCCACGGATGAAGATAGCAGGCGTCTTTCCCAAGTGTAAGCTTAAGATAGGCCTGTATTATTCTGCTAACTGAAATGACAGTTAATTCTTAGAATTTGCTGCTGCGGGAGTGAGAAGCCCAGCCTACTGTTGATGTTTGTATTACTGTAGTGCCTATTGGCATGAAAACCATAGTGCTTGTCACTGTACGAACAAAAACTAAATGACGGTTCCTTCCCCAAAGAACCGACAGTCTAATATGAGAGAACAGGTGGATACAGCAAACACCCTCTGCTCCTGACAAGATTATCGTGATCAATGTGATAAACAGTGGTCTCAGCACACCAGCTGCTTACCCATTCCTGAGTTCTTTGTAGGCATCACAGAGGAGGGTTAAGAGTGGATTTAAAAGAGGACAACGTGGTGGTATGGTTAATTTTAATGTTTGACTATCCATTCTTAACTAGTGGTTCAGAAAATCACTCACTGACCCTACTGAGGAACTGGTCTGTCCCCAGAATGTTAAGACCTTTAATCAAACTTATTATTGCTTCAAATATTGTGTTAATTTGAAAAATAAATCTGAGTAAAGTGCAATAAAATATGGCACTTATTTGGTCCTGATGATAATTTCAAATGTTTACCACATGCTCCTTTGCACTGTGTTGGATTTTGAAATTATTTTTGCCCTTCTTTGCCTTGATTCTGTAGTTCTCTTATACTTGCCTGTTGTGTATATATAAGTCACATGTCTGTGGATTGCAGCAATACAGTCATGTGCTCATCATGATAGTTTGGTTAAGTAATGAATAATATTGGCGTGAGCATAATTACTTGGTATAGACATCGCCAAGGAAGTGAGTTCTCAAGAGGGACTTAAATGAGGAGAGGGTGGTTGCTGGGCACACAAGCATATGGAGGGGATTTAATGTATAGCAGGTAGCATGAAAAAGGCATTGAGATTCCTCTGTATGGTAAACAAATGTTTGGGCCATCGAGTATGACATCATATGGGGTGGGCACTACCTTGGTAATAAGTAGCATGATCTATTATAAGTAGTCCAATATATATACTTGACTGGGTATCTGGAAGTCTGAATGCTCTTGAGAACTGGTAATATCTCTTGCTTAGTGTAATGTCCCATAAAAGGGCTGCTTGGATTGCTCAGTTTTGATTTTCTTTATTTGAGTTTTATTCTTTATTGGAGATTATTGAGTGGTCACATTGCAGCGTCACCTTAGAAACCAGGCCTACTAGTGTGAAAAGTATCTCTTGCACATTCCTAATTGATGGTTGAAGACAGGCAGCAAGTGCAGGGAGGAGCTCCAATTCAGTGGGGATGGTGAAAGGATTTTGTGTGGGAAGTAGTGTGACTACACAGGAGCTGGGAAGTGTGACTAAGGTAGATGTATAGACTCTAGGTCTGCTGAAGCTAGTGTGCAAAAATAGCAGTGGCTGTGGCTCAGACTAGCTGCCCAGTTATGTACCAATGGGCTCAGAAGGGTGGGCTTGTACTTGGGTGGCTATCCAGAGCTGCCAACCATACTGCCAAGTAGAGCTAGTGGGTGGTATGCCTAACCAAGCTGGGAACACCACCTCCCAACTCCTGTGTACACATACTGTCTGAAAGGAAGTGTGGAGTCCCAGATTGCCCAACTCTATCTCTGATACCTACAGCTGGGAATTTATTCTAAAGGTGCCAACTAGCTGGGGAAACGTGTCAGAAGGTACACACAGGCATGCCTGGATTATCTGTGTAGCTAGATAGGAGGAGAGACTGTAAATTGACACAATCCACAGTGTGTTTAGTTTTAGATAAGGGATGGTAAAGAGTAATTGATCACCTTTTAGAATATTTGATAAATAGCATAAATACTTCCATCTATAATAAGGCCAATGTTTTCAGTCTTGAGTGATTAAAGTTAGGCACTTGGATCATTATTTTAGGCACCTATATATGACTTGAGTGTGTACAATGGGACTAAACAAGTTAGGAGCAGAAATGCCACTGAAAGTCAATAGAACGTGTGTTCCTAGCTCGTTGAGGCCTTGTCCACACAGGAAGTTTTTTGGGGGGATAATTAAACTGTGAATTTAAAACAATGTAGTTGTATTGCTATAATCCCCTGTGTGGGCACTCTTATTTGAGTGTAAGAGCATCTCACTGGGGGACATATGGTATAACTTTCTGTCTATAACTATATACTGTATCAGTATAGCTGGCAAAACTTTCTCATATGGACCAGGCCTTAGGCATTCTTGAAAATATTCCCTGAGAGATCAATGGGAAACCATGTTTATACTCCGTTTATATTCATGGCATCACAGAAGCTTGTGGATATTGTTCTGGGTGCTTCTGTCATTACCAAACATAGTAACCATGTTTCAAGGTAACATCCAGAAAGTTATAAACACGGCAAGAAAAAGCGAAGTCAGCTATGACATTTGGCAGACTACTTTGTATAATTTAACTTTTAGAATTATAGCTCATTGTAGAACTAAATTCATATGAAAAATTAAAGGACCATTTTAAGACGAGATGCCCCAGATGGAATGAACAGCATAGGTAATCATCAAGTGATCCATCCTCTGTCACCCATTCCCAGCTTCTGGCAAAGGGAGGCTAGGGACACCATCCCTGCCCATCCTGGCTAATAGCCATTGATGGACCTATCCTCCATGAATTGATCTAGTTCTTTTTTTAACCCTGTTATCATCTTGGCCTTCACAATATCCTGCAAAGAGTTCCACAGGTTGACTGTGCACTGTGTGAAAAAATACTTCCTTTTGTTTGTTTTATACCTGCTGTTATTAATTTCATTTGGTGACCCCTAGTTCTTGTGTTATGCGAAGGAGTAAATAACACTTCCTTATCTACTTTCTTCACACCAGTCATGATTTTATAGACCTCTATCTTATCCCCCCTTAGTCATCTCTTTTCCAAGCTGAACAGTTCCAATCTTATTAATCTCTCCTCATTTGGAAGCTGTTCCATACCACTAATAATTTTTATTGCCCTTTTCTTAACCTTTTCCAATTCCAATATATTTTTTTGAAATGGGGCAACCACATTTGCATGCAGTATTCAAGATGTGGGCATATAGAGGCAATATCATATTTAATATCTTCTTATTTATCCCTTTCTTAATGATTCCCAACAATCTGTTAGCTTTTTTCGACTGCCGCTGCACATTGAGTGGATGTTTTCAGAGAAACTATCCATGACTCCAAGATCTCTCACTTGAGTGGTCACAGTTAATTTAGACCCCATAATTTTATATTTATAGTTGGATTATGTTTTCCAATGTGCATTACTTTGCATTTATCAACATTGAATCTCATCTGCCATTTTGTTACCCAGTCACCCAGTTTTGTGAGATCCCTTTGTAACTCTTCACAGTCTGCTTTGGACTTAACTATCTTGAGGAGTTTTGTATCATCAGCAAATTTTGCCACCTTACTGTTTACCCCCGTTTCCAGATCATTTATGAATATGTTGAATAGGATTCAGCCAGTACAGACCCCTGGGAGACACCACTATTTACCTCTCTCCATTCTGAAAACTGACCGTTTATTCCTACCCTTTGTTTCCTATCTTTTAAGCAGTTACCAATCCATGAGCGGACCTTCCCTCTTATCCCATGACAGCTTACTTTCTTTAAGAGCCTTTGGTGAGGGACATTGTCAAAGGCTTTCTGAAGATCCTGTTTGTTCTACACCTTTTATAAAACTGTTAGCAACAGCAAGCCTGGTTAACAGTTGACCTCTTACTTTCTAGCTGCTTGCTCCTTCTCTGTCACTGATGTAGTGCATAAGGCCCGGATTCACTGAGGCATTTAACCATGTGCCTGAGTCTCATCGCTTTGGTGAATAGGAAAGGGGTTATGTCTAAGTGCTTTGCTGAACTGGGATGTAAATCACAAGAAGCAGCTGAGATGCGTTAAAGCTTTATGAAAGAAGTTAGATGCAGTGAAGTGGAACAGCAGGACATAGCAAGAATATCCAATTTTTATTTATTATAGAGGAAAACCAGGCCAAGGGGAGGTGTTGAGGAGAAAGGAATTTTAAAAGGGAAACCTGGTGAGCTATTTCTCTACTGACAACGGAGGATCTCTTTGTTTTGTTAGGTTGGCACTTATTTAAAAAAACCGCTCTAGGTCTGTCTTTACTGTGGGCCTGATAGACACAGGCCTGTATTGGAGGCTGTGTTGCTCTATTCTACCCTAGGGGGGACTCTGGAAGGTATTGTGCTTCAATGAAATAGCCTTGAGTTTCCTTGGTATAGGAGGTGGACATGGCTACAACCTTCTTCCCCTCTGTCTACACTGCAATATTAGTCCATGATAGGCTAGACTAACTCAGTTGCTAATGTGTGACTGTCCCCACTGCAAAGCCCAACCCACGTTACTGTGTCTTCACTTTTTCTGCACTTGCTTATGTGTGTCGGGGGGTGTATCCCATGATTTTGTGCTGAAATACTGTAGGATTCTTTCTCAGTGAATTGTGTGCGCTCATTTTGGTTGGATTTCTTGTAGGTGTTTAGGAATTCAATTTAGGAATTGAGAGGAAGGGTGTCATCCTGCATTCCAGATGTTCCAGCAATCCAAAACTGATAAAAGGAAATATTTGTTCATATTATGCATAATTTAGAGTGTGGAGTTTATTGCTTCAGGATGCCATTGACTCTTGCTAAATCCTTAGCCTCAAGGAGGGATTGAATGTTTTTATGGATAACGAGAATATCCAGACTTACAGTAGTTAGTGTTTCAAAAATATTCTTTGGAAGGGATATAAAACCTCATGCTTATGGGCTCTAGTCCATCTCCAACTATTTGGGGTTTAGGATAAGATCATCATGGGGATGGATTATCCCGCATCTGCCTACTGCAATGTTCTCACATCTTCCTCTGAAGCAGCAGATGCTGCCCAGTGTCAGACACTGTGTACTGGACTAGATGGACCACCGTCTTTAAAGACTTCCCTCACTCTCATGAATATATATATATCATTCTAATTGCATTTCTGACAACATGGGACCAATGTTGCATCTTGGCTTGGTTTTCCTATATAATAAATAACTGACATGAAATGCTCTGATCCCCTCCTCTTCCCCTCCATATACATTTTGTTAAGTCATTGTTAGGCATTGGGAGGCCTGTAGGAAAGGGGAGCCCTTATCCTATCTAAATTCTTATAGGGTTGTTCACATTCATCTGCAGCAAATTTCCAACAAATGGAAGAGCCCAAGGTCCTGTATGGGAAGTCCGTGGGGTAGACACACAACCAAAGATATATTAAGAGTAAGAGAGAAGTGTGCAGCAGGATGGAAACTTCCATGGTGATCAGAGCAAGAGGGATGAAATAACAGCTTGGATTGAATTTCAGATGCAACGAGATGAGGAGTGAGTGTGCTCCCACAGATGCAATGCTATGCTTCCTGCTGTGCTATTTGAAGATGAACTTTGCACAGGAGAGTTCAACTCTGCAATCAATCTTTTTCAAGCCATTTTGTGCGGGGTGAGTGTGTGCGTGGGGGTGTGTGAATCATTTGTAACTTCCTGTCATCACTATGTGACAAGGAAAGGGAGCCTTCTGTTTCTAAATTAGAACTGGTTAGGCTAGCTGAAAGAATGCAGCCTGTTCCTAGGCCAGTCGTGCCAACTAGCAGACACTTAGGATATGCCTGTAGTTCGGAGACTGTACTGGCATAGTGGTGTCAGCATAACCCTGTAGTATAGCCTCAGTCTACACCAATGGAAGGAATTTTTCCATTGGTGTAGGAACACCACCTCCTATGTCTAACTATATTCTGAGTAGCTGCAGAAGAACTGTAGAAATGTGCATTTGGGATCTTGAAAGGACAAGGGTTATGTGATTTCTCCATCACTGGCAACTTTTTTAGATCAACACGGAAGCATTTTTCTGTTGGCATAGCTGTGTGTACATTGTGGGTTAGGTTGTTGCAACTATGTTGCTTAGGTTTTATTTTTTTCAACCTAACTTTTAAGTATAGGCCACGCCCCAGGTCATCTACAAAAGAACAAGCAGGCTTTGTAGAGTAAAGCCAAGATGTGGTGACCATTTTGGGAAGGTCAGCCCGTGTTCCACGGGGAATGCTCACTGGGGGGAAATGGACAGAACTGGTAACCATAATGAATGTAGCACACCATGGCCGGCTTTAGGAAGTGCGGGGCCTAATTTGAACATTTTCGGCGGAGCCCTGGCAGGGATGACTAAAAAAAAAAGAAAAAGTGTAAAAAAAAGCCTTTCATTTCTTTCATGTATTATTTACTTTCCATAACTATATAAATAATACAATTATATATTAAGTACATTGTATCATATATGCTGTTGATTGGTTATTAATGACTACCGTTTCACATGTGTGGGTCCCCGCCACTCCCTGGGGGTGTGCACATGTGTGGGTCCCAGCTGCTCCCTGCCCCCCTCATTGAATCCCTGCTCCCTGCCCTCCTCAGGTGTGCAGGGTTACTGCCCTGGGAACTGCAAGGCAGCAGTGGACATGGGGCTGGTTGGAGGCAGGGCAGGGGCTAACTAGAGTTAGGGTCTGGCTGCCGGCAGGGCAAGGGGTGTGGGGCTGGCTGGAGACAGGGATGTGGAGGGTGTGGGGCGGGCTGGCTTCAGGCAGGGCCGCAGAGAGGTGCAGCAGGGGTTGGCAGGGCTGGAGACAGAGGAGTGTGGGACTGGCTGCCTTCAGGCAGCGGGGTGCAGCAGGGGTTGGCTGGAGACAGAGCTGGGGGTGCAGGGCTGGGTGCAGGCAGGGCGGGCAGTGCAGGGCTGGTGCGGGCAGGGGTGTATGTGAGGCAGGCTGGCTGGCTTTGGGCAGGGCTGCAGGGGTGTGTGGCAGGGGTTGGCTGGAGACAGGGCAGGGGGTTTGACGGGCTGGCTGTGGGCATGGGGTGCAGAGCTCGCTGCAGGCAGGGGGCGGGGCTGGTGCAGGCAGGGCAGGGGATGCAGCAGAGGCAGCTGGAGCCCCGGCCCTTTAAATAGCCCCCGGAGCTCCCCACTACCCCAGGGCTCTGGGGGCTATTTAAAGGGCCCAGAGCTCCAGCCGGGAGAGCGGGGCTGCAGGGTAGGGCTTGCTGCGCTCTGGCCGGAGCTCCAGCCGGGAGAGCGGGGCCGTGGGGCTTGCTGCGCTCTGGCCGGAGCTTCAGCTGGGAGAGCGGGGCCGTGGGGCTTGCCATGCTCCGGCCGAGCTCCAGCTGGGAGAGTGGGGCTGTGGGGCAGCCACGCACCTGCCAGCACTTTGGTCAGGGGAGCGGGGCCACAGAAGACCCCAGAGCAGACCGCAGCCGGGGTAAGTACAAAAAAAATTAAAAAGGCGCCTAAGGCGCGGGGTCCTCTTAGGCGCGGGTCCTGATTCCTGGGAATTGGGCAAATCGGCCTAAAGTCGGCCCTGTAGCACACATTCCTATAGCTGTTAGCTGATGCCCTGTAAATGCAAATAGTTACTTCTGGGGGCATTCTGTGCCAAAAAAATAAAACAATTCTGCATCAAAAAATTAAAAATTCTGTGCACAATATTTTAAAATTCTGCAAATTATATTTGTCAAAATAATACTACATAATCACACCACTTTGATTTATTTTGGTGATTTATTTCAAAATACCTGTCAGCAAGTGTGTCCTGTAATAATACAAACACACACAAAAATTCCCCCCAGGAGTAGAGAGTTAAAGAAACCTCTGTGGCAACCCAGTTGCTGTTTCTCTGCACCCTTCCTCCTCTCAGAGCCCAGCTGGGGGACCAGACATCCACAACTCCTCCCCCCCCTGCGAGCCCAACTGCAGCCCCACCCCCCAGCCAATACACCCGATGAATATAAACGGGCTGCTGCAAACGTAACTAAAGTCATGCAATGACTTCAGATCTGGGATGATAGGGACACCTGAGGAGAAGGCTGAAGTTGAGCAGATGCTTCTTCTCCTACATCTTTTCTTGGAGTGGCTTCATTTGGCTGACAACATGACTGTATTTCCAACCAACTACCACTGACTGGTAGGACTGGATAGTGCTGCAGTCCTGGGATGAACAGCTGAGGTGGCAGAACTTCAGGATGTCAGAAGCCACTTTCCTAGAAACCTGTATAGCTCACCCTGGAGCTGCAGTGGTGGAACACCTACATGAGAGTTCCCTTCAGCCTGGAGAAACACATGGCCATTGCAGTCTGGAAGCGCATTTCCTCCAGTTGCTATTGATCAGTAGTTAACCAGTTTTGTCTTGTTACGCTGGCTGTTGTCATGGCAGTGTGCGCTTCTATCAAGAAAGTGCTGTCCCCCCAGGTCATAAGGCTGAACAATGGCCAGGAGGTTATTAATAGGTTTGCATGGTTGGAGTTCCCCAATGGTACTGTGGACATCAATGAAACACACGTGCCTATTCTTTGCTCCCCATACTATGCCTCAGAGCTCATCAACCAAAAGGGTTATTTCTCCATGGTGTTACAATGGAACAGTCCTGTCATGGACATTGATGGTGTTGCCATTTCTCTGGAACACACGTGCCTATTCTTTGCTCCACAGTCCATTTCTCTGGCCATTATGTGAGAACAATAATGTGAGAACAAGCTTACTCTATGCTTCCTTGTCTTATAAAGACTTACTGGACAACTGGATGGGTGAAAGTAGCTGCAGAATAACTGTGGAAATGTGCAATTGGGAGACCAAAAGGGCAGGGGTTATAGTGAATTCTCCATCACTGGCAATCTTTAGATCAAGATTTGATCATTTTCTGAAAGATATTCTCTAGTTCAAACAGGAATTAATTCAGGGAAATCCCATGGCCTGTGTTATGCAGGAAGTTCAGATTAGATGATCACAGTGGTCCCTTCTGCCTTAGGATCTGTGAGGAGTCTGATATCCAGGCTGATGAGAATAGCTTCCTCTTATGATAACAGCTTGCATTTTGCACAACGTTTGTGAGAGCCTGGGAGGGAGCCTGGGAGATAGATGGGAGGAGAGGGAGGTGGTCAGAATATTTTGAACAGCCAGAGAAGATATATCTGCCGTGCTGCAGTTACTTGGGGTACAGAGTCAGAGATTCACTGGGCTCCTACTCTGAAGCTAGGGGGTCACTTGTGAACAATGTATATGCTTTAGTATCAGGATTACTACAGATGGCCTGGCCATAAGCCCTTTAGCACTGCACATGTATTAATGTATGTGTGCAGTGCTAAAGGGCTTATGGCCAGGCCATCTGTAGGGATTTTAGAGTACTTTGTGGGGAGTTTAACAGTGTAGTGTATATATGGATTTTATAATAGTACAGGTGGAGGTGTTCTAGACACAGAGCCATGACTATGAAGACATTTTTAATAAATAGGCCAATGTAAACATTTTGACCAGTTAAAAACCCTCATAAATAACAATATGCAAACTGAAAAATCAATAAAACCTTTCAAGTTATAAAAGTGAAGCATGCAGACAAGTTTCTGCTTCCAAGGTTAAAATGGGTGTATGTTAAGTGCTCAAAATTGTTCTCTGCATCTTGGGGTATGGGATGGTCTTAGCAGAGCATCTCTTTCTTGTGGGTAAGGGAGTTAAGGGGGTCTCCCATTGTCCACTCATTGCTCAGTTGTCCTGTGGGTGTAGAATGCTTAGAAGAGGACCTGTTTCTGGGTGGTGTTGCGGTTTATGGTGTGTCCCAGAATGCCAGGTACAGAGGTAGGGAGCTGCAGGGGAAATGTAGGCTGTGGCACAGTCCTTGACCAGAAAGCCACGATATTCTCCAGGAGGATTGTTTGCCTCCTCCTTGTTCCAGCAGCTGTGCTTGTGAGGACCTTCCATTTCTCTGTCCTTTTCTCTCTCCTCTTTGTCATGCTTCGGGAGCCCTTTCATCCACTCCACTGTCTTTTTATCCCTTTATCTCTTGGGATGCACACACAAGGTCTGTGAATGTGACATCCTATGTATATTGGACTTCAATGTTAGTACCTAGTATTTGATCACTGCAAAATATCAGCTGCTGGTATGACCTTGATTGGAGGAGAAAGACTTGGTGGGGGGCGGGGAGGGGAGGAAACTGAGTAATGAACACTGCGGTAGGGATATGTGGGACAAGACACAGCAAGCTTAAGTGGTGGTTGTGTGTTAGCATCATTTGAAAAAAGTGCCATAGACTTTGTATGTTCTCTGGTGCAACCGCCACTTTGAGCAATGGGTGGGGGTATTTCAAAGCCCAAGAGACAGTGACAGCCTAGACCAACAAAACAGGGGCTAAAAGAACAGGAGGCAGAGAGAGGACAAACCAACATGGCAGCACCCTGTCTCTGATGGTATCCGGAACTGGGTTGTTTAGTTCCCCATATCCCAAGATGCAGAGAACAATTTTGCACAGACTTATTGGAAGTGGGCCCATCCCAGGTCTGGGCCTCTGTCTGTGATCATAGAATCATAGAATATCATGGTTGGAAGGGACCTCAGGAGGTCATCTAGTCCCACCTCTGCTCAAAGCAGGACCAACCCCCAACTAAATCATCCCAGCCAGGGCTTTGTCAATCCTGACCTTAAAAACCTCTAAGGAAGGAGATTCCACCACCTCCCGAGGTAACCCATTCCAGTGCTTCACCACCCTCCTAGTGAAAAAGTTTTTCCTAATATCCAACCTAAATCTAAACCTCCCCTACTGCAACTTGAGACCATTCCTCCTTGTTCTGTCATCTGGTACCACTGAGCACAGTCTAGATCCATCCTCTTTGGAACCCCCTTTCAGGGAGTTGAAAGCAGCTATCAAATCCCCCCTCATTCTTCTCTTCTGCAGACTAAATAATCCCAGTACCCTCAGCCTCTCCTCATAAGTCATGTGCTCCAGCCCCCTAATCATTTGTGTTGCCCTCCGCTGGACTCTTTCCAATTTTTCCACATCCTTCTTGTAGCGTGGGGCCCAAAACTGGTGGTTCCCCCGGTCAACATTGGTGGACATGTCATCGGTGGTGAAGTGGTGGGATCTCTTGAAAATATACAGTCCAGTTCACAAGTCCAGTTCACAGTAGAAGCTAAAGACACTGCCAGCTCTCCAGAGCACCGATTATTGTCCTTCTGACTCTCTTAACGCAGCCAGAGATCCTTTCTCTTTCTGTAACACTGGCTTAGGTCCTTTCCTGTATTTGTTCAGACAGCTGCTTTTAGATATGTGCATTTCAGTAGCTAGAATTCAGATGGCCAGGTATGGACTCCTCTCCCGCAAGGGCAATGAAGTCCAGGACCTCAGCATGAGACCATGCTTATGCAGGACGCATGACTGATCAATAATCAGGAGTATGACTCAGGTATCTGAACACCACATGTTTGAGAATTGCAAAAGACAGCACCTGGCTCTGTACCAGCATTTAAACAAGAATGTGACATCTGGCCAGGATAACTCCAGAGGAGTATACTGCATACAGCTAAGCAGCGAAGCTGTGTAGGATTCCAGTATGAGGACTTGACAAATGCACAAAATTTATTCCCAAGTGGGGCTGCATCCGCTCCTACCTTCCAGCACCTAATCTCATCTTGCATCTCAGGGAACTTTCTTGAATGTGTGTTAAATTGCCAGATGATTTACAACAACAAAACATTGTTTGTGAACACAAGGCACTTTAATGCGAAATAACCTGTGTAAGGATCAGGCCTTTGTCTGCAGCCATATTGTAAGGCCTAAAGCCTAAGGCCTTCATCTGCAGCCAGATTAAAAGAGCATCCGAGCAGCAGCCATTAGATGAGAAGCAGGAAGTCACATCCTCACATTCCATCTAAATTACATTAAAACAATGTAATATCAGGCCCTTAAGAAAGAGAGCACATCCTAATGGCAACCACTATCACCTGATAAAGAAACAGATCTTAAGATGGTTAAAGAAACCTTAGTTTGATGGCATCTGTCTGTCAAGAAATCACTTACCAATAGTTGTGGTTGTGAAATCCTCATTTCTTTATTGTTTTGTCATTAAGGTCCCCACTGCTCTATTGTTTGTCTGTATGGTCTCTGTCTGGTTCTTTGTTTCTGTTTGTTACATAATTAATTTTGCTAGGTGTAAATTAATTAAGGCGGTGAGGTAGGATTGGTTAAAGAATTTTGTTAAACTATGTTAGGATTGGTTAGTAAAATTTTAGTATAATGATTGGTTAAGGTACAGCTAAA
Organism: Gopherus evgoodei; assembly: GCF_007399415.2. Taxonomy (NCBI): domain Eukaryota; kingdom Metazoa; phylum Chordata; order Testudines; family Testudinidae; genus Gopherus; species Gopherus evgoodei. Next base: position 10,345,459 of record NC_044333.1, on the reverse strand, counting down.
AAGGACTCAAATTTCACTATATAAGCTGGGGAGCAAAAGGAAGTTCTTTCGGAACTAACTCCAGGACACAGCCCCAAGATCAGAGCTGCCAGACCTCAACACTCTGCCAATGACACTGAGCAGTCCCCAGATGGACCTGATCCTGACTGGCCATCAAGGAAAGTTAATCTGTTTTATTGGGAGTGGTGAGCACTGGATGAGTTACGTGTGCAGTGTGGTTTTCGTGATTGCTAATACATAGAGGATAAGGATATTACTGTGTAAGGTTCCTTCACTGGTAAAAGGTCCTGCAAACCTGGGGTTACGCCTGAGCCTTAGGAATGGGGTAACGGTGGGTGCCCCTAGAGCAGGGGTCGGCAACCTTTCAGAAGTGCTGTGCCGAGTCTTCATTTATTCACTCTAATTTAAGGTTTCGTGTCAGTCATACATTGCAACGTTTTTAGAAGGTCTCTTTCTATAATATATAACTAAACTATTGTTGTATGTAAAGTAAATAAGGTTTTTAAAATGTTTAAGAAGCTTCATTTAAAATTAAATTAAAATGCAGAGCCCCCTGGACTGGTGGCCAGGACCTGGGCAGTGTGAGTGCCACTGAAAATCAGCTTGCGTGTTGCCTTCAGCAAGCATGCCATAGGTTGCCTGCCCCTGCCCTAGAGTGTATGAGTAACAGAGAATATTGTGCAGGTAACACCTGCAACAAATGTCAAGTATAGACAAATTCTGAAATAATTATTCCAGAATATTTGATAATCTATTGGATTAGGCTCAATCAGAAAAAGGCATTCTTATTCTGGAATAAGTGTGTCCACACACCGGCTTAAACCAAAAAACCTATTCTGAAGTAGCTATTTTGGAAAATTTTAAAATGTAGACAAGCCTGGAGTATTTGGAACAGCATCTTAATTCTTTTCTTCTGCTCTTGAATCCAAATAAAATTTAGGATGCATGATGAATTTTGTTTATTCTCTTAAAAATTATTGGCTGATAATAGGGAGGAAGGATGGTCTTGATGTTAGGGCACAGGACTGGGACTCAGGAGATAAGAGTTCAGTTCTGACTCTCCAACAGATTCTCTGTGTGACCTTGAACAACTCACTTAGGTCTGGACTGGTCTATGCTAAAAAAATAGTTCAATTTAACTATGTTGGTCAGAGTTGTGAAAAATCCACACCCCTAAGTCCCCGAAGACAATGCGTCTGTTAACCCTAGCTACTGCCTCTGAGTGGAGGATTACTTATGCTGATGGAGAATCTTTCCTGTAGTGTCTACACTGAAGCACTGTGCTTAACACTCCGCTCCACCCCAGACTCTGCCCCACCCCACCCAGTTCTGCTCCATCCCCACTCCTCTCCCTCCCAGAGCCTCCTGCAGGCTGTGAAACTGCAGATCACAGCAGACAGTTAGGTGCTTGGAGGGAGGGGGAGGCACAGGGCAGCAGTTGGGTGGGTGGGTGGGAGGTGTTGGGGGAGAGGGGCTGACTGCCAGTGGGTCATTTTTTTGGCGCACCCATGGAGTCAGTGCCTATGACTCTTGCTATGCCTCAGTCCCCTATCTTGTCTACTTAGGCCATTTCATACAAGAAAAGTTGCCTCAGCTTAGCTAAAACAATTAAAAATCAATCTAGTTAAACTGATACAAGCTCTGCTTATACTGATTTGGTTTATGTTAGTCACTCTAAATTGATTTAGTTAATCCAGTGTAATGTTTCTAGCAGACAGGGCCTTATGCTGTGTTTGTATAGCACCTACCACAGTAGGGTTCCTGTGTTGTTTTGGGCTTTTAGGAACTCCTGTAGCACAAATGAGTAATAAGGAAAATTTTATGTCATGTTAAATGCAGTTATACATAGTGCATGCTAAATAATTGATGTAAGTAAAGTCACATTACTGTCTAAAATCACCTGCCACTTTAACAAACCTATGTTAGATTTGGATAATTCTTTTGGATTGTGTTCTTCGTGTATTTTATGTACATATACAATTACATTATTTCCTGTAAAAGAGAATGCTGTACTACATCTGCTGTATTTAAAGAGGCTGTTAATTCACTATTATGGCTCATTATCACCATTAAGCAATGAAGTATTTGTGCAGTAACCTGAGTTGTTAAAAAATTTCAGTGATTTTTTTGAAGGAAAATGGAAAAGGTTTTTCCACAGAAATATTGAGGGACTTCCAGTGCTGGCCTTAGGAAAAATGAAGCCCTGGGCAAACTTGTATTTTGGCGCCCCTGGCCCCCGCTGCCTCCCCATACATACGTCCATCCCCCCTGGTCTCCACTCCCTTTCCAGGCTCCCTTCCCAGTCTCGCACCCTAGCCCTACCCCATGTCTTGCCTCTGGACCACGGTGCCCCCCGACCATGGCGCCTTGGGCAGTTGATCACAGCACCTACTTGTAAAGCCAGCCCTCAGGACCTTCTCCGTCCCTTCTTTTCTTCAGCTGTAGTAGTAACCTGCACTGTTGTTATATATTCTCCTTTTCCAAGACTTTCCATTAATATTTCTGCAGTGTTCTATTTCTTGATATGTTGTGCAGACAACTCCATTTAGTTGATCCACAGAGAGGTGTATAACTTCCTGCTCAGACTGTACTTTCCCCCACCAACATTAAAACTCTCTTCAACTACCTCTCCTCAAGTGAAGAACTCCTGGTACATTAATCGCTTGAATTCACATAGACTACGGCCCTGATTCTGAGCTCAGTGAAGCTCAGAATGGGGAGGCAGGGTATCGCTCTCCTCTCTACAAACTCTGGAGATGGCTGGGAACAGTTCTGCTCCCTGCATAAGTTATTTTATGGCTGCTTGCGAAAGCTAGCAAGAGTAAATGGCGTGCAGTGTGCTCCAGTCATCTCTTTTCTTTTGGCAGGGCCGTAAACTGGGGGGGTATAAGTGCGTGTATGCACGCAGCGTGGTGGTGTTGGGGTTGTTTCACTGGCTCTGCATCACCCCCAGAAGTCGCTTGTTTCAGGAAGATTTCCAGATGTCAATTTCTGCGGGGTTTACAGCCCCTATATGCTGGCTTTTCCGGTGGACAGAAAATATAGGTAATCCAGAAACATAGCTCTTGTCTTAATTGTATATGACACGTCTTTGTGATTTAAACATGAAACCAGGCGAAACTTGGTATTTTCAACTGAGCTTCATGCTGAGATTTGGGGTTTGTTCAGAATGACTCAAGTTGGGTACAAACCTGCACAGGTCAAAACCATTGGGAATAATTCACATGAACTGATGCATCATACACTATATGATATCTCTGGATTAATATTCCTGAACAAACACTAGGACTGTGGTAGGTATGACCTATGAAGGAAGGCCGAAGGAATTGGGTTTGTTTAGTCTGGAAAAGAGAAGACTGAGAGGGGACATGATAGCAGTTTTCAGGTATCTAAAAGGGTGTCATCAGGAGGAAGGAGAAAACTTGTTCACCTTAGCCTCCAATGATAGAACAAGAAGCAATGGGCTTAAACTGCAGCAAGGGAGATTTAGGTTGGACATTAGGAAAAAGTTCCTAACTGTCAGGGTAGTTAAACACTGGAATAGATTGCCTAGGGAAGTTGTGGAATCTCCATCTCTGGAGATATTTAAGAGTAGGTTAGATAAATGTCTTTTAGGGATGGTCTAGACAATATTTGGTCCTGCCATGAGGGCAGGGGACTGGACTCGATGACCTCTCGAGGTCCCTTCCAGTCCTAGAGTCTATGAGTCTATGACTATGCCTCCACTTTAGAGCCTATGAATTTCACTTGCAATGCCAGGCTAATTTGTTTTTGAACAAGTGCTGGATTAGGTTTTAACATTTCTTTAATCCTGTACAAAATTTGGCATTGGCTCATCAAAAACAAATTCAATATTGAATGTGAAGTGATCTTCTAAACGCTACTGTTGTTTGTTGGTGACATCATCAGCATCTCAGTTTAATTGGTTGTCCCAAAAAATCTCGTGTGTGTGTGTGTGTGTGTGTGTGTGTGTGTGTGTGTGTGTGTGGCCTACTGTTTTTAGTATCACAAATTCTTCCCCTGATTACAGGAATAAAATCCCATTGAAGCCAATAGGGTTTCGTAGCTGTAACTGAGGGCAGTATCTGGCCAAGTATGACACATGTACATCTGTTATACCATTTACAACTGCTAATTTTCTATTTTAAACATGCTTACATAAGGGAAATCAAACCTCTTGCTCCAGGGTAAAAGAGAGGTCAAAAGGTACTCTTCCCTCCCCAACATATTCAATATTGCACAAGTGGCCAGCTGCTTTTTAGCCAATGGCATCAGGAATATGCCCATGCCATACACAAAATGTACCAGTAATCCAATCCAGTATGGGAAATACTATTCCTGGTTTTTGTTATTGTTCATTGGTCTTCTCTTTTGAGAGTAAGATGTTTTAAGAAAAATCTTATTTAAATTCAAGACTTAACTTTGAATGCTAGAAGCCATTTTCTTACATGCTTATACAGTGTATTCATAGCCTGTCATACATTGCATATTTAAAAAGAATCATATATGAGAGCTGACATAATTTAAAATAAAATGTTGCTTGTTCTCTCAATGTTTAAGTTTAAATAAACATCAGAAGCACTTCCCACCAAGACTGAGAAACTAAAATAGATTTGAAAGTCTGAATTACAGTTGACATTTCTGAGCCTCAAGCTGGCAGCGGGCATCTTGCTTACGCAATATATAACATTGTTTGTGGCACTGGTAGTGGGGCAACCTGTGGAGTAGAAAACAAGCCTTAAAGAATATTTGTATTGTAACAACATGTATGGGTCCCACTATGCTAGACACTGCACAAACGCACAGTATATTAGTACTTCCATTGATTGTTAAGACAATGTTAAAATGGGATACAGAGTTTGTTGAAAGAATGTCTCCATTTTCCCTATGTCACTTTATAATAAGGGAACTGTTTCTAGTCGAAGGTTCAGAAATTCTAGCTGTTAGTAATTAAAAATGTAGGCTGCAATCAGGGCCGTCCTTAGGATTTATGGGGCCCTAGGCAGTATTATTAAACTGGTGCCCCTATGCCGGATGGCAGCCCACGCTCACAGCCTGGTGGGGGAGGGGGAGAAGGGACTTGACAGCAAAGGATAATGAGGCCATGGCTACACTAGAGAGTTGCAGCGCTGGTGAGGGGGTTACAGCGCTGCAACTTAGGATGTGGCCACACTTGCAAAGCACGGCCAGCGCTGCAACTCCCTGATTGCAGCGCTGGCTGTACACCCGCTCGAACCTCGGGTGTAGCGATTCCAGCGCTGGTGATCCAGCACTGGTCAGCAAGTGTGGACCCCACCAGCGCTTTTATTGACCTCCGGGGTATAAGGAGGTATCGCAGAATTCCTGTCCACAACAAACCGGAAGAAAGGGGGAGCTCGGAGTTCAGCCAAACTGCTTATTTAAAAAACAAACACAGCTCCTGTTTGCTGAGCGAGCAGAGGCAGGCAGGGGAATTACTTTGGAATGTTCACAGCTGTTTGCTTGAAGAGAGAAACAGCACGCTCACACGGCAGGGGGGGAGGGGGAAGTCCATGTTGAGCAGATGCTTATCTGGTCTGATGGTTATTTAGGAGTGCATAATTTGCATTTAGTGAATGAGAGAGGGTTGGGGGAAGGGGTCAGAACTTTTAAAATGATTGAAGGTAGGCACTGTGTGTCTTCCAGTCCTTAGAACTTGCAAGGCAGGTAGCTGAGAACAGTGTCAGCTCCAAAAATCCAATCTCTCTGTCTCTCCCACGCTCCCTGTTACATTCCACCCCACCCCCCTCTTTTGAAAAGCACACTGCAGCCACTTGAATGCTGGGATAGCTGCCCACAATGCACCACTCCCAACAGCGTTGCAAATGCTGCAAATGTGGCCACACTGCAGCGCTGGCCCTACACAGCTGTACAAACACAGCTGTAACTACCAGCGCTGCAGAATTGTAAGTGTAGCCATGGCCTGAGATGCCCAGCCTGCCTCATGGTGGCGGAGAGTCACAGTTCCCTGCAGAGACTTCCATGCACTCTCCCTCATGCAGAATGGACATGAAGAAAGTACCTAATTAAAAGCACTAAAATTTGGGAATAAAAAATGTCAGTCACAGGTTTTTTGATATGCCCTGAAGTTTGTCAGAGATTTATTTGCAAAAACTTCATAGTAAGGGTGAGTCAGCTGTCCTGCTGAATACAACATTACATATAATGGAATACATGATGCAGCTCTTCTCTGTTTTACATTTTCTTCATCAGTATTTCTAAGTTGAATTTATATTTTAAATGTACTCAAATCTTAAGCCAGCATTCCAGATTACTACATATTTAACTCACTGAAACAAAGACATTCTTTTAAATTAATCAGAGCGATTTAGTGTGTTCATAACAATGTTCATTGCTTTTAGAAAAAGGGAACAGTAATTTACTTTGTGTGATCTCCATAACAAGAGACATGGTTATGAAATTTCACCAACTTTAAAAAAATATGTTTCCAAACATTTTAGGTATAACAAGGATTTTGTCTTACAAAGGTACTGATTTTGCTGGAGGGTTCTTTTAAAACTAGTTTGTCGGATAGTCAGAAGTAAAGAAAGGGAACTCTTTGTCCAGCTATCTGGAAGGGAAGGACTGTTGTCCCTTTAGGGCTCTCTTCAGTGGGGAGTGGGGGGAGAGGTGGTGAAGGGATGGACAGAAAGGACAGGAAGACTTGGAAGCACTTTTTTTTTAACTATAGTAATTAAAACGTGTATTTTAGATAAGGGAGGTCTTTTGAAGGATTTATTTAAAAAACTATGTCTGAAGATCCACACATTGAAGGCTAAAGATGATTGTGCATCTAAAACTCTATGTAAGCATTTTTTAGAAATGTGATTTTATAATCTTCACCAGCTCACTAATGAAATATTTTTAAAGCAAATTTTAAACTAAGGTCCTGTAGACTGATATGTTCTGTGTAAATATTACATTAATGCACAACTGTTTTTGTCAGTAAAGTCAGAAACTGACAGTATAAAAATGTATTTGGGCATAAGCTTTCGTGGACATCTGATGAAATGGATTTTAGTCCACAAAAGCTTATGCCCAAATAATTTGTTAGTCTTTGAGATGACACAAGGACTCGTCCTTGTTTTTGCTGATACAGACTAACAGGACTACCACTCTGAAACCTGTCAGTATATACCTTGTAGTTGGCAAATGCCTGTTAAATGGCTTTATTACCCCTTGAATGTCTCTTTAACAGTTTCAATGTTGTGCTAATAGGTCTGGCAGGCTGGAGGTTTTTTCACTTTTAACTACTAGATTCCCTTCCAAGGAAGACTCACCAGGCTAGAGCAGCCATCTGTGGGAGCCTGCAGGAAGGGTCAGAACAGGGATAGGAAAGCAAGGGGGTGGACACTAAGACCCAGCGGTGCCCCAAATTTTCAGGTGCCCTACGCAGCTGCCTATGTTGCCTAAGCCTAAGGACGGCCCTGGCTACAATTTTTAAATGTGGGTGCCTAAAGATATGCACTTAAATCTGTAGTTAGGCACTTAACTAAATGTGGTCTGGTTTTCAAAGGTTCGGTGCACCCACAGATTCCACTGATGTCGATGTGAGCTATAAGAGTTTTTAGCTTCTGAAAAATCAGGGTACTCCTATTTAGGTGCCTAACTTCAGGCACCCACATGTGAAATGTTAATCTTTGGCTTCAGCTCTATTTTAATGATGTGAAGCTTCTTGCTCTGTAGGCTTTCTGAGTGCTGAATTGATCGAACGAGTAGAGTTGTCCCTGAAAAATACATAAGTATGTAATGTAAAACATAGTAAGGCAATACATTTGAAATGCAGATTATACTGATTTACTACAAGTCACTGTGAAAATAAACTTTTCAACAGTCTTCGTAGTATCTTTTTTTATAGACATTAGAAAATAATTGTCATGGAATCAAAATCAAAATAATTGAAAACTAGACTTCCGTGTTTGAAGCGTCATTATAATAGCATGGATAAGTGTCTAGCTTTCTTACTCCTTAAGATCTTCTGTGGAGGAAAACGGGTACAATAATGCAATTGGAACTGGGGTAAGCTGTCCTTTTGTGGAAATCACATTAGTTCGATTACTATGAAATGTTCTTACTTTCTTTGTACAAAAAGAACTTTGAAACTCCATATTTTTGAAGTCCTCCAGAATATTTTTGATTTTTTTTCGTCACCACCTCAGGATATTTAGGATTTAAAAAATGCTAAAGTCTAAACTCAGATACTGTACCTGTGCAGAGCACCTATTCCCATAACTAGTAGTCATATGCTGTCTATGTAGTTACGTATTCTGACGGGAAGAAGATGTATTTTGCACATACTGCACCTTTACGTGTAGAGGAGTCCTCTACTGCCATTTTGTGTTAACTGCAGATGCAGCCTGAATTAGAGGGGAAACACACACTATGCTCTCTCATAGAGATTTTATTATTCTTTCCTATGTTGATGTTTTCATTTAATCTAAAGGAAGTCATTTAATCTCTGAAAAGATATGAGTGCTCTTTGTGTATGGGAGAAAACAATGTGCATGAGCATCTCAGGGCAGAACTAGGCCCTTTGCGTTTACAGATTAAAATTCAAAAATCTGAATGGCAACAATGAACAAAAGATCCTATCAAAATACATTGTTATAGGAATGGCAAATATTTACTTGGTAAATATTGAAACTTGAGACGCTAATAAGACGCAGACTTAATCAAACTTCATGAATCAGTTTTATTACAGAATTTCTTGGCTTATTTTTATGGCATATGAAGTACAATAGTGTATATTGTATATTTTGTAGGTAATGGACCAAAACCTGCACTGACCTACACCTTGTGAGGCTCAAGTGAACTTACTGAGGCTGTGTGGTGAGTATGTCAATGCAGAATTTGGCCCAATAGCCACTTTATGTATGAAACAAACATATCTTGCATATTACCTTTCATTCCAAAGCATATTACCTTTCATTCCAAAGCATTCCTGAGTGTTTTTTAAATATATAGGTCCTGTTCTATTAATTTAGATGCAATATATGGGCTCAAAGGTGTCAGCATGACCCTGTCACTATCCAACATTAAAAGATTTTAAACGAGGTTCAGGGTTTAGTATACAGGCTGCTTAGTACTGTGGCAAACACAACATCCTTTTAACCTTTTATTAAAGATAAAGCATTTGCAATGTAAAATATTAAGTAAGACTTTTTTTTATTTTAACCACAACCCTTGTTCCTTTTTTTAAAAAAAGCTGTAGCGTTTTTATAAGGAAAACTCCTTTGTATGATAGTCTTTTAGTCAGTATTAAATATGGCAATAACTGTTCTTTTTGGGAAAGAGACAAAGTTAGTTGAGGTGGGCTGGAGCTGTCATTGTTAAAATGCAGTTCCATTTTCTGGGAGACCAAACGAGACAAACTCATGCAAGAGGGGAAAGAAGAGCACAGCAAAGATAGAAAATGCAGCTTCTACTTCTGGTAGTGACTCCCAGGGCTATGGGGTATTTAAAGGGCCTGGGGCTCCAGCTGCCGCTGCCGCAACAAAGCCCCAGGCCCTTTAAATTGCCAGCGGAGCCCCAGGGACTCCCGGCTGCCACTGCTACCCCGGGCTCGGGGCTCTGGGGGAGATTAAAAGGGCCCGTGGCTCCACTGCAGTAGCGGCGGCTGGGAGCCCCTGGCCCTTTAAATCACTGCCGGAGCCCTATTGCCGCTACCCCAGGGCTCTGGCAGTGGGCTTGCGTGGCGATTTAAAGGGCCTGGGGCTCCATGCAGCAGCCAGAACCCCGGGCCCTTTAAATTGCTGCCAGAGAACCTGGGGTAACGGTGGTGGCCCAGGGGTCTGGCAGTGATTTAAAGGGCCCGGGGCTCCTGGCTGCTGCTACTGCAAGAGAGCCCCAGGCCGTTAAATTGCTGCCTGAGCCCTGTTACTGGAGCCCCAGGCCCTTTAAATCGCCAGCCTGGGGAAGCCAGTCCAGTCCAGCATGGTGAACCAGCTCTTGCCGATATGCCATACTGGACCGTACCGGTTTACTTCACCTCTGGGCACAGGCACTCTGAGACCTGGCCAATTTGTACCAATATTGGGCTGTTTAGGGCATTGCTGTTAGGTGCCTTTCTGGTCACAGGCTTATAGCAGTGTTGCAAAATATACAGTCTTGGCTGGTTAACCTAGACTCTTATTAAACAGAAACCAAAAGGAGAGGGATATGAAAGAAGGAATCTGCCACTCTCCCAAAAAAACATAAAGTGGGGAAGAAAAAGGACACACACTAGTGTGGGGGAAGGGGGCAAAGTTTCACATTCCAGGTGGGTTTGGGATTCAGGCAGAGCAAGCGGAGGTGGTGATGTTATGTGGGTCACTCTCTTGGCCCAGTCTGGTCAAGACATCATCACCAAAGCGCTGGGGGGTGGAACATAACTACCAAAAAGCAATTTTACCAGGATGGTAGGTCTAATATCCCTACTCTTGCCAAAAGGACTATGGGGTCTTCAGTGTCCCTGCTTGGTCAATAACTTGGTTTGAACCTCCATAAGCTGGCATCTCCAACAGCATGGTATTAGGGTACACCATGCTGGAGCACTAACTCACAGGGAAGAGTGCTATGTACTGGATCATCTTGGGTTTTCAACACTGAATTTTTCTTGGCACTCTCATGCTTGTGTGGCTTAGCTCAGTCCTTCTTTACTTGTGAGACTGGATGAGATCATAGCCTGAGGGAGTATGGCTTCAAGCCACTGAATACAAAAATTTGGCCAGCAATCTGAGTATCTCAGCTGGGATTCATGCTGATCACTCTAAATTTACAGGCAAGGCAATATTTTATGGACAGCAATTTATTTGACATTGATTCAGTGAAGATTTAATTAACTGTGAAATCAATTGAAACAGTTAAAATGGGATTGTAATATTCACAACACCTTTGATTCTGGTATTTATTAAACCTTTGAGTGCTGGTATTTTGCAGGCTGCTAGACAAATGAACCATGGAGGTAAGCTAAGCATGCCACAGATGAGTCAATTCATGAGAAAGATGGAATATTTTTTCTTTCTCTCTTAGGATCGGGGGTCATTGCCCCATCACTTACTGTTGATCCAGCCTGGGGTGCAATCTGATTAATAGGAAACAGCATCGCTGAGCCGGACATGTGCTGTGGTCTGCTAGGTTGATGTAGCTTGCTGTCCTGGAAACGTAGTAGCATACGTAAACTAATAGGGTTGTGGTTATACAAAGTGTGGATCATGATGTCATCTCACGAGGGTTTCATAATGTCTCCTCAGGGAATAAATGATTTGTTTGTTAAAGCTTAAGATTTGTTTGTAAAGGAAAAACAATACGGTGCATATCTCTCCACATGTGCAGATTGTAAATTCTTCCCAGTGAAATGAGGGATTCAGCCTGTGAGGTGATGGGCATTATTGTGTCTATTGAAGTCAGCAACTTACATAATCAGGCCCCATTTGTGAGCTTTCTTAAGAATACACTTATCTTCAGCCAAAGCTTCAACTCTGAACTGAACTTCTTTTCACCCCATACTGAGGAGTTATATATTGGACTCACCCCAGGAGGGAGAAATCGGATGTCATATTTAATCAAAACACACCTTTGACCAGCCGCTCAGCGTGATGGGATGTCACAATTGCAGTTGAGGAATTTAAACCCTTTATCTAACCTCCATTATCACAATTGCAGATATTGTGTACAGATGTATTCACATGGGAAATGGCTTGTTATTACTTGCCATGACAAAAGAACCTTCAGTCGTGTATTGTCCCACCCATCGTGTGCTTGTTCAGTGTTTTTGTATAAAATGCAAATAAAAGCCAGTCTGAAATATAAACAGGCTTTTCCGGGCTCTGTTGTGTTTGGGATTCAGCAAAGCTGCAGCAATGAGAGACTGCATGAAGAGCCAGCTCTGTGTGTGTTCTGATCTCACTCTGAATGAGGTAATAGGTGAACTCAAGATTGGACTGGACTGATGGTATGTGTCAGAAAGAAGGGAGGCCAGAACTAACTGAGCAATGAGTGTGGTGAAAACTCCGTGGGTGAGACTAGGCTGGCAAACAGCATTAATGCCAAAGGGAGTTGTACTCTGTTACCAGATTTTCCTGTTACTTTGGGGTATGTTCATTTATTAGGGTTACTCTTCTGGGGGTGGGTTCTGTAATTCTATCAATGTGCTGCTTGTGTCACGTGTGTTTTCATATGGAGCTCTACTCCTCCCTGCTGCAAGTCCCCTCCCAATGGAGCTATCCTGCAGGACCTAGATTCCCAAGGGCTGGGTTCCTCCAGCCCCAGAATCAGATGAACACATGCACACTAAAAGAGCAAATCTGAGTGGACCGGGTCAATCAGCACTCTCAAGCTTATATGTCCCTGGACTCAGTGGGCTGGGTCAAGCAGCACTTCAAGCTGCCACCCTTATATACCTCAAGTACCGCACCGGACTAGAGTAAGCCTGAGCAGGCTGGGTCGAACAGCACTTCCAGGATGCCACCCTTATATGCCCCTGAACTCAGCAAACTGGTTCAAGCAGCACTTTCAAGCTGCCACCCTTATATGGCCCTGGTCGCAGTAGTCTGGGTCGAGCAGCACTTCCAAGCTGCCAGCATTGTATGTCACAGGTGCAGCACATCTCTATCCCCACTTTCATATCATGATTGTACTGGTAGTAACCCACTTGATGAGCAAACCTCACAGTGTTTTTGGGTGCTACAGGGATCTTAGCTTAGGTAAAAGAAGCATTGCTGCAGAGTGAATGGGGAGTAACAGAAGAGTAACGTTCAGAGAGAGAGAAGCAACCAGCTTAACCATAGAAGATATTTATTGAATAATAGTGATAACTACACAAGGAGAGCCTAAACCAATGTAACAGTTACATTATTAAATGTTAATACCTCAGGTAGAAAAGAAAACAGAGAGAGGGAGGGAGGGATCTCACCCACTTCATGATGATGGCAGCTCAGGGTCCTGAGTGCTGGAGACAGGCAGAGCAGATCAGTCAGGAGAAGATGGAGTCTCAGTGGAACTGATGCATAGCTTGGATCCGAGCAGCAGAACACTGACTTGAGTATAGATTGTTGTTTCTCTACAAAAACCTCCATGGTTCAAGGGAGAACACTAGATTTGTTTATGAATAAACTGATGTCTCCAGGGTTTTCTTTAGGCTAGACGTTAGGAGCTGATCACTCTTGGTTATGGGTGGTGTTTTCTTCCAGGGAGCTCACAATGCAATTAGGCAGCTCCAGTATTTTGGATACCAGTCAAGGATTCATTACTAGAACTAGTCTGATAACTGCTGAGCTGGGTGTGTGCAGGCGTTGGTTCATTAACATCTGGAGTAGAGATCCCCCAGGATGCAGTGCTTCCCTGCTTTTCTGGTCCCAGAGTTCAGTGCAGTTCTCTGTTCTCCATTTTGTATGCTAATGGAGATGCCTTAATTTTGACACAGTTGTCAGGAGGGGTCTAGGTGTGTCTCCCAATGCCCTTCACTGCTCTCTGCAAGTCTTTGATCAGTTTCGGTTCAAGCAGAGACTGATGGCTGGATTGTCTTTCACGAGTCATGAGAGAAGGCCAGCAAACAGCATTAATGCGAAAGGGAGTTGTACGCTAAAGTTCCTGAACTGAAGGTTGAGAATGTATGTCAGCCTATGAACTGGAACTTTCAAGAATATTTTTTTTAATGGAGTAAGTATCTGAGGATGTCAGAATGGAGAGTTTACAGCTCCTTAGTGGCAGGGGTGGCTCTAGACTTTTCGCTTCCCCAAGCATGGCGTCATGCCGCGGGGGGCGCTCTGCCGTTCACCAGTCCTGCGGCTCCGGTGGACCTCCAGAAGACGTGCCTGCGGAGGGTCCGCTGGTCCTGTGGCTTCGGTGGAGCCGTGGAACCAGCAGACCCTCCACAGGCACACCTGTGGAAGGTCCACCAGAGCTGCGGGACCAGCGGACCCTGCGCAGGCATGCCGCCGAAGGCACCCTGCCTGCCGCTCTTCCGGTGACCGGCAAAGTGCCCCCCCCGCGGCATGTCGCCCCAAGCACGCGCTTGGCGTGCTGGGGCCTGGAGCAGCCCCTGCTTAGTGGCACTCTTAGCAACAGTTATTGGGGATTGCAAGAGGTCAATGGAAAACACTATTGACTTTCTGCTCTTCCTTTACAGAGCAAAGAAGGGTGTGCTCAGAACTCAGACTTGGACCCACTCACTTGGTGGCACCATGCAATGAAGTGCTACAAGCCAGGCTCCCTTGCACTCAGCTAAACTCTCTGAGGCTCGTTTATACTGACTCGACTGATGTGTAAGGGAGATGGAAGAAGGGCTGAGAAAGTGTAAGTTAAAGTAGCTGCCATTCTATTTTACAACTCCTCCTACTCTTTATTGCTTGCATAACCTACAACAGTTTAGGTTGTTTTTCACATGGGGATGTGAGTAGGTCTAAGTTAGTCTAAGGTCAGTGTTTAGAAACATATATAAGCTGTAAGTCATTTACTTTTTGTACTTCGCATTATTTCTTTATGAAAATCAATAAAACATTAATCACAACACTCCCCCCTCAAAGAAACCCCAACAAAAAACAAAACAAACCCTTTTTACTATTTAAACTGAATTTGAAAATAAAGGCTTGTTTGCAAAGATTAATGCATATTAACCCTTACACTCTTGGCTGGATCGCCAAATTGTGTTGTGTTAATTTTGATAATATAAATGGGCCCAGAGTCTCAATGGGGTTAACGTGACTCTGTCACTGTACAGCACTAAAGACAGGGTACGTAATTCAGGGGTACTGATAAAATGAAACCCTTACTTAATACTTTGTACTTCAAATGCTTTAAATGTTTTTCTTCTTTTCCTGTGTCTTTAATGAAAGGTTCTAAAGATTTGTATTGGTGTTTGTTGCCATGGTACTAAGCAGCCTGAGGTCTCTGTACTCAAACTCCTGAACCGTGTTTAACCCTGTGCAGTGTTGAACAGTGAGAGGATCATTTTAAGACTGACTTTCTGGGTCCTGGGCCCATTACTCCATTGAAATTACACACCAAAGGCAATTAGGCCCAGATCCACAAAGGTACCTAAAGCCCAGATTTAGGCACATGCCCCTCCTTCCCTCCTCCTGCTGGTTGGTGTGAAGTAAGGCAGGCACCTAACTCATTCACACAGGAAATGCCCTAGGGACTAAAGCTGCCTGGCTGTCAGCAGCTGGTTCCTGTTCACGGATCGCTAAACAGAGAAAGGTGCCTCCTGCAGCCCAGATTTAGGTTTATTATTCTTTTTGCTCACATATGGTATAAGTTATTAATGGTCATAAAATGATTAATTGATTGCAGTGTGGTTTGTTGAGGCCCTTATGCTTACTCATGGCAGGACCAGAGAGCTAGGTGAGCCCCCGGTTACCGAATGACTGGGATGACATATCATGAATGCCTGTTGGTGAAAAGGATTAAACTTAATTGGCCTAATGATGAAATGGCTCATTAGTGTAATTAACATCAATCTGAAAATAAAGGTGTGGACAATAATTGTAACCAAGGCCAATAAGGAATAGTGGGATTTTAATAGAAATCAAGGTTTAAGGGACATTAGCCCAGCAGATTCAGTAACAATCTTAGTTTCATTTACAGTGGCTGCCATTGACAAGATAACCTTTACCAGTGCCGTGATTCCCAACGTGAGTCATCGGCAGTGCTTGAATCTGGAGCCACTAAAGCATAGATCTCTACTATCAGAGCTGAAGGAGTAACTTTGTAAGAGGGAAGCGCTAGTAGGCAGTTGTCCTTTATGTGGACCAGCCACTAAAAGGGAAGGAAACACACTCTGCAGGCCTGTTATGCCAACAGTCGCCACACAGTAGTATTAGAGATATTGCAGTGTTTGCTTCCTCCCTATTTTTTGGTGCAAAATACATCTTCCGTAACCAAAGACAAGTTAAAACAAGAATGAGAGAGAATGAATATTAAGCAAACCTGCTACACTTTGTATATGTGAGCTCATGATGGATGTCTATGTGTGAATCTTAATCATTGGTGCTCAAATTCCACAGTATCAGGGGCTGATAGGTCTGGTACCCATCTGGGTCTCAAAATGATACTGGGACCATCTGGGAAAAATTACATTCAAGACGACTTCCCTTTCCAGATCTTGGGGCTGCCTTCGTGATTGGGGCCTTGAGTGCTTCTGTAATATAGACAGTAAGGATTCAAGGACTAAGCAGGAAGGTTTAACAGCTTAGAAGGTTGAGGCAAGACTGCTGGACTTTAATTCTTCTTTGTCAGGTCTCTCTTAAAGGGTGTCGGGAACACTGTTCCAATGCTAAGTAAATTTGCAAGGTATCTCATTCACATTACAAGATACCTCAGACGTATTTAGGGCCTGCTCCAACGCTTATTGAAGTCAATGGAGAGACTCCTATTGACTTTAATGGATCTCTCCATTGACTTGAATGGACTTTGGATTAGGCCTGCATGAAACACCCCCATTTTTGTCCAAAAGTGGATTTCCATGAAAACAGGTGGGCTCTTCCTCCTACCCCAGATATTTGTAGGATCAAAATCTCATTCGTGCAAATGTTCACAACAAGGAAATAAAAATGGATGAAGTGGATTTTGGATTTGTTGGCGTAGTTGTGCTATTTCCCCCCTCACACACTGAGCCTTGCTGAACATTTAAACAGAACAAAACCAGGAAAGGAAGAATATAATTAGTTGTGAAAGTGAGGGACTCTCAGCGCTGCTTAGAGCTAAATAGCCTTCAGGCAGGTGCCATGTGAGCTTCCCTTCTACTGCTCTGACAATTCACCTTTTCTTCACCTTGCTAATCCAATTGGAGCTGGGGCAATCTCTTGTCATATACCCGATACTAAGCCAAACACACCTGGGTTGGAATTTATTACAAACCTAAAATTCAGGCCAGCTTTGATATTCTACTTAGACCTTTCATCAAGTCTTGGGCCATGTTTGGAATGAACCTAAGCTGATTTACGGTTTTGAGAAAAAATCAAGAAATCCTTAGTACTTCGGCTGCGTTCCAGTGAGCTTGGGCCTTTCTTTGAATCCCAAGTCTCCCAGCTTCCAATCCTGTTCTGTACTCACTAGACAATCTGGTCCTAAGTATTTTACCTATTGAAGACGTGAGATGGTCTGTAATAGAACATAAGAACGGCCATACTGGGTCAGACCAAAGGTCCATCTAGTATCCTGTCTTCCAATAGTGACCAATGCCAAGTGCCCCAGAGGGAATGAACAGAACAGATAATCATCAAGTGATCTGTCCCTTGTCTCCCAGAAGCACAGTATAACACAACATGGCCCAGGATTTCTCAAACTCTGTTTATAGCAACACTTAATAATCAAGCTCCTGGGGGCGAGGTTGAAGCTACCTGCTGTTGAAGCTAGCAGAGTACTTCTTAGTAGTCATTAAGGCTTAACTTGAGATGTAAATCTGCCTCCTAAATTCTGTCTCTTCTCTCTCCCCGCAGCCTCCCAGTGTGTTGGAAGTAATGAACTCACTGCTGAACTGGCAGTCCTATTCTATTCAGATTCTTACAGGGAGCCCATCACTGCGATTTCTGAACAGGTCACAGATGAGACTGTCTGCTTTCATAATTATGAATTGCAGTGTGCCTGAGCGGTGCCAAGCAACTGTACTTCTTTTCAGCCTTCCATGGAAGTGAAGGGCACTCAAGTCACAGGATTGCCCCTCTCCCCACCCCTCTGTGTTAGTGTATGGGGAGGAGGTCTGCCTTAAAATCCTGCCTTACTCAAAAGTTCAGCATGTTTGCTGAGAGATCCCTGAGTGTCAGCTCCAGGGCAGCCGTGGTGTGTTGCTTTTGGACTAGCTTGTAACTGCACTGAGGCTCCCCTCTCCTCTCCCCTCTCTCCCCCCTACCCAAATCCTTAATTTGCAGCTTACGCAAATAATGTATCTTGTGTCTTGACTGACACCAGAGAGAACACATGGAAAAAAGAAGGGTGGATAAAATTCTGTATAGTATAGGAAAACGCCTTGGAGGCAATGCAGTCACATTGCATGACTTGTCTAAAAGGTACAACGTGAATTTTATAGCAAAGCCATCAGCCAGTTCCCATTACTTTCAGTTAATAATTATTTCCAGAAGATTAAGAACAGTGAAAGAGATTGGATGGATATTTATGTTTAACCAAGTGACCTTGTAAAGTTTATGTAAGTCATATCACAATAGGGATTATAGATAAGTTCACATCCCACCTGACAAAAATGGCCCTGGAATCATTGTAAAATATCAACCTTTAGAACAAGGTAAAACAAAAACCCCATTAACTAAGTCATCTGTAGGGCTGCACTCCTTTTAGTAACTACTGTTCATACATATGTCAAGAGTCAGATTTCAGTGCATTGAACAAAAATACAAGAGGTGTGGAGAGATTGGTTTGGAGAACTGTTAACTTCTCCAGGAGCTATGGAAAAGGAAAAATAATGTACCTTAAGGCTCCAGACAGATATGGATTGTTCCCAGGTTTATCTGTTACATCAAGGTTGCTAGAAACACGCAGAATGAATTAACAAGGCAAGCTATAATTCTCAGTACAGGTTTGTTGACGGTACACTGTTGCTAGAAGCCTGCAGCAATACAAACACAAAGATTTCTGCTTAAAAGAGAATGTGTTGGGACAGTGTCTGAGGAGATTATAGAATTCTAGAGCCTGTACATATGTTAATTTACCTCTGGCTGATCATATTCAGCAATAAGAATAACGAAGCTGCAATTGCAAAGGTGTTTTTTGTTAATACAGTGTATTAGCAAGATACATGGTTTTTCTTCAGTCTGATACAGAATACTGTGTTGTCAGATGCAGCAAGGCTCAGCCTTGGCACGAGCCTTTCACTATTAACAATAAAACAGAAAAGGATAATCTGTGCATAATACTGAGAGGAAGTAGTATGGTCCAATGGACAGAGCACAGCACAGGACAGGGCATTAGGAGACCTGGGTTCACTTCCTGACTGTTATTTGCTATTACTCACTGGGCAAGTAAGTTAATCTCTTTGTACCTTGGTTTTCAGCCTTAAGGGTCTGAAACTTGCTCCCCCTTGACATCCAACTCTGCCCAGTTTTAAGTATGTTTGTTTTCTTCTAATATCTTCTACCCCAAGTTTAAAACTTTTCCTTATGCATTGTGAGATTCCCTTTATGAGTATGGTTATCATAATACTGCATTTATCCTTTTCTAACGTGCTTTTTAAGAATTGCAATGCAGTTACGCCAAGCGTATTGGCAGGAGGGCATTTGATAACATTTGTTAATTATTGATTTATATTTTGAACGATGTTTTGAGACCCTCGTCAAGGTCAGAGATTTGATGAGGCATAGTCTTTAAGAATGTTTATCCCATTTCTTGATCTGTAATAGTAATCTTAAATTATTTCCTTTTTTGATTCATCGAGGGAAAGATGAGTTTATATGTAAATTTATACATCATCAAGATTTTAAAAAAGTGGATTTTAAATATGCTTAATTTCTCTTAAGCATGTGCTTAAATGCATTGTTGAATCAGGGCCTTCTCCCGGTAGAAATCAGCTCAGCTCAGATAGTGCTGTGATGGGCAGCAGCATTGAACCCTCCTAAGATGGGTAAGATAGGAGTAGCAGCAGGAAATTCAAGTTAGCTACACCCATGTTTGGAGCCAGTGTGAGATCAGAATCCAACCCCATGATTATAATATAATACTTTTCAGCTGCATTACTAGTACCACCTTTGATTATTACAACAGAAATAATTTCAAAGGTGACATTTGCATTTCCGCCCTCAAGAGGCCCATTCCCACAATGTGCTGAACACCCTCACCTCCTGTTACAACAGCTCATCAGCATGCTTGACACCTTGTAGGACTTGGCTCTTATGGTGCATGTGCTTTGCGTTTTGCATTCTCTCAGTTTGCACAATACGATTTGAGTGAGTTTGTTTATTTATGGGCTTGCTCCTGCAAACACGGACATTCTGAGTTTGTGGGATCAGCCCCTGTATCTAATTTTGGTTGCTTTGATTTCAGAATATAAATTATGGAAGGATACAGGTCCTAGGCATTCATGACAGATATCAAACATGCAATCCAACTAAGACAGACGACAAGCAAACCAACCACTTTCCTCTACACACAAGAAGCAGTCCATAGAACTATCTGAACTCTCTTAAAATCCTAATCCTCTCTGATCACAAATAAAATCCTCACCCAAACCTTCCTTAAATCTGAGTTCTAACCAAACAAATGGGCTTTGCAGCATGCTTTAGAAGTCAGCGCACTTGAGCTACTCCAGACCAGGAGATGAAATCCAAAGTGTCACAGAGAATGCCCTGAATTCAGGATGCCCAACTTGGGCCTGATTTAGAGAGGTGCTGAGCACCCACAACTGCATATGGCATTTAGATCACAGGTACAGCAAGAGGTGCCAGTTAGCATCAGGACTCCATTGTGCTAGGCACTGCACAAACACATAGGGAAATACACATAGCTGGGGGTGTTCTTCCCAGCTCAAGGAGCCATACCGCTGACAGTTCTGATTGAGCTAGAGCAATGGCACTCAAACTTTTGTACTGGTGACCCCTTTCACGTAGCAAGCCTCTGAATGCGACCCGCCCTTATAAATTAAAAACCCTTTTATATATTTAACACCATTATAAATGCTGGAGGCAAAGTGGGGTTTGGGGTGGAGGTTAACAGCTTGTGACCCCACCCCATATAATAACCTCGCGACCCCCTGAGGTGTCCCGACCTCCAGTTTGAGAACCCCTGAGCTAGAGTTCTAAAAAATAGTGTGTAGCCGTGGTGGTGTGAGTGGTGGGAGGGGCTTTTGACACCAAGTATGTACCCAGTGTCTTGGAGGGGTATGCACTGGGGGCTAGTTGCTTTTGCTGCCATGGCTACCCTCTGTATTGAATGCACTAGCAAGATCAGAGTTAGCACAGAGTTATTACCTCTCCAGCTCAAAGAGCAGATGTACCTGTAGAGCTGTCCATCTGCAGTGGAGGAGTGAAGCACAGAGACATACCCAGGTGGTATGCTGTACCCAGCTCCCCTGGCAGGCAGAGCTGCAGCAGCTGTGCCACAGGGGCTTTACTACTCCACTCGTGGCAGCACAGGGGAGTGGCGGAGGTGGGGTCAGGGCAGTGTCGCTTGACCACAGCTTAGCGCTGTGGTTGCTGCATGGGGTGGGGACACCTTGCACGCCCTGCCCTCACCTCTGCTGTTGCATAGTTTCCACTGACGGTATCCTAAACAAGCTCAGGCTCTGGTACACTCATGGGATACAAATGTGCATCTTATTAGCATGTCATACAGGCTTATATAACAGACATATGTCACAGAAACTGTTTCAAGTTTTTTAGTTTACGCCAGCCGGGTCTTCGCAGGTTGGGGCACTTTAGAATCCACACCCCTCTAGTGCACGTTTCCAACCTGTGTAAACAAGCCAAGCTTTGCCCAAGCTTTTTTTTTTTTAATTGTATGTCTTTTATTACAGACTTTGAGCAGACTTAGATGAATAATGAAGTGCAGGGAGAGTGAAACCCAGCCAGGCAGCAGGGCTTGAGCTGGCTCCTTTTCCTGTCCGCTTTGTATTAGCAATAGGCCACCACACTTCCAAGGTAAAAAGGGAAAGTGGCAATAGATCTGTCCAGCTCCGTGTTTCAGTTATTGAGTTGTAGGGCCTCTCAGTGCATATTAAAGATCCAAACACCCCTAGGGCTTTCTGACAAGGGGACCAATTTCCATTTGTGACCCAGAGAGGCTTTGAGCACATCTGTAGCTATCTATAAAAATCCCCTAAGTAGCTCATGCGAGATGCCACTGTTTCCAACAACATGCCTGATGCGAGTTTCCAACAATTGTAAGCTGATGGTTAATAAGCAAATTGTATCTCTGTATATAATAACGACTGGCACTGGCTGGGGGTTAACTCTATGATCTGAGGTATATCTGAATTCTCCTCTCTCCTTTCCAGAACAAGGCTGTCTCCTGAATGAAAGAAAAATAAAACTGAGAATAGGAGCACAGCGATTATATTATTCCAGCACAAAGAGTGTCAATTTAAGGACTATTAAACTTGACCTGAATGGGGAATGGCTCAGGTACAGTAAAGCAAAAACAGAGCTGAAAAGAACACAAACTTTTTGGTAATAAAATTAACAGTTAATGATTTCTTTAATTTCTTAGCTGTTTTTGGAGCACAGAAATTTCTCTTATTATGATTTTTTTTTGGTACTGCAGTAGTGCCTAGAGGACCCAACCAAGGTTAAAGGCCTAATTCTGTTAGGTGCTGTGTACCCCTCCCCCCAAGAGATTATTTCTATCCCAAAGAGCTTATGATTCATAGTTATTTCTCAGTGACCTATGCACAGATTTGAAATGGACAATGGCAAGTATAAAAATTGATCTCTTTTCAAAATACATTTGGAATTATGATATTTGTTTTTGTATTTCTTCAAAAAATAAGCATTTGACTGGAAATTGGATAATTGTTATGCTACTGGATCTATTTTTGTGCAAAAGTCCTCAACTTTGCCTGCTTGCTCATGCAAACTCAAAATGCCAAGCTTGTCAGATTTCACAGTGACTATTTTGCATATCCCTACACAATAAAATGTCTCAGGAATATATGCAAAGATTTCAACTGCATTTTAAAAGCAGACTGTAGCCCAGATTTTCAACATCTATGTAAACTGAATTGGTCCTCTGTTTTATCTCACTGTCCTCAATCCAAAAAATTTCTCTTTTGTTATGGATGGGTCTCTCTTACTGTGATGTAGATAGTAGTGATTTTAATAAATAACTATAATATGTATGTGACTGGCTGCAGAGACTTTGTTCTGGCAAATAAGGCGTTAATGGCAACATAAGTTACAGGTGCTGCAGGGAGAGGCCATAAAATCAACTGCCCTAGACAGGAGGGAAAGACTGCCTATGAGAAAGCTATCCTGAAAATCTTAGGGCTGTGGGTTAGGGTTAAGAAACCCTGATCTGGGGATTATGTTTGTGTTACTTTTTGAAGAATTATCTTTTTTTCCCTAGGATCAAGAGATAAGCTCCTCTCTGGAAAAGGTGGGATCTGACTGGTTCACCCTGTGGTTTTGTGCTGAGCTGTTCAAATTTCTCTCCTTAGGGCCAGCCTGGCAGTCCAAGTTGCAGCACAAGGCACTGCAATGTCAGGGGAATTTGAGTCTGAGTCAAAGCTGTATTTGGCTGAATATTTGGGTTTCTTAGCTCTGAAAGTCCATTCCCTGCTAATACACTTGGTAAATCCCATTCAGATTGTTGGGAGTTTTGTGCAACCATCAGCTGCAGAATAGACCACTTAGAATTGAGCAGAACTAGAGCTGGCAAAGGTCAACCAAGGGAAAGGAAAAGTGCAAGTTAGGAACATAGGAATTACCAGACTGAATCAGAACTGTGGTCCATCTCACCCAGTGTCCTGTCTCTGAAAGTGCCCAGTACCAGTTGCTTCAGAGAAAGATGCAAGAAACCTTGCAGTAGACAGTTAGGGGATAGCTCCAAGATAATGTGTCCTTCTCATTCCCATTAGTTAGCGGTTAAAGTATGCCCTGAAGCAGGCATGTTTATGTCCCTTCCAGAAAATCTGTTTGTTTTTTTTAAAAACATTGACTTTATTATAACTGAGTATTCTTGTCAGTCATATAAATACCTAATCCTGCCAAGGTCTTGATCCCAATGATTTCCTGTGGCAATGAATTCCACAGGCTAACTATTTCAAAATATTTCTTTTGGGCAGTGTCAAATTTGCTGCCATTCATTTATTTGAAAATCTCTTTGTTCTTGTATTCTGAGGAAGGGTGAACAGCAACACTTAATCTACCTTCCCTATAGTAAATCTATAACTCCCTGGGTTCCATATAATGGTGAAAGGTGTATGTACCTATTGAATCAATTATCTTCAGTAAATAAACCAGCATGTTTAACTATCTTGGGCACATTCCGTTCCAAGTACGCTGCACTGACTGAGGGTCATCATGTGATGCTGCTGATACGATTAAATAACCAGGGCTGCCACTTGCCATTATAAACATGGAGAAATGAAGATAATAAACTCTGAGGTTGTGACTGGGAAAACCACATGTTATGCTTTCAAATGATCATGCTACCTTGAACTCAGAATAAATATTTATAGATATGCTGAGATCATGATAAGAGAGGAAAGTTCCTCTCTGGCCTCATTCTTAGTTTAGTCTCTGCCTAGCCATAACCTACAGCTCGTTTGTCTGAAATTAAAGTGTTTTTTTTTTTGGACAACATCAATATTGAGGAAATCGGGGACACTAGAGCCCAGTGCCTGAGAACTGAACCACCAAGGCATACTGCAATCAGAAATAGTGACTCTGCGCACACGCAGTTCTCCAGGAGGTGAGCAGGACTGACAAATGTGGCACTAGCCCAGCACTTAATTTGTGCCAGGGCTCAGCCTTGGCAAGCCCTGGCACAGACACCTCTAGGTTTGGCAGTTCATAGTCCCAGCATCTGTAAGTTCACTGCATCAGTTATGAATGTAAAAAAATTGCTTGAGCTGCAGCATCTAATTGCTTGAGCCCGGGTACCTCTTTCTTTACAAAGTAAGCACTGCACGAGCTTCCTGTGCATTGGGATTGTACATTTCAATTTGCTTAAAACCAAGTGCAGGAGGCTCCCTACTGATTGTTTCTCATTAAAGAGGAGGAAAATATCTATATTTATTTTTAAGCACAACAGATGCAGTGAAAGAGGATGACACAGCCTAGCTGTGAGAGTGGCCAAGTAATTTCAGCTCTCTATGCCTGGGTTTACCCATATGTAATGGGGCTGTAATTCTTGGCTAACTTGCAGAGGGCATTGTGAAGTTTAATTATTGAAAAACAAGAAGGGGGGAAAAAACCACCTTTGTAGAGCCTTAGCTCAAAGGCACCCTTACTTACTTATCTATGAGGCCAAATTCATTCATATCCACAAAGTGCATTTTGATCATCTGAAGGGAGGCAATATAGATTGGCAAAGTACTCTAAGGTTTTCCCTACACTAGAGATTTCAGCCGTGGGTGACACAGCCACTGGAATAGGTGCACTGATGCAAATCCCTCACGCTTGTAACTGGGATAAGTGGCAGGGTGAAAACTGGAGTTCATTTTGGCTTTGCTTGTCTACTGGGCTGGGGCAGTTTCACTGATGGCTATAACTGGGGATGTCTCGAGTATAGACAAGGCCTGTGTTTTACAGTGATTAGGGGTAAGAGATAAGCATTACAAAGAAAGCCTAAACTTCTCTTTTAGATACGTGAAGGGTGGGGGAGCAGGAGGAAAGGGTCAAAGGAAAAACACAGACTCAGGGATTCTGTCTGAAACAACCCCTCCGTGGGTTTTCTCAGGCCTGGTCTACACTATGCATTTAAACTGATTTTAGCAGCGTTAAACCGATTTAATGCTCCACCCGTCCACACAACGAGGCCCTTTATGTTGATATAAAGGGCTCTTTAAACCAGTTTCTGTATTCCTCCCTGACGAGAGGAGTAGCGCTGAAATAGATATTACCATATCGGATTAGGGTTAGTGTGTCCGCAAATCGACGGTATTGGCCTCTGGGCGGTATCCCACAGTGTACCATTGTGACCACTCTGGACAGCAATCTGAACTCGGATGCAGTGGCCAGGTAGACAGGAAAAGCCCTGCGAACTTTTGAATTTCATTTCCTGTTTGGCCAGCGTGGAGCTCTGATCAACACGGGTGGCGATGCAGCCCCAAATCCAAAGACAGCTCCAGCATGGACCGTACGGGAGATACTGGATCTGACAGCTGTATGGGGAGACAAATCTGTTCTATCAGAGCTCCGTTACAGAAGGCGAAATGCCAAAGCATTTGAAAAAAATCTCCAGGCTACGATACAGAGTCCACAGCACAGTGCTGCGTGACAAGCATAACGGGAAGCCAGAGACTCAAACGGATGCTCATGGAGGGAGGGAGAGGGTACTGAGGACTCCAGCTATCCCACAGTTCCCAGCAGTCTCCGAAAAGTATTTGCATTCTTGTCTGAGCTCCCAGTGCCTGTAGAGTCAAACACATTGTCCGGGGTGGTTCAGGGAATAGCTCGTCAATTTACTCCCCCTCTCCCGCCATGAAAGAAAAGGGAAAAAAATCATTTGTTGACTTTTTTTCAGTGTCACTGTATGTCTACTGCATGCTGCTGGTAGACACGGTGCTGGGGCAATGGAGAGCAGCATCCTCTCTCCTCCCTTCCCTGGTGGCAGACGGTACAATGCAGTAGGACTGGTAACCATCCTTGTCATCAGCCCATGAGTGCTCCTGGCTGGCCTCAGGTGAGGTTGGCTGGTGGCGCCTGGGTAAAAATAGGAATGACTCCCAGTAATTCCCAGTAGTTGGTACAGAACAGCTGGTAACCGTCTTCATCATAGCAACTGGGGGCTGAGCTCCATCAGCCCTCTCCCTTTCATGTGTAAAGAAAAGATTCTGTACTCTCTGGACTATCATAGCAGCAGGATGCTGGGATCCTCTCCTCCACACCGTTTAATGTCCTGCCTGGACTATCATAGCAGCTGGAGGCTGCCTCCCCTTCATTTTGTCTCACTAACAAGTCAGTGTTTCTTATTCCTGCATTCTTTATTACTTCATCACACAAATGGGGGGAGACTGCAATTGTAGCCCAGGAGGGTTGGAGGAGCAGGGAAGCAATGGGTGGGGTTGTTACAGGGGCACCCCCTAGAATGGCATGTAACTCATCATTTCTGCGGGATCTGACATGGAGCGGCTGTGCTCTCTGGTTCTCTGATACACTGCTTCTCTAGTACACTTGCTCCATATTCTAGGCAGGACTGACTCTATTTTTAGATACCATAAAGGAGGGATTGGCTCGGGGAATCATTCTCATTTTTGTCTTTGCGCCACCAGTCAACCTCAGCCAGGGGCACCCATGACAGCAGCAGATAGTACAGAACGACTGATAACCGTCATCTCATCGCCAATTTACAATAGCACAGCAGACGGTACAGAACGACTAATAACCATCTCTGCTATCTTGCAAAGGCAAATGAATGCTGCTGTGTAGTGCTGCAGTACCGCGTCTGTTAGCAACATCCAGTACACATATGGTGACAGTGAAAAAAAGCTGAACGAGCTCCATGGTTGCCGTGCTATGGCATCTGCCAGGGCAATCCAGGGAAAAAGGGCGCGAAATGAATGTCTGCCGTTGCTTTCACGGAGGAAGGAATGAGTGATGACATTTACCCAGAATCACCCACGACATTGTTTTTGCACCATCATGCATTGGGGTCTCAACCCAGAATTCTAATGGGTGTGGGAGACTGCAGGAACTGCGGGATAGCTATGGGATAGTTACCCACAGTGCAACGCTCCAGAAATCGACGCTAGCCTTGGACCATGGATGCACACCACCGAATTAATATCCTTAGTGTGGCCGCGTGCACTCGACTTTATACAATCTGTTTTATAAAACCAGTTTATCTAAAATCGGAATAATCCCGTAGTGTAGACATATCCTCACAAATGAGGGCTTGGCTACACTGGAGAGTTGCAGCGCTGGTGGTGAGCTTACAGCACTGCAACTTACTCACTGTCCACACTTGCAAGGCACATATAGCGCTGCATCTCCCTGGCTGCAGCACTGGCTGTACTCCTGCTCTGCCTGGGGTATAACAATTGCAGCGCTGGTGATGCAGCTCTGCTCCGCCAGTGTCGCCTCCAAAAGTGCTGTAATTGGCCTCCAGAGGTATTTGGAGGTATCCTAGAATGCCTGTTCAGCCACTCTGCTCATCAGTTCGCACTCTACTGCCCTGGCCTCAGGTGACCCATCCTTTAAATGCCCCGGGAATTTTAAAAATCCCCTTCCTGTTTGCTCAGCCAGATGTAGTGCAATCAGTGAATCTTCCCAGTTGACCATGCCTCCATGCTCCAAACGAGCCCCAGCATGGAGCAATGGCGAGTTGCTGGACCTCATCAGTGTTTGGGGTGAGGAAGCTGTGCAGTCACAGCTGCGCTCCAGCTGTAGGAGTTACGATACCTATAGGCAGATATCAAGGGCCATGCTGGAAAGGGGCCATGACCAGGACACAGTGGAGTGCAGGGTTAAAGTGAAGGAGCTGCGGAATGCCTATTGCAAAGCCCGCGAGGGAAACCGCCGCTCCAGCGCTGCCCCCACGACCTGCCATTTTTACAAGGAGCTGGACGCGAGACTTGGGGGTGACCCCACTGCCAATCCGACGACCACGATGGACACTTCAGAGTGGAGGGGGGGTCGGGGAGGGAGGAGGAAACCGAGACTGAGGGTACTGCAGTGGGGGGAGACATCCCGGAGTCCCAGGAGGCATGCAGCCAGGAGCTCTTCTCAAGCCAGGAGGAAGGTAGCCAGTCGCAGCAGCCGGTACTTGGTGAAGGACAAGCAGAGGAGCGGGTTCCCGGTAAGCGGCTTTTATTTTCAGGATGGAAATGTTTCTGGAGAGGAGGGGGGGTTAGGGCTGCATGCATGCCTAGATGTGGAATAGCCCATTGATGTGATCTATCACGTCGTGGTAATCGGCCTCGGTAATCTCTTCAAAAGTTTCAGCCAGAGTGTGGGCAATGCGCTTGCGCAAGTTTATAGGGAGAGCCACTGTGGTCCTTGTCCCAGTCAGGCTAACGCGTCCGCGCCACTGTGCCGCGAGGGGTCGGGGGGCCATTGCTGCACACAGGCAAGCTGCATAGGGACCAGGGCGGAATCCGCATTGCTGTAGAAGACCCTCCCGCTCTTCCCAGGTGACCCGCAGCAGCGAGATATCTTCCAGGATTAACTCCTGTGGAAAATGTTGGGAGACTGTTCAGTGTAGATGCCCCTGCAGCAGTTTGCTTTCCCCAATGCACAGAAACCCGTGCACATCCCTGAAGCAATCAGTCCCCCTTACTCGCCATTTCGTGGCTCCTGTGGGTTATGTGCACTCTGTTTGGTAGGGGAAAAGTATGCTAAAGTGAAGACTGTAAAATCCTTCACTGCATGGGAATAACTGTCTGGGTGAGATTATAAACAATGCTGCCTCTGTTAACTGTTGCCATTTTTGCCTTTCGAAAACTGTCCTTGACTACTCGACTGCCCGTATCATCAACTGCTCAGAGGCTACAAAACCTCAGGAAGAAGCAGCGAGAAAGCAAAGAAGACATGCTGAAAGCAGTTATGGATCACTCGGCAAGAGAGAGTAAAAAACTGCAGGACTGGAGGGAAAAGGAAAGCAGGATCCGCCAGAGAAACGCAGCGGCTAAGAAGAAAAGCACAAAGCAGCTGATAAGCATCCTGGCGCGCCAAGCGGACTCCATCCAGTCACTCGTAGCCATGCAGGCAGAGCACTACCGTGCCGACCCCCCTCCCCATCCCAAAGCTCTTTCCCTTGTGCCCCAATGTCAGCTCCAAACACCCTTCCCCAGCATCCAGGTTCTTACCACCACCAGTGCCCCCAACACCTGTATGTTCACCAACCAGCCCTGAGAACTACGACCCTTACTCTCTGCACTCAATGCCCATCACCATGCAGTATAGGCATTCTGAAGTGCAGCAGTCATTGCACAGCACTCCAGACAGGACATATTCAAACCTGTGACTGTACAGTTCACTACCCCACCCCCCTGCCCTTTTAGGTTCCCAAAATGTTGTGTGTCTGTCAATAAAGTTATTTTGTTTTCAATAAATGAATTCTTGGCTTTGACAACAGTCTTTATTATTGCAGAAAATGAAAGATACCATCGCCCAGGAAAGAAACAGGCACTGCAAATCATTTTAGGAAAAACAGATTCCTACTAACATTGTCACCACTGCACTTCACTTCCATGCAAGGCACCAAACATTACTGTTGGTTTTCAGCCTCAGATTCCTCCCTAATCCTTGTAGCTCTGTGCTGGGCCTCTCTAGTAGCCCTGCTCTCTGGCTGTGCAAATTCAGCCTCCAGGCGTTGAACCTCGGAGGTCCATTCTTGACTGAATGTTTCACCCTTCCCTTCACAGATATTATGGAGGGTACAGCACACGGATATAACCGCAGGGATGCTGCTTTCCCCCAAGTCTAGCTTCCCATACAGAGATCGCCAGCGCCCTTTTAAACAGCCAAAAGCACACTCCTCAGTCATTCAGGACCGGCTTAGTCTGTAGTTGAACCGGTCCTTGCTCCTGTCAAGCTTCCCTGTATACGGTTTCATGAGCCAAGGAATTAACTGGTAAGCGGGGTCTCCAAGTATCACAATGGGCATTTCGACGTCCCCTACTGTGATCTTCGGGTCTGGGAAAAAAGTGCCGGCCTGCATCTTCCTGAACAGGCCACTGTTCCGAAAGATGCATGCATCATGCACCTTTCCAGGCCAGCCTGTGTTAATGTCAATGAAATGCCCACGGTGATCCACAAGCGCCTGGAGAACCACAGAGAAATACCCCTACTGATTAATGTACTTGGATGCTAGGTGCGGTGGTGCTAGAATAGGAATATGCATCCCATCTATCGCCCCTCCACAGTTAGGGAAACCCATTTGTGCAAAGCCATCCACAATGTCCTGCATGTTCCCCAGAGTCACGGTTCTTCTCAGCAGGATGCGATTAATGGCCTTGCAAACTTGCATCAAAACGATTCCAACAGTCGACTTTCCCACTTCAAACTGGTTCGCGACCGATCGGTAGCTGTCTGGAGTTGCCAGCTTCCAGATTGCAGTAGCCACCCGCTTCTCCACCGGCAGGGCAACTCTCAATCTCGTGTCCTTGCGCCGCAGGGTGGGGGCGAGCTCAGCACACAGTCCCATGAAAGTGGCTTTTCTCATCCGAAAGTTCTGCAGCCATTGCTTGTCATCCCAGACTTCCATGACTATATGATCCCACCACTCAGTGCTTGTTTCCCGAGCCCAAAAGTGGCGTTCCACGGTGCTGAGCATTTCCGTGAATGCCACAAGCAATTTAGTGTCATACATGTCAGGCGACTTGATATCATCGTCGGACTCCTCACTGTCACTTTGGAGTTGAAGGAATAGCTCAACTGCCAAACGTGATGTGCTGGCGAGACTCATCAGCATACTCCTCAGCAGCTCGGGCTCCATTTCCCGCAGAAATCGTGCTGCACAGAAACCAGTGGGAGAGTCACAATGGCACCAAATGTGGACGGAAAAACAATGACTGCTGGGATGTGAAGCGATGCATCATGGGGCGTTGACCCGCACCCTTCCGTCCCCTTCCCACAACCCATGGCGCCAAAATGGGACAAGGTGCTCTGTGAGATAGCTGCCCATAATGCACCACTCCCAACAGCGCTGCAAATGCTGCAAATGTGGCCACACTGCAGCGCTGGTAGCTGTCAGTGTGGCCACACTGCAGCGCTTTCCCTACACAGCTGTATGAAGACAGCTGTAACTCCCAGCGCTGCACACCTGCAAGTGTAGCCATAGCCTGAGTCACTTAACTGAGGTGGCCTGCCAATCACAGGGGGAGCTGAACAGTACTTAATACAATAGAAATACTCTGAGGTGCTTAGATAAGAAAGGAGATCACCTAATAAGAATGGCCTTTTGTTATGGGTTTCACTGTACGTGGCTGAAGGACAGAACCCAAGTAAAGTGGACATGATTGCTGAGCCCAGGGAAAGTAATATTAATTTTCCACATGTAGTGGTAGTCTAAGCAATAGAAGTAGCCATAGATGTGAGATGCTGGAGAATGGCAAAATGGCTAATCTGTACAGCTGGTTATACATTTTCTGTCAGGTTTTTTTTTTAAATTAAAAATAGCTTCTTTTCTTAATTTTTTTTTATAAAAAATTCATTTCATTTGAAATTTTCCAATATTTGGGCAAACAAAAACTGAAATATGTTTAGGTTTTTTGAAAAGGTTTCAGATTTTGTTGCTGTTCATGAGAAATTAGAATATTCCTATCAACAATTAAAAAAGAAAGAAACAAACAAAATTATTTTAAAAAAACATGAGGAAAATACATAGTGATTTCTGGCTATTAGGATCCGATGGGGCACTTAGATAGAAAAATGGTGGGGGAGGAAGGGTCACTGCATTCACTAGAGCTGTGCCATTAGGATTTTTTATTAACAGGTTAATGGAAAAGTTACTGACATTTTGGTCAGTGTAAACTAAACTTGTCCATCCCAGAGGAGGTTGCAGAGTAACATCTGCTTTATGTGACATGTGTCAGGGAAGAATCTTAATACAATGTATAGGACAATGGATGAGGAGGTTAAAGGCCTGGATGCTATTCCTATCTCTGCCACTGACCTACACTTGGGAAAGTCACTCTGCCTTCTTGTGTGTCTGTTTCCTCCGGTATAAAATGGGGAAAATTATACCTGGCTTTCTCTGTAAAGTGCTAAAAGTTTGGTGGTGTGGCAAAAGCTGGAAGCTTTTGACCACAAAACAAAGCAGAAAATGCGATAAACCCCACATGCTCCAACTCCTTAAAAAGAGAGCTGGTGATATGGTTTGGTTGTCATTTAGCATCAGCATCAATGCTGATATCCCCCTCTCCCCAACCCCTTGCCTTTTTTATTTTTATTTTAAAGAGACAAACAATAATGGGGAAAACTTTATGATCATGGTGGCAGCAGAACCATCTCTGAACGGTGACAGTTTTAAATGTATCCATTACGACATCTAAATTAATAGGGAGCCCGTCTGGATAAGACCAAAGCAAGGAATTCACACCCACTGGGAACTAGCTACAGGATGAGTCTTGGGGTGGTAAGTTGGGCTTAGGACTTTCTTTTAAAATTATTTTATGAAATGCAAAGCAAAGCTTTTATCTTTTCTCTTTCCTGTCTCAAGCATAGAATCATAGATGTGTAGGACTGGAAAGGAGCTTGAGAGGTCTTCTAATCCAGTCCCTTGCACTCAAGGGGAGACTAAGAATTATCTAGGCCATCTTTGACAGGTGTTTGTCTAACCTGATCTTAAAAATCTCCAGTGATGGAGACTCCACAACCTCCTCAGGCAATTTATTTTGGTGCTTAACCATCCTGACAATTAGAAAGTTTTTCCTAACGTCCAACCTAAACCTCCCTTGCTTCAATTTAAGCCCCTTGCTTCTTGTCCTTCAGATGTTAAAGAGAACATTTTTGCTCCCTCCTCCTTGTAACAACCTTTCATGTACTCGAAAACTGTTATGTCCCCACTCAGTCTTCTCTTCTCCAGACTAAGCAAATCCAGTTTTTCCAATCTTCTCTCATAGATCATGTTTTCTAGACCTTTAATCATTTTTGTTGCTCTTCTCTGGACTCTCTCCAATTTGTTCACATCTTTCCTGAAATGTGGCACCCAGAACTGGACACAATACTCCAGTTGAGGCCTTATCAGTATGGAATGGAGTGAAAGAACTGTTTCTCATGTCTTGCTTACAACACTCCTGCTAACGCATCCCAGAATGATGTTTGCTTTTTTTGCGACAGTGTTACACTGTTGGCTCATATTTAGCTTGTGATCCACTGTGACCTTCAGATCCCTTTCCAGAGTACTGCTTCCTGGAAGAGTCATTTCCCATTTTGTACATGTGCAACTGATTGTTCCTTCCTAAGTGGAGTACTTTGCATTTGTCCTTATTGAATTTCATCCTATTTACTTCAGACCATTTTTCCAGTTTGTCCAGGTCATTTTGAATTTTAATTCTATCTCCTGACGTCCCTTCCAACCCTAATAATCTATGATTCTATGAATGCACCTAGGAAGGAAGGAACCATCCCCATTTTTGCTGATCGGAAACTGAGGCCCAGAGAGACCAGGCAGTGCAACCCCTCCCAGCATGATATCATCCGCAGACTTTATAAGTGTACTCTCTATGCCATTTTGTAAATCATTGGTGACGATATTGAAGAGAACTGGACCAGGACCGATCCCTGTGACACCCCACTCGTTATGCCCTTTGATCTTAACTGTGAATCACTGATAACTACTTTCTGGGAACGGTTTTCCAACC
This sequence comes from Gopherus evgoodei, assembly GCF_007399415.2. Classification (NCBI taxonomy): domain Eukaryota; kingdom Metazoa; phylum Chordata; order Testudines; family Testudinidae; genus Gopherus; species Gopherus evgoodei. The sequence continues at coordinate 10,311,552 of NC_044333.1, read as the reverse complement.
AGTTATGCACCCACCTTACAGTAGCTCAATCTATGCTGTATTTCCCTAGCTTGTTTACGAGAGGGTCATGAGATACAATATCAAAAGCCTTATTAAAGTCAAGATATGCCACATCTACTGCTTCCACCCTATCCACAAGGCTAGTTACCCTGTCAAAGAAAAATATTAGGTTCGTTTGATATGGTTTGTTCTTGAAAAATCCATGCTTACTGTTACTTATTACCTTATGATCTTCTAGGTGTCTGCAAATTGATTGCTTAATTATTTGCTGTATTATCTTTCCAGGTACTGAAGTTAAGCTGACTGGTAATTCCCCGGATTGTCCTTGTTCCTCTTTTTGTAGATGGACACTATATTTGCCCTTTTCTAATCCTCCAGAATCTCTCCCGTCTTCCTTGACTTTTCAAAGATAATTGCTAATGGCTCATATATCTCCTCAGTCAGCTCCTTGAATATTCTAGGATGTATTTTATCAGGCCCTAGTGACTTGAAGACATCTAACTAGTCTTAAGTAATTTAGGCAAGCTAGATGTCAGTAATTTAGACAAGTTAAACATCAAAGGCTAGAGCATTAAAACATTTTAATTATTTATCTGAGGGGAAGGGTGGTGCCTTTTTGAATGATGGGTGTGAGGGATGATCCTTTGTGACGCTCCTCTTAGAACCAGTTGCCTAAGGCACTGTGAAAAGAAATATGTACAGTAGCTGGATAAGGCCTTGGCTGAGAGCTGGGAATAAGAGCTCACGGAGTCTCAAAACAATGGCATAATTCTTGCCTTAGATGCACTCCTGCAACTGCATAAACATGGGAAGGGTGCACAGCTGTACTCTAGGGCAGAATTGGATCCTGTGCTTGCAAAATTCCCTTGGCTTCTGTTACTGTAAAAGCTGCGTGACTGCATTTGACTTAACTGGAGTTCTCATAGCTCAGTGATTTGCCACAATGGCTATCATAGCTCTAAGGTCCATCTACCGTCAGAAATAATGAGGCTTCAGTCTTCTTGGAAGGATTTGACTCACTGGATGCCTCTGGGGAATAGATGGTGACATAGAATCTTTCACCTCTAGATCTCAGTATCCAGACTGTGTTTGTGGTGGCAAATGTTGGTCCTGTTTGATTGAAGTGAAATGAGCTGGACATTATTGTCTTTATGCTCTGTGCTGCACAATATACAAAAAGAGAGAATTCCTGGTCCTGAAGACCTTATATTCTTGAATATCGATACATCAGAAATGGGACAGAAGAGGGTCCCTTGAGGTATAGATACATTTTCCAGGGGCCTTAGAGAAGAGCAGATTTTTAGGAAGGTGTTGAATAAAGGCAGTGGGGGCTAGGCAAAATTGGGATAGGAAAAGCTTGTTCTAAGTTTTAGTGGTCTTCTAGTACATAATAGCCCGGTGTCATGTCATGGAAGTGACAACATTTGGCATTTAATTTGGGCTGTTGTGAATAGTCTCAGCATAGATACCAAAGACTGATGGCAACTCAACTACTCCATCACCTTTAGTGATGATATATCCAGGTCAGGGCTGAGCCACGTAGGCGGGGCACTGGCGGAAGCTTGTCCTGCTGTTGCCCATGTTATGCATGGTGCTGGTAGGGGACCCTTACTTGTGATGCAGGTAGGGAATGTCTCTGGACTATGTCTGGTTCTGCAGATCAGAAGGAAGTGTTTCCAAAGTCATCAGTGGCAGGCTGCTCGTTATCATTCAGTAAAGGGATGCAAGCCTTTGCTTTTTAAGTTGCTAAAGCCCATAGTCTTAAGCATAAATTAGCCTGCGCTATGTGTGGAGGGGAGGTGATGCATTTGGGATAACCAAACCAAAGCTTAGCATTATGTATCACATTGGGTGGATGTAGAACCAAGACGCTTGGGCTGGTCTTTCAGAGCTTCAGACAGAAAAAGTCTCAGCTGACTGCTTCCCAGGAGTTGGTGAGAGACATGTCAGCAACAGTAAGGAAATGTCCCTTGTCCAATAAAACATGCCGTCTTTTTATATTTAATTTTACTGGAATTAGATGAAACACTGAACAGTAAAAGCACTGCCCTCGCCTATGGAATAGATCACTCTGGGCATGTACCAGTAATTACATAAATGGCAGAAGATGAAGTATTAACTTGTGGAACAGAGCAGAGCACCAGGAAAGTTTGGCATGGAAGGTTCACTAAACCTATGCCAGAGGCATAGATGGAGGCTATAAAGAAGCATATAAAAGGAAAGATTCTCTCCTCCGGTCGTGAATGGCCTGCAGTGCAAAGAGCAGAGAGAATTCTGACAATGAAGAGGATATTTTGTTATTTAAGATCAGAACACAGCAGGACCAAATCCACCTCTCACTGCTCCAGCTCTACCACCGCCACTTCATTCTTCAGCGGCAATTCAGCGGCAGGTCCTTCCCTGCGAGAGGGACTGAGGGACCCGCTGCTGAATTGCCACCAAAGAGCCGGACGTGCCACCCTTTTCTGTTGGCCGCCCCAAGCACCCGCTTGCTGCGCTGGTGCCTGGAGCCCGCCCTGCTTCAAGCACAAGGCACACATATAATGGAGGAGAATTTGACCTGAGATTTTCTTTGTTGATGACATTGAAACCTCTAGCAACAGTAAATAATTCATGGGCAGGGCAGCAGATTTGTTTAGGACATTCTGCAGTTGTTCCACATGTGGAACATCCATGGATGTTCCACTGGAAGCTCTGTGCATGGAAGTGTACCCTGAGAAAGTATATAATTACTCTCCTGTGCAGTCCCAAGGAATAAACTGCCCTGAGTGACCAAGGAAAGAAAACGTGAAACTGGCAGTGAACATGCTGGGGCTAGCTGAACCACCATCTAAAATGATTGGTGAAGGGAAAAGGAACTGCAGCCAGAGCAAAGTCTGTCCCTATTTCATCAGGCCACAGCCTTGTCAGCTGATATTAGTCCCATGGCAAGACTTCCTTGTGCACTTTGGAGAAGTTTTCTTTAGTCACTGACACAGCATGAAAAGTTTGTTTGTGTCAAGGTTTTTCCCCCACTTTGAACTTTAGGGTACTGTAAGGAGGCGCCCTGGCTCCCCGCCGCGCCTGAGAGGGACGAGCCAGAGCAGGTGCCTCAGTGGGTGGAGCCAGCACTGCCTGTCCCCGCCCCTCGGAAGTCAAGGGGCGGGACAGGAAGTATAAAAGTCCGGCCCCAGTGCTCAGTTGGGTGTAGGCTGCTGGAGAGGACAGATGCTGGCGCCCGGGCTCCCACCGGGCCCAGCCTGCCCCGCGCCCGCTACCCGGAGGAGCGCCGGCCGGACCTGCCCCGCGCCCGCTACCCGGAGGAGCGCCGGCCGGACCTGCCCCGCGCCCGCTACCCGGAGGAGCGCCGGCCGGACCTGCCCCGCGCCCGCTACCCGGAGGAGCGCCGGCCGGACCTGCCTCAGATCCGGTACCCGGAGGAACGTCGGTCTGACCTGCCGTGTACCCGATGCCCTGAGGAGTGGCCTGAGCTTCCCCACGACCGGTACCCAGAGGAGCCCGTGGTCTGGGACCCCCCAGACGACGCTGGCAAGGACCAGGTACCCAGAGAGGGGGAGGTTGGAAGTGGCCCAGGGGTAGCCGACCCTGGTTTGGCTCCTGAGGAGCCCGAACCCATGTCAGTGTGTTGCGGCCAGGATCCCCACTGACCACAGTGGGTCTGGACCGCTGCTAGGGCCCCGGGCTGGAACGCAGTGGAGTGGGAGGGCCTGCGTTCCCCCTGCCACCCGTAACCGGGTGGCAGACTCCCCCTCTTCCCGCCTATTGCCACTGCTCTGCCCTGATCCAGAGGGCCAGAGTGAACTAGACTTGTGTTTGGTGCCCTGCCCGAACCAAGGGCTGGGCCCCTTTGACTTTGCCACTGCTCTGCCCTGACCCAAAGGGCCAGAGCGAATTAGACTTGTGTTTGGTGCCCTGCCCGAACCAAGGGCTGGGCCCCTTTGACTTTGCCACTGCTCTGCCCTGACCCAAAGGGCCAGAGCTAACTAGACTTGTGTTTGGTGCCCTGCCCGAACCAAGGGCTGGGCCCCTTTGACTTTGCCACTGCTCTGTCCTGATCCAGAGGGCCAGAGCTGACTAGACTTGTGTTTGGTGCCCCGCCTGAGCCAGGGGCTGGGCCCCCTTTGACTTTGCCACTGCTCTGTCCTGCTCCAGAGGGCCAGAGCTACCTAGACTTGTGTTACTGCCCCGCCTGCCAAGGGCCTGGGCTGATACTGTGTTTGCTCAGCCCCTGCTAGAGGCCTGAGCTTGAACTGTTACTGGCCCGCCCTGTCCAAGGGCTGGGGCTTATTTACTATGAGAGCCCCGACCCCGGCTAGAGGGCCGGGGCTCTACCTTGTTTGCAGACCCTGTACCCCCTCAACACCTGCGGAGGGGCTAAGCCTACCCGGACTGCAGCGTGCTAAGAGGCGCCCTGGCTCCCCGCCGCGCCTGAGAGGGACGAGCCCCGACACGACCGGCTTACAGGTACAAAAAGTGGGGGCCTGCATGAACACTTTTAAGCTTAATTACTAGCTCAAACCTGGTACGCTGCCACCAGCCAGAATTTAGTGTCTGGCACACTTTTTCTGTTCCCCCAAAACCTTCCCTGGGGAACCCAGACCCAAACCCCTTGGGTCTTAAAACAAGGAGAAATTAACCATCTCCCTCCTTTTCCCCCCAGACTTTCCCCTCCCTGGGTTGCCTTGAGAGGCTTCACACCGATCCAAACTCCTTGGATCTTAAAACAAGGAGGAATTAACCATCCCCCTTTCCCCCCCACCAATCCCTGGTGAGTTCAGACTCAATCCCTTTGATTTTTCCTTGTTTTAAAATCCATCAGGTTCTTAAAAAGAAAGCTTTTAATTAAAGAAAACTTTTACTTATTTTTCTATCTCTGTAAAATCAGGATGGAAAATGCTTTACAGGGTATTCAGATTCATGTAGACCAGAGGGACTCCCCCCCAGCCTTAGATTCAAAGTAACAGCAAACAAAGGTTAAAAATCCTTCCAGCAAAAAGACACATTTACAAGTTAAGAAAACAAACATAAGACTAATCCACCTTGCCTGGCTATTACTTACAATTTTGAAACACGAAAGACTGATTCAGAAAGATTGGGAAAGCCTGCATGTACGTCTGGTCCCTCTTAGCCCCAAGAGCGAACAACGAACAACACAAAAAGCACAAACGAAGACTTCCCTCCACCAGGATTTGAAAGTATCTTGTCCCCTATTGGTCCTCTGGTCAGGTGTCAGCCAAGTTCACTGAGCTTCTTAATCCTTTACAGGTAAAAGAGACATTAACCCTTAACCATCTGTTTATGACACGCCCCCCCAAATCTCAGACAGTGTGGAACCACACTGACAGTGATTTCTTCCTAGAACGTTAGAATAAACAGATTAATAAAACACATGCACCTTTACCTATACTACTAATTATGTAAACTACAAGACTTTTTTTACATTTTAAGGATAATTTTTAACCAGTTGATTCTGGGAAACTTTCACGGGAGAGTGCATCAGCTACTTTGTTAGAAGCTCCTGAAATGTGTTGAATTTTAAAATCAAAATCTTGGAGAGGTAAACTTCATTGTAGCAGTTTTTTGTTGTTTTCCTTGGCAGTATGAAGCCACTTTAGCGCAGCATGGTCGGTTTGTAGCTGGAAACACTGTCCCCAAACGTATTGGCGTAGCTTTTCCAGGGCATACACAATAGCATAGCATTCTTTTTCACTGATTGACCAGTGGCTTTCCCTCTCAGACAGTTTCTTGCTGAGAGTTAACATTTGCTCCTGATATCCAGGCATTCCAATTCTTTCCAATATGGTAGGCGTGTCAGGTAAATGACACATCTGGTTTCCACCTTAGGGCTCTGAACCACCGATGGGCATGCTCAGGTGTTAGCCCCATTCTGATTCTGGCCTTGGTTTGAAAAAGTTCAAATTGTTCATGTGTTCCTTAGGCATTTCAGCCGCCACCTCTGCTAAGGGTCCACTGAGCTGTGGCCTCAGCTCTACAATGTACTGGTCTGTAGAGATGTTGTACCCATGGCAGGTCCTTTCAAAATTTTCTAAGAAGGCCTCAGTATCATCACCTGCCTTTTAGGTGGGGAATTTCCTGGGATGGGAAACGGTACCTGGAGAAGGGTTGTTAGGGTTGGCTGTTCCATCCTGCTTAACCTTTTCTAATTCCAGGGCCTCCCTCTGGAGCTTCAAAGCCCTCCGGTGGTCAGCCTCTTTGGCTTTTTCTTCTCTTTCTTTCATCTCTATAGCTCTCCTGTGGACCGCTTCTTCCCTTGCTATTTCTGCCTTAATTAGTTCCATCCGTCTCTTATGTTCTTTGTCTTTCTTTGTTGCTTTCAGTCTAGCCATTTTTAGTTTGTTTGTTGCTCCACTGGTACGCATTTTTCTGCTTTCTTGTGCTGGCCACACTACTTCTGCAGCTTACTGACTGGGATGCTTCAACTCAGGGCTGTGTGGTTAACAGAGATTTTCTAACTAGCTATACCTGAGAGGTAGAAAGAAAGAAAACAGTTCCACTTGTAAATGCCTTTTGCTGGCTGTCTGCTGGCTCACAGCTTGAAGCCTCCTCTTAACAAAGACCCTTGTTAAAAAACTTAACACCTCTGCCCTCAGGCTGCTTTCCAAGCAGCTATAAAGGAGAGAAAAAAAATCCTACTGGCTTTTGGTTCCTAAGAATCCCACCGCTACCACCATGTCAAGGTTTTTCCCCCACTTTGAACTTTAGGGTACAAAAAGCGGGGACCTGCATGAACACTTTTAAGCTTAATTACTAGCTTAAATCTGGCACGCTGCCACCAGCCAGAATTTAGTGTCTGGCACACTTTCTGTTTCCCCAAAACCTTCCCTGGGGAACCCAGACCCAAACCCCTTGGATCTTAAAACAAGGAGGAATTAACCATCCTCCCCTCCTTTCCCCCCACCAATCCCTGGTGAGTTCAGACTCAATCCCTTGGATTTTAAAACAAGGAAAAATCAATCAGGTTCTTAACAAGAAAGCTTTTAATTAAAGAAAACTTTTACTTATTTTTCTATCTCTGTAAAATCAGGATGGAAAATGCTTTACGGGGTATTCAGATTCATATAGACTAGAGGGACTCCTCCCCGAGCCTTAGATTCAAAGTTACAGCAAACAGAGGTAAAAATCCTTCCAGCAAAAAGACACATTTACAAGTTAAGAAAACAAACATAAGACTAATCTGCCTTGCCTGGCTATTACTTACAATTTTGAAACATGAAAGACTGATTCAGAAAGATTGGGAAAGCCTGCATGTACGTCTGGTCCCTCTTAGCCCCAAGAGCAAACAACAAACAACACAAAGAGCACAAACAAAGACTTCCCTCCACCAGGATTTGAAAGTATCTTGTCCCCCTATTGGTCCTCTGGTCAGGTGTCAGCCAGGTTCACTGAGCTTCTTAACCCTTTACAAGTAAAAGAGACATTAACCTGTAACCATCTGTTTATGACAGTTTCCATGGAGCTTTTGGGCTGCATTTACCTTTATGCCCAATATGGATGTCAGTAAGGCAAGAGTTAACCCTTAATGTGCCAAAACGTGGTGCTCAAGATCACAAGCCCTTATTTCACAAACAGCTTGTTCTTTCGGAAACACAAGCTCTCTACAGAACTGGGGCATTAGTGTTGGATTCACGTGGGCCTCTGTTAGATCATGTGCTGTTCTGGAATTATTCTGGGTTAACTGAGGATGGCAGAAAGTTTTACATTCCGTTGTCTGTCTGGGTCTGAAATTTACTGTTAATTCATTTTTTATTATTAAATTTCTTTATTTCTAATAGCAAAATTTTGAAAGACTTTAAGAGGGGAAAAAAAGAAGTCCTTGCAATTCACCACCTGCTTGATTATTGGACCTTCCCCTTTGGTTTCAGAAATCTGTTTCCGTCTGCCATGCTGCACAGAGGCAATCTTTTCTTTAGATGCTACTAAGATTGCATGCCATATGCCTTGCAGCAATGTAAAGGGAGGTAATGAATGCCTTCCTGTGAAAACGGCCTACAGACTAATAGTTTGTAAAAGATTAAGCTTTGTGCTGGAGAAAGTCTGTAGCTGAGCAAAAAGAGACTTAAATGTACAGTTCTGGAGTGTTTGTGCCAATTCTTAGCTCAAAGTGAACTGAAGCTTCGGAGTTAGAGAAATCACCCCAAAACACTGTTTGCTAGAGAATACGGAAGTCACACTGACGTTCTACACAAGATTTACATGTAAAGTTTTCCTCTGGGATGTATTAATCTGAATCACACTCCTCACAAGATTGTCAACAATGACTTAAAAATGAACTGGTGATCGTAAGTGTACTTGTGGGTCAAAGGCTGCTTGACTAACTGCAGATTATGCAATTGCTTCCTCTTCTGGAACATATCAGAAGACAAAGACAGACTGCATTAGACTCAGAATGAGATCTGTGTTTAGTTCACCCTCCCATTTCCCATGGACCGAAGGCTCACAAACAAAGGAACAGATCAGAACAAAACTTGAATGGAGTCAGTGAAATATTTACATTAGGAGGGTGATAACAAAAGCAAGCCAAAAATAAGCTATTTTCCGTGGTCCTGCAGTGGAGGCAAATAAAGTGAAAGTGACACTGTATGCTGTTGTAATATTAAGTCATTTTCCAGGGCAGGATTACTTTGTCTGCAAAAATAAAATAAGGGTTGTAAATGGGACAGAAATTCTGGATTTATTTACATGGTGTGACATTAAATAAATCTGATTTTCCCTAAATGTAGTAGAAATTGTGTATTGACTCCTCATCTCTCACACAGAGGAGGACCCAAGCAATCTTAGTTTTGCAGATGTTGATCAGTTAGCAAGAACAACTAGGACAAATGCCCACTTTTGCCAAGAGTTAAAGAAGGGACTGTCCTGGCCAAAAAGGGGTGTATGGTCATCCTAGTGAGACCACCCGAGGGCCAGATCTGGCAACCCTAAAGCAGGTAAAAAACTTTACTTTTAAAAGTCACTTTTAGTGACTTAATTGTTAGTTTCCAGAAGGGTTGCAGGATCTTCCCGTGATTAAGGCAATCAAAATGTAGCCCCACCTATTTATAGGCTGGAGAGAAAGTAGTAACCTTCATCCATACACTATGAACACTTTGTAAAGGAGACATTGCTTAGCAATGATGTAATTGAATTCTTATAGCCGCACAAGTCAGTTAACATTACTATACAGGGAGAAGAGTGGCAGTCCCGGAAATGGGAAAAGCACCTTAAATAGCTGTTTAAAATAAATAAATTCTCTACATGAGGAATTAGCAAACCCCTCATTACTGAATAAGTAAAACAGAAATATTGAATGTGGCCATAAAGAGTGAAAATCTCTGTTTGGAGTTATGTAGAAATAAACACAAACCCTGGGTTTTAAGAACCATTGAATTATGGGAAACTCAGATGAGAGCCTAGATTTATATCTGAACATTGTGGCTCAGGTCCAGTTTGGGTTACAGGAATCAGACATGGCCTCTCAAACTTAATTCAGTCACTTTCACTAGGATTTAACTTTACTGTATTTTTATGGCAATAAGTGTCACACATGTCAAGTTACAGAGAGAAAAATTTTTATGGGCCCTTGTCAGGGGGTTCGGTGTCTGAGCCCAGCAATATCTCCCAGTGGCTAGAGTCCATGGCAGTGTTGCCCAGTGGCGAGAGTCTACAGCTGGTGGTAGGGGAACCCAGGCCCTCCCTGCTCCACCGAGGGCTCTGTGACTGGTCGGTCAGATAGCAGCATGCCACCAGGGTCACCTCCAAAGTTGCAACAAGGATTGGCTTATGATCTCATGGTAGGCATTCTCACCGACAGCGATCTGGAGGCCCTTCTCCTTCACTCGTGGCCATCTGTTCCTGGTCTACAGGAGCTACTGGCATAGGGCCTGCTCCTGCACTCTGTCCGCCCTGAGTGAGCTGGGCTGCTTCCTTGTGAGCTCCCCCTCCATTGTGAGCAGGTGCGGCTGGGCAGGGCCTTCTTGGCTCAGAGCTGCTTGTTAACCTTTGGTTCTCCAGCGTGGGACTTGTACCCCCTTTCACATACCCTCCCCCTAAGGCTAAGACCCAAGAGTGGGTCCAGAAATTGGCATTTCTGTATACCTTTACTGGGCGATGGAGTACCTGGAGGTCGTAGGGCTTCAGGGAAAGTTACCACCTCATGCTCTGGGTATTGTTGTCCTTCATGGAGTTTATCTAGTGGAAGGGAGTGTGGTCTGTGACGAGTAGGAAGGAGTTCCCTAGGAGATAATGGGAAAGTCTCTCTATGGCCCATTTCACAGCCACAGCCTCTTTCTCAATTGTCAAGTAATTCACCTCCCGAGGAAACAGCTTTCTAGTCATGTAAAGGACTAGATGTTCCTCGCCTTGGAGGACTACTTCCAGTTCATCTGTTTGCAAAATGAATTGTTTCGTGAAGTCGGGATGTAAAAGAACTGGTCCCTGGATTAGCCGGCTCTTTAAGGTTCTGAAGGCCCTGTCACAGGCTGTGGTCCCCTGTACCTTCCTGGGACGGGTGCTTTTCACCAGGTCAGTGAGTAGGGCAACTGATGGGCAAATTCAGGTACAAACCACCTGTAATAGCCAACCAAGTCTAGAAAGTGTAATATCTACTTTTTGGTTGATGATACTGGACAACCTGCCTGTTTTTGGACCTTGTCCACCGAGGGGAGCAACTGACCTCACCCCGCAGTATAGCTGAGTCAGCTCTCGCTCTTCAGTTTGGCAGTTTGCCATAAGCCCTGCCTTCTCCCAGCTACTAGCATCGGACCTGCTGGCTGCTTCCGGGGCATGTGCAATGCGGTATCAGGAGAGGCAGGGAGCCTGCCTTAGCCCCGCTGCACCACTGACTGGGAGCCATCTGAGGTAAGCCCATGCCCAAGCCCCTGCCCTAGCCCAGAGCCCCCCCTGAAACCCAGAGCCCCCACCTGCACCCCAAGTCCCTCATCCCTGGCCAAATCCCAGAGCCCACATCCCCAGCACAGAGTCTTCACCCCCTCCTGCACCCCAACCCAGAGCCCCCTCCCACACCCTGAACCTCCCATCCCTGACCCCACCCCAGAGCCCTCCCCCCCCTACACCTCAACCTCCTGCCTCAAATTGCAGCACCCTCTCACACTCCTAATCCCTTGGCCCCAGCCTGGAGCCCCCTCCTGCACCCCAACCCCCTGACCCAGCTGTGAGCCCCCCCCGAACCCAGAGCCCCCTCCTGCACCCCAAACCCCTCATCCCTGGCCCCATCCCAGAGCCCACACCCCTAGCCAGAGCCCTCACCTCCTCCTACACCCCCAGCCCCTGCCGCAGCCCAGTGAGGGCGGGGGAGAGTGAGTCACCGAGGAAGGGGGAATGTAGTGAGCAGAGCACAGGGCCTGGGGTAGGGGCGGGGCCTTAGGGAAGGATCAGGGCTAGGGTGTTTGGTTTTCTGTGATTAGACAGTTGGCAACCCTAATTGTAAATGATGGTCTTGAGAGCATTGATCTTCAGCAGATTGTAGAATACACGCATCTGGATGAAAAGCTGGACCCCTGGTTTGCCAGTATTTCACTAGGGGGCAGTGGTGTGTATGTAATATGCACTAACCAGCTTCTTACAATAAAATATGCTTGAAATTCAAAATATCAACCAGAATCAATTCCTGCTCTCCCCCATTTTTCTTGATCAGCTGTAATTACAATACTGCTGACTCTAGATAGTCCTAAAAGATCCTTTGGTTTTAATGAAAGCATGCTGTGCTATCCTGCCACCCTTATTAATTGCAATAATTATTGCTGTGTCAACCAGATGTTTTAAATAAGAATAAAACTCCAAACACCACAACAATAAAACTCAGATTAATTTACACAAGACTCTTAAGCTAAAGATAAAAAAGAAATCTATTCAGTGTTGGTTTCTTGTCATATGGGAGCAAGAGATGCATGGTTGCTTTAAGGCTGTCTTTCACCATATTTATTTCCTTCATGCAATCAACTTAACAACACTAAGTGACTCTGCATAGTTCATTCACAAACAGGGTAAGCTAGGTAGTGTTGCTGACTCATGCTTATGAGGGATTTTCTTAGTCCCTCCCTCCCAGGCTTCCACCCCACCCCCTTAAACTAGAACTGGTTGCCTACAATATTAACAGCTGTCTTGGAGCTGGGAGCAATATACGGTCAAGACGCATGGTGTGTTCTGCTTCTCTAGAAATACAGGCACTGACACAGCCTTTTTCCTTCTCATCAGCTTCATTTCCTGAGGTAAGAGGACTGTAGATGAATAAAAGAAGCTTTATTAGCCAGGCCTAAGTAGCACATTGCTTTCTAGAATGGCACAATGGAATGCTTTTAGAAAGAAGGTGTCAGCTTAATGAACCACATAACTGGATTATTCCTCATTTGTGGCTATGGAATGCTTTGTATTAGAATCCCAAGAATAAGACTGACAAGGAGGGTCAGGTAATATCTTTTGTTGGAACAACTTCTGTTGCTGAGAGACAAGCTTTTGAGCTTGCACAGAGAAGAAATGCAAGCAGAAGGATTCTATTAAAACTTTAGAAGGATGCAGTAAAGTTTAAACTGCACTCAACTGCTGGAAGTTTCAGTATTTTAAAAAAATGAATGAAATCAAATGACATTACAAAGAGCTGCCTGTGAAATTAACGGAGAGAAAAAGAAATCAACAACTGATGGAAACTGCTGTGTTGCTGACAAGCTTGTGCGGCTCCTGTTACACCTGAATCTCACAGAAACACCTGTAGGCTGCTCCATTATTTACAGCTGCACTGCACTTCTTAAAATCTCTCCATGTGTTGCACTGGCCAAATTTTATGGTCCTTACTTAAGTAAGACTCCCGCTGCTAACTCTGGGAGCTTTGCTTGCCTGGGCAGCAGAACTTGGCTCTCACTACTAAAGTTACTCCAGCTCCAGTGTATTGCTTAACAGATCACTGCTTTCTCTCTTTCCCTTCTTTGGATTTTTAATTAATTTCAGTTGTGCAGCCTGGAAACGCTAGGGTTCACATTGGCTTGCTTTATATGAGTGATGCCTTTTAAGTCCAATGGGAGTGCATGTGTAAGGAGAGCAGGATTTGGCCCTAGATGAATAAGTTACTGCTCCTAGCCAGAACAGTTATGTAACGTTACCTAAGCAGTGAGACACATTGGCAATGAGGAGATGGATTCTGGCGCACAGTAGTAATAGAACAGAAAGCACTTCCAGACAGGGGTGGGAGGTGGGTTGCAGGGAGAGGAACGTTTAGGTGGAATCCTAAATTAGAAGCCAATACTATGAAGGGAATCATTGCGCTGGCTGAGTTTGAATACTGGGTGTTCTGTTTTACATAAAGGAAAACAATCTAGTTTCTTTTATTTGATCAGCTTCTTCCCCCATTGCACTTGCACAGCAAGTTCAGTATAAACCCTGGGAAAACTCTCACACACCTTATGCACTTGTACAATGCATATAGTGAAGGTGAGTAGGATTTGACCTGCTATCTGGATTTCAATGGAGGGAATGAGAGCGATCCAAAAATTTTTGTCTTTGGCTCTAATGGCATGAGAGAGTTTTTCCTCCTTGTGTCTTCAGCAGTTTCTATTCTATATTTAATATATTGAGCTATATCCTGCTTTCCATTTATGCAAATAAATGTAACACATTTGCAAAGGTGTAAACTGGTGCAGAACTTGGCCCGTTGGTATTAGCTTTCTTCTTATAAAACAGATAATTACTATAAACCATACAGGTGACAGATCTAAAGCAAGGAGGGAATATTTTTTATTCAGTAGAGCTGTGCTAGGATAACTATTAACAACCACAACAGAAAATAAGTTTGCATATTACTCTATGCAATAAGGAAATGGTATCCAGAAGTATCAGTCATCAACTTTAGCTAGATGCACAGCAATGAAATTGGCATAAGGAGGTAAACTTGGTTTTTATTTGATCTGTTTTAGTGCTAGTTTTGTCTAATCTGGGGCTGGATCTAAGACCTCCCCACAGTGCAGCCAGTAACTCTTGCCAATAACTCTGGGTATAATTCCCACAAATGTATCCTTTCTCTTATATATCAAAAGCCATGGAAGGGGGAATTGACTTATCACAGGTAAGTCCACAGCTCCTGGGCTTCTGCTGTTACTGTAGAGGTGGATGTAGCAGAGCAGAACAGCTAGAGCCCAAGGCAACCTGCTACTGAGGGAGGCAAAACTACACAGCTGGTTCTGGCTCATCCTGCCCCACCTTTGTCCCCTAAAAGAAGCACTTTAGCAGCAGTCTTGGCAGCAGCATGATATTATCTTATGCTGTGCAGCCAGTGGCTGGTTCACGGTCCATTGTCCATCTGCAGAGAGCGTGCAGCCATTTTACCAGCAGTGTTTCTGCAGACTGTTGGAGAAATACACACTTCTGTCTTTTAGGGACTTTGTATTCCTCCTCTTCCCCTGCTTAATCTAAACAAAAGTCATTGTAGTCTGAAGGTGCATGGTTTGCTCTGCTGGGAAACATAACACGGACCTTCAGGCAAGCACTAAGCATGTAAGCTGCATTATAACTTTTGCTGCCTGAGAGAATATCCTGCTGTGTAGAAGGGCAGTCCCAGCTCCCTGGTCTCACACAGCCACCCCACCTGCTTAGAGCTGAACTCCTGCAGTTGCATCTGAGGAGGCAGGAGAGAGGTGGCTGCATAGTAGGGAGTTAGCCATGTGTCTGTTTCTGATTAGTTCTGGCACGTGGTTGGAATGCCTTATTCTTCAGCAGCAGGTAACAGTCATTATGAGTAGGAGGGTAACGTCTGCCTATAGTGCAGTGCTTTTTGTCAAGGCTACAACATGAGACACAGCCTAAAAGTTGCATGGACAGACGTGAAAAGAGAGGACTAAGGTGAGCTATCAAGAGAGAAGTGATTTAGAGGCAGAGTGGGAGGGAAGATGTGTTCAATTAGACAGAAAGTCTCTGTAGTTAGATTCCAAGGAAAGTTTTATTGTTAATTTAGCTTAGAAATTCACCATGCCACAGTCTGTGTTGGTGCTGCTTCTGGGCATACTAGGATCTGAGCAACACCAGTTGTCCAGCAATAGTTAAAGTTATGACAGTGTTTTTGTGTGACCGTGCCCTATTTATAGAGGACTTATTAAAAACAGGCCCTGGGCTGATGAAAGTCTGAGGACTTTACACCTGTTATGTTCCATGGTTTCTATTGTTAGAGCCTCTTGTTTTTTGCAAATGTAAAAATAACACAAAATTAAATTGAAAACCTAAGTATGAAAGGAAAAACTGCTACTGTGGTTCCTGTCCTGCAGGGGTGGGTCTGGTTTCCCACTCTGGGCATTGCAACCTGGTGGCATGTTGCACAGCAAGCTGTCCCACCCATAATTGCTGGAACTGGTGGGGTTAGGGATGCTGCTGCACCCCCTGATTTGAACTAGTAATAGCAACTCTCATACATGGTTTCTGCCTTCTGACCCCCTCCCCTCCCCAAATTGTTCCAGCACCACCTGTCCTGTGGGGCTGGGCTCAGCGCCCTGCTTTGGGCATTGTGAGTGGGCACATGAGATCAAACCATTGCTCAGGTTTGGCCTGGCTGCCCCTCCATCATGACAAGGGCTGGCTGGGTCAAACCTAAACAACACTGGGACCCCGTATGGCAGGTTGCAATGCCCAAAGCAGGAAGCTGGGCCCAGCCATGTGGGATGGGAGCAGCAGGAGCCACCACTGTGGGGTGAATGTGTGGCAGGCTCACTCTGCAATCTCCTCCCCCGTGAGGGGCTCCCACCTCTCCAGGGGAGGACTCAACACTCCCTCTACCCCAAGCAAATACAAAATAAAAAGAACCCCCTCGCCCCCCAAAAAGTATAAAAAATACAGAAGAATTTCACAGGCTCAAACTGCGCCTTTTCACAAGATCATCTGGTTCAACATTAGATGCTTCATGCTTAACGCTTACACACATTTAGTAGGCAGTGATCAAATGTTACTTAATGTCACAATAAATCATCTAGTTTCTTTCACTCGTAGATTAATAACAGTTAAAGGCCAATAGATATCACTAGAGTTTTGATGCAGAAATATAGATACCTATGTGTGCTAATTCCTAATGACCAAGTAAGCATGGACTCTTTGGTATCATTCATTTCCAGGTGATGGAATGCTGTCAAAAGAAACGGTACAAAGCAAAGGGTAGCCAGGACTTGGTTCCTTCTAGAAGATCCATGATGCTTTTGTTTGCTCAAATGGGAGATGTTACTGGCTAAAACTGCATGTTTGCCTATTTTTCCCTTGCATGAAAACATTTGCTATCTTGTGAGCACCACCCACCAGTGTTACCTTCTTCAAAAAGTTAGTGAAATGCCTACTTTTTGCCTTTACCAGTGCCAAAGCTGTCTTGCTTCTTGCCATTGGTCTATCTACCTATTGCATTTAAAAACTGGTTTTTGACACCCAGAAGTAAGATACTAACTTCCCTTCATCTTTCATGCAACGTGGCTGAAATTCACTTCATGGTGAACATCTGCACAAGAGACTATGCACAACTTAAATGGTACATAGGCCTTGCACTTCCTGTCTGCTGAGGGGTGAATATTACCCTTTTGGAATAGTTAGCATCTTCTGTCCCAGAGCTGGCTACATTTCCAAGGCAAATTATTCCAATACACAGTATATGTGAGAATTAGCAACATGAATCGGGATCCTGCCAGAGGAAAGGCAGTAGGTAAAAGACTAATATTACAATTCATTTATGGCAAAGGGATATATTGTATAGTACAGGAATATCAGCTTCTCTAAGTCTAAGA
This sequence comes from Gopherus evgoodei, assembly GCF_007399415.2. NCBI lineage: Eukaryota > Metazoa > Chordata > Testudines > Testudinidae > Gopherus > Gopherus evgoodei. Next base: position 10,294,798 of record NC_044333.1, on the reverse strand, counting down.
CTAAATTCAAAAAACTTGATTACTGTACTAGACTTTTTTTTAACTTCAAGGTAAAATTTGTGTGGCTTCTCAATCAATGTACTGGGAACTTAGTAGATTCTTGCATTAAGTAGTGAAGCAGACTTCAGCTTAAATGAACTGTTGCATAAGTTGGATGACATTTGTGGTGAGAGGATTATGTCAAACATTATGACATGCCAAGCTGGTACGGGGAATGTACAGCACACTTACCAAAGATCTTTTTACACTCAGTGAAGAGATGAGAATTCCCCACTGAGCCAGATCATTCCATTCAATGGATTCTGATAGGTTTTCATAATTTATAAAGGTGTTAGTTTAATATTTTCATTGTCTAGAGGCTAGCTAGATTTCTATGGAGAACACTTTTCTAGTCCTAGTAACTACAGTGAATTTGTAATCCTTTCTGGTCTCAGTGGATTAGCAGCACTGAAAGTACAGATGACATACAAATTCATTCAAACAACTTTGCAATTATTTATTTACAGTGGGAAAGTCACTGCAGCCTCAAGATAGCAGTGAGTTAGGTGTGGCTAGCTTGCACTTAGTGTACATGCCTAGTCACTGTGCTGCTCAATTAAAATTGACAAGAGTGACAGGACAGGTAAGGGTTTACCAACCAGCCTCACTTCTAGTCTCCTACTCAGTCACTAGGAGATTGGATGATAGGTTTGTTATCCATCACTGGATGGCTTAACAAGCTCTGATTCAGAACTCTGTATGTACATGGGATCTCAGTCTGTTAAGGACCTATGTCAGAGTAACAGATGGACATACATAGTTTCCACTCCATGAATGTGACAGTAACACCTGTCATTGGAAGAGAACAAGGATATTGCTTTTAAAAGAGCTTGTTAATGACGGCACCCAGTGGTTTAGTGCTTTAGCCGTTCAAATTACTCAGAAACCTTTAGCAATGTGATGGGGCATTTTTGAAAATGCCCCAACAGCTTTTAAAGTCTTCAAGCAGAAGTTATGACTCAGTGCTGCACGAATGTGCAAATTTCTCTAAAAATGTCACAAGAACCTCATTGAAGAAATATTTTGTGTTAGCACAGCAGCTTGGAAAATTACCAAATGGCCCTTGAAGTCACTTTAACAGGAATTTAGCCCATGATGTATAGTGCTGATAGGAGAAGGGAAGGTTTTGCTATGACTCACCTGCAACATTCCCTGTTATTTGGGTCCTTGGCCTGTCTTGAGTAGAGGCTGGCACTTGTGTCATGTGGACTAAAAATGTCCATGAAGGACTAAGACAAGGACATCTTTTGTTTGATGGCATGATTAGGATTTGACCTTACATTTCCAATAAAAAATGTACACCTATACTTATGGGAGCTGAAATTTAACTCCATTTATGTAAAATGAGGGTAATATTTTAGATCAGCTGATACAGAGGGCTATGAAGAGGAGAGAGTATTTGTTGTTAAAGATAGTTAATGATTGCTCCTTTTTTGTTGTTGTCATTACAGGTAGATGTCTGGTCCTGAATCCTTTCAGATGTGAAGATGTATCCAGTGTTGAACAAACTCCCGAACAAAAGTGATTCCAAACCACTTCCCATTGTTGTTATAGGTAAATAATATTTTGGCAATGTAATCAGTGTTCTCCAGTGCTGTAGTCTTCCTAAAACAGACTATATTTGACATCCTCATGCATTGTTCCAAAGGTTCTAATTAAATCTAGAAACGTTCTGGGAATTATCTCCCCATAGCTTCCGCTACAGTCATGAAAGGATAGTTTTACTTACGAAAATAAGAATCCTAGAAAGTTTTATAATTCTGTTTTAAAATAACCATAAATTATCTGTAAAAGCAGCAAAGAATCCTGTGGCACCTTGTAGACTAACAGACGTTTTGGAGCATGAGCTTTCGTGGGTGAATACCCACTTCCTCACATGCATCTGAGGAAGTGGGTATTCACCCACGAAAGCTCATGCTCCAAAACGTCTGTTAGTCTACAAGGTGCCACAGGATTCTTTGCTGCTTTTACAGATCCAGACTAACACGGCTACCCTCTGATACATAAATTATCTGACCTTTAGGACATTCAGTTGAACCAGTTTTGTCTCATGGGTGTTTCAGGGAAGTTTGAAATTATTGTATTGTGCATTTTACCTGGCAAGGAGTCAACTAGCTTTTAATTTTGTGAAGTTAGTGTTTTTGAGTGTATGTGTTTAAGGCCTGTTCCAAAGCTACTGAAGTCTCTGAGACTCTTTCCCATGGAGTTAGATGGGCTTTGGTTCAGGTTTACACAGTGGAAAAATGTGAAGTAGTTTAATTTTTAAAATGGCAGTTTGTAGGAATGCAAAAGTTATGCTTCTCTTTACAGTTTTAGAAAGCCAGTTATTTGATGTTTGGTGAGTGAATCAGAAACAGGAGCTTCTTGTTTTCAAATGCCCTCTTGAGGTTAGACACGTTCACTCTTCATATCAGTTGTGTCGGTGATGTTATCAGCTATGACAGATCAGAGGCTTCTCTGGCATAAAGGAATCATTCCCTTTTCACTCAAGCTTGTGCTTAGATGCCTTGCTAAATTAAAATATGAGCCCCATTGACTCCCAGGAAAGTCAATGTGCTTAAATGCTTTGCTAGTGCTGGGCTTCTTCCGTGCCCACCATCTAAACCCCAGTGAAATTCACCCCAGTGGAGTGAGCCCATACAAGGTTTATGCACCACAGAAGTGTCACTTAATCCTTTTTATGGTAGTTTTGTGAGGTGGACACTTGTCCTTGAGGGCTGAATCCTGAGAGACATTTTTAGACAGACCATTGAGAAGTTTGTTTTTCTTGGGATGGGATTGGTAAATTCTAAAGGGTCCAATTCCAAAACAAGTTTAACTTAAAGACCACTCTGAGTGTTGCCAGTGCAGAAATTTCCCCGCCTCCCTCCCACACAGGAAAAAGGAGGCTCTGGTTTTCTGAACAGCTCCCCAGGAACATTGCCAGCCGGAAATTGCTGGAGAGTACTCCAGGGGTTGGCTATACTGGTTCTGTGACAGCTGAGAGCTCCCTCATGCCAGGGCAATCAGCTGATCAGATCCAGCACAAAGGCAAGAGTGTATCTGGCCTACTTTATGGGACTTAAAGATTCATATTTTTAATCACAGCTTTATCCATAACTCCGCCTCATGTAGCCAGATGTTTAAATGCTGCTCAGGAACTCTGACATAACTTGCTCTTCTGCTGTTGGGGTTAAGGATGACTTGTGTCCTGGTTCTGTTTCAAGTTAATTATTGGGTTTTTATTTCCATCAGTTTTGCACTTGGCTTTTTCTCTAATCTAAGTGAGAACAGTGTTAGGAATAGAATTGAGAAGTGGCCTTTGCTCCCAGCAGTTCATTGCTCCCAGAGCAGGGATTATGTCAACAGTCTATGAAAGTGTACACAGAACGTTACAAGCTGCTGTGTCACCCTGACTGTTTTTAATAACACTGCATTATGTAATGGTGGTTACTAAAGAGCAACAAAGCTTTAAGCTGTAGAGGCTGATAGCTAGTTCTTTAGACACTGTAAAATATTAAACCTATTGGAGAACAGCCATGTGAAAACTTTCCACACACTACTCCATCGTACACTGACGTAGAATGTGTATATTAGCTTCTGAAGCCAGTTGTTAAGTGGTCGGTGGGAAAGTTTTAGCCATCCGGCTATTTGTTCAAAGTGTCATATTTTGAGGGATGGTGGGGGTGGGAGGGCTCTTTGCCCCGGCTCCAGCTCACTGCTTGTTTCCAGTGACTAGAAGGAGAGAAAACAAAGGTGGGAGAGAACTAAACCCGTAGGGCTGATTGGAGACCTAGTGTAATCAATAGAGCTTCATTTAAATCAATCAGTCAACAGGTTAGAGAGCATCCAAATTTAAGGTGGGAAATTTGGCCAGTTTCTTTGACTTATTCAGAACAGGGTCTTCTGCCAAATCTGTCACCAGTATCCAAGTGATTAGAGAATTGGCCTATAAGGCATTGTGTGCCTACCCCCCTGCTCTGCATATCTTCCGTGTCACATAGTGGTAACTGGGATGAGTCTAGGTCTAAATTCCTTGGCCCTACCAGTTAATCTCCAGCAAATACCCTGAAGTGTGCAGTAAAGATCCTGCAACTCTTTCCAGTAACCTACTTGCTTCAGAATGACTATAGACAGTGGCATTGAGCAGTAGACCCCAAGGACTTGAACCTGATGTATGGCAGCACCACTTCAGCTCTCGGAAATTAGCTGTGCCATGTGAATGCACATCATAGCAGTGTCTGATTTTCCTTCAAGATTATGAAGTGATGCAAGTTGCATTTAGGCAGGAAAGAATGAAGCCTTAACTCTTCTGGGGTTTGAGTCCAAACCCCCCTTCCTTCCATACACAAATCACTCTGACGCAGGTCAGCAAGAATTTAGGATGCAGGTATTAGGACCTGCTAGGGGGTGGGTCAGAGCCTGAGTCCTGCCGTGGCTTGAGTCCTGTCACTTTGCAGTGTGGACTCAGGTCAAGCTGTAGACCTGAGTCAGAAGGTTTGTGTAGTGCAGTATGGACACCTTAGCACAGCTGTGAGATCTGAGTCCAACAATTGTAAACCCACGTTTACAATTCAGTGTGGGTGCTCAAACACAGGCTTGGGAACACCGAGGCCACAAGTATGGGTCCCACAGCTTTGGGTGTAGTGTGTAGATGTACCCTCAAAGTCTAAGAGCAGGTTTAATTTCTAAACAGGAGCATCATCCTTTGAAAAATGCAGCTCTCTTCCAAGCCTGCTATTGTGCCCGTGTTTGACAAAGCACTAGCTTATTAGATATCAGAGGGGTAGCTGTGTTAGTCTGGATCTGTAAAAAGCAACAAAGAGTCCTGTGGCACCTTATAGACTAACAGATGTATTAGAGCACAAGCTTTCGTGGTGAATACCCACTTCGTCAGATGCTTATTAGAGTCAGTAGCACGAAGAGGTCCCAACTGGGATCAGGGCTCCAGGGTGCTAGGCTGTATAAGAAAGAGCCCCTGCCCTGAACAGTTTACAATACACCTAGATATGACAGACAAAAAGGGAAAGAGAGAAGTGAAGTGATTTGCCCAAGGCCATGTAGCAGGACCATGGTTGACTTGAGACTAGAACCCAGTTCTCCCTGAGTCGAAGTCTATCCACTGGACTGTACAGCATATCTGATGAGATGCTTTACAAACGACTAGTGTTCCAACAGTGATGCAATATTATTTTAATTGTCTTTTGTTCAGGGAATGGTCCTTCAGGAATTTGCCTTTCCTACCTGCTGTCTGGTTATGTCCCTTACATCAAAAGAGGCTCTGCTCATCCTCATCCTATTCTACAGAAGAAACTAGAGGAAACACCAGAAGTCCCCATTATAGACCAGGTTTGTATCAATGAATTTGCCTTTTAACAGGAAGAAGTAGATGGAACGCATCACCACCATCATATGCCCAGAGCATGCTGGCAACAGAAGCCTTGCACATGGTTGACTTGTTTCCCAAATCATCACAGTAGATAGGACCAGCACAAGGGCTATGCACTGCTCAAATCCTCCAGACAGGGCTTATGTGACACGTAGGCCTTGTTCTTACTAAGTGAAGTTCAGATCTTCTGAGCACCTAGTGATATTACATTACTGTTGCATTTTGAAGTGATCTCATGTGCTATGTATATGATGCAGGCTCTAAGTATCTGCCCTGTCTTTTAGGATCTGGAGTACCTGTCTGAAGGTTTGGAGGGACGATCCCAGAGCCCCGTGGCTCTTCTTTTTGATACTCTGCTGCGTCCAGATACAGACTTCGGTGGAACTGCAGAATCTGTCCTCACTTGGTGGCACGAAACCAATAGAGCCATTCCCCATCTGATCCTTGGCAGAAACCCTCCTGGGGGTGCCTGGCATGTATGTAGACATGAATGCTTAGGCTTATGAAATGTGTATTACAGAATAGTCAGTATCATGATTAAAGATGTAAAGGGCTGAACAAGCTAATCAGCCAGACAAGCAGGATCCAGCAGAGTTCTGCTTTTACACCCACCAAAAAGTGAGCTAGTTTGCATGTGCAGGAGAGATTTGCCCTCCCAGCCCACTACTGCCGTTTGTTCCATACAAACATCTGGATTCACTGAGGTCCCTTGGCTACACTAAAGTGTGATTTACTGGAACTTAACAGAACAGTGTTCCTGTTCCATTAGTGCTTAATTCCTTTCATTTTTCAGTTGCTTAACTCCTTCGCTGTTTGTTCTTTCAGTTAATTGAGGGATCTATGATCACTCTGAGCCAAGGAGAATGGATGGGGCTTCCAGACCTTCAGTTCAAAGACTGGATGAGGAAAAAAAGAAGGTGAGGAGACTGAGGTGACATTACTTTTCCCAAAAATCCTTTGGCTATTTGGAAATACCCGGCATGAAGTCCAGCTGGCTACCTATTATGGTCAGTTTCAGTGAATGGAAGAAATCTCCCCCCCGCCCCCAAACATCTATTTGGTACTCACTCTGAATTTACAGCACCAGCACTAATTGCATGGGCCACAGAGAAGTTAGTTCTGAATGTGCACTGAGGTAACAGAATGTGGCCAGCAGTTACATTTAAAAAATTGAATTAATATGTGTGGAAACCATAATGTTTGGCTGGTGTAGCCCATTTATATATTTGTATTGTTCCATATTTACAAGTATTCTAGTCAGAGATACAGTGGGGACAGAATATACAGTGTAATCATTCAGATGGTAGATTGCAAATACTTAGGCTACTTTTGCTTTTGTTAGGTCTATAGCATTTATGTTCTAAGTCTAGAAAAGCCCACCAGAAAAAAATAAAATGGAAGTGATAGGGAGGGTAGTAAAGGATAAATATGTTGCTAAAGTTTTTGTAGGGTTTTCATACCAGACAATATTGCCTCTTCCATTTTTTCCTGATAGTCAGTGAGCCTGACTGTTCAGACTTGTGTATTAGGAGTGATTCCACTGAAATCAGTTGAATTACTCTGTTGTAAAACTAGGGAGAAGAGAATGCAGGTGCAGTTTCTCCATTAGTGCCAGGGTAGATAGCCCTTCAATACATGCAGCAAAGGAGGGAGAAGCCTCTGAATTTCACTGTTCAACCATCATTTATAATATCCTGTTACAGGGGCCTCAGGAATAACAGAGCCACAGCAGAAGACATAGCTCAATATTACCAACATTATGTGGCAAAGAAAGGGCTGCAGCAGAATTTTATCTGTGGGACTGTTGTGACATCTGTGAGGAAAGTGAGCCCAGATGTAAACTTCAGCTATGCACAGCAGGATCCTGAGAGGAACAGTCACTCCTTCTGGGATTTCCCTGAGAAAGATGACCAGATTGCTAGTGGGAATCTCTTCCAGGTGGATGGATTCATAAAAAACACTAATGGTTGTCAGCAGCCCTTCTCCATCTATGCAGAGAATGTGGTTTTAGCCACAGGAACATATGACAGTCCATCCAAGCTTGGAGTTAATGGAGAGGATCTTCCTTTTGTCCATCACAAACTTTCTGCCCTTGAAGAAGCAGTGAAGAACAAGAGGGTTGGCATGACATCAGATCCAGTCTTGATTGTAGGTGCCGGGCTGACAGCTGCTGATGCAATTCTCTTTGCTCACCATTGCAACATCCCAGTGATCCATGCCTTTCGCAGAAGGGTCAACGATCCAGGCCTCATCTTCAATCAGCTCCCCAAAATGATGTATCCGGAGTACCACAAAGTCCACCAGATGATGAAAGAACAGTCAGTTGCATGTCCTGGGCCATATGAATGTTACGTCAGCCTTCCTGAACATCATGTCCTGTCCTTTACAGAGGACAAGAAGTGTATCTTCCAGGATAAGAGTGGTCACCAGAAAGTCTTTAACATTTCTATGGCTTTTGTTCTCATTGGCTCAAACCCCAACCTCTCCTTCCTACCAAATAATGGCATTGACTTGGCAATTGACAATGAGCAGCCAGTCAACTCCAAGAGGAACCCCATCAACGTTGACCCATTTACCTACGAATGTGTTCAGGAGAAAGGGCTTTATGCTGTGGGACCATTAGCTGGGGACAACTTTGTGCGTTTTGTGCAGGGAGGGGCTCTGGCTGTTGCCAGCTCTTTGTTAAAGAAGGCAAACAAAAATCCTCCTTAACAAACAAAAACTGCTCTAAGCCAAAAGAGTTCAAACAGGTGATTCCTATTTTCCTTGAGAAATAAAGCATTTAACATGTACACTTTCCTCTACGGTGCTCTCCAGGACAGTGCCGGGTCACTAAACTCTCAGTGGGTTCATTTGGGAAAGATAAGTCAACAAGTACATGGTTTGGGATTTAGATCTCCGTGATGCCAACATTTCTACTTTGTTAAAAGGTTGAATTTAAGTGCAACCAAGGGAAGCAGCCCCATCCTGGTGGAGCTTTGCACTAAGGGAATGGGGAACTTGCACCCTAGTTTGGAATGGTTGGGGGCAAAGCAGCAATCGCTTCACTATATAAATGCCTTGCAGCTGGTTGAAAAGAGTTTTCATCCTTTAACTGTTTTGGTGGCCATATTGGCAAACCGTGTGTTTAGGTAGTCTTTTTTTGAATGTTACTCGACAAATACTGGTAACACTACACAACACAAAGTTGTTGCTGTTTCATGTGCTTATGTGGCACAGCTCTGTGGTGTTCTTGCTATGCGAAAGTCCATTGAAAGCTGTGCTGCAAGTGTTCTGTGGACCTAAACCAAAGTTCTGCAATTAGAAATTGTCCTAAAAGCATTGCCTAGAGGGCCGCTGTAACAGTTATCTCCTCCTGCAAGGAGCACCACCACTATGTTCTGTATGTCATATCCTTGGATGCAGCACACTTGTGTATCTGTCTTAGGAAGACTCCTTTCAAATAATGGTACAAACTTACTCATGTTGAGTGCATAATCTTTAAAGAGCTAGAAGGCAGAAGGATAAAGACTGTAACCATGTTGCATTCTTAGAGACCTCTTTATACGTTAGTTTTGGCATCCCTAAAGAGGCATTATCCTTGGTTTGTGAGAACTGATTAATACTTTGCCCATGTATGATCCTGTGAATTCATCCTGCTCAATGGAATTGCCTGTTTTACCATGAAGCTTTACATTACATATTGTAGTACGAATTCCCAGTAGAGGATGATATTTCAGAAAACTTGTTCTGTAAATCAGAACTGGCATTCCACAAATTGTTCTTGAAAGAGAAGAATTGCACAATTGCTTTTAATTATTAAATTGCTTTATTTGATTTAGTTTTTTAATTTGAATTTTTCATAATGTAGAAGAGAGCCTAGATTAATACAGGAAGAACATGTTCACTCTAGATTTCTGGATAACTGTGTAACAAGATCTACCTGCATTTGAACAATGGCCCTGATCATGCAAGGCCCCTATATATGGATTTCAATGGGAGTTCCACATGCAGAGAGATTATAGGGTCAGGGCCAATTGTGTTCTCCATGTAAGGCCTGACTCGGCTCTTCTTAGTGGGGCAAAACTTCCGGTGACACAGCAAGATGTGCAGAATGAGTCCCAAAGAGGCCACTTTACTGTATATGAAAGTTGATGTGCGTAATCCTTTCACATAGCTGCTTACCTGGAATAGTCTGCTGCTTCACTAAGTGCACACAATGCCAGCACATCTCTCAGAAAAGTTACGCACACAGAGAAAGTGTTTGTTTGTAACTGCCTGGTCCCAGAAGTTTTTAAGCAAGGCCAGTTTAGGGAGAACACACATTGCTGCTATCTCTTAGCAGTGTTGTACAGCCCTCTGGAAACCATTTTTTTTTCTAAGTTAGCTGTGTTAATTCTGTAGTGTAACATGTTTAAATAAAATAATTTCAAACTTACTCAAGTGAGCTCACTTATTTGAGCTGTAGCTGAATCACTGACCTAGCGGGCATGACACATACGTCAGGAGTTACGCAAACCATTCATCACAAGGATTACTGTTAGGGTCCAGGAACTTACTAAAGAAGATTTACAAACTACAAATTATCAAAAGGGAAGCACTGCTCTTGGTGGTTTGACTTCGAGTCTCCCTTAGTCAAATAAGATGAAAAGCAACAAACGGACAAGGTATTGATAATTTTCATGAAGTTATAAAGCACCCTGAAAAGAAAGCAAGCCCAATCTTGCCCCTGTCTTTCCCCCGCCCCTGCATAGATCCTGTGCTCAGCTCAGTAAGTCAGCTGTGTACAAAGGAGTTTTGCAGGAGTCTAGCAGACAAGGAATCCCTCAACAGTTTGAAGAGCTGCTCAGTGACCACTACTCGTCCTATCTTGGCTTTGTCAGGGCATGTATTGATTCACTGGTCTTGTCTCACTCTACCCAGTTTGCCCTACAGCAGACCTCTGTGGCTGGGGTGAAGGGAGTCCCCATGGAGCACAGCATGTGGGCTTCACACACCTTGCTCCCAACTACACACAGATGACCTGCACTTTCGCTGCTACTTTCAGGGCCTTCTACAAATCAATTTCCTCAAATGGATGGTGGGTGGTGGTGGTGGTGGGGTGTGTGTGTGTGTGCGCGCGTCTGTCTCATTCTCCACTTCACTGAAGTCTATGGAAATGGACAGGGGTGCTGGAACAGTTTGTGTAGTAGGGGTGCCGAGAGAACATAAGCATGGTTATACGGGGTCAGACCAAAGGTCCATCCAGCCCAGTATCCTGTCTGCCAACAGTGGCCAATGCCAGGTGCCCCAGAGGGAGTGAACCTAACAGGTAATGATCAAATGATCTCTCTCCTGCCATCCATCTCCAACCTCTGACAAACAGAGGCTAGGAACACCATTCCTTACCCATTCTGGCTAATAGCTATTAACTGATTTAACCTCCAGGAATGTATCTAGTTCTCTTTTAAACCCTGTTATAATCCTAGCCTTCACAACCTCCTCAGGCAAGGAGTTCCACAGGTTGACTGTGCCATTTGAACCAAACTGTAAACCCTGTATAGGATGAAAACCACTTCAAGCCAGGAGGTGCAACAGCACCCCTAGATCTAGCACCTATGGAAATAGGATGCACAGAAACTCAGACGATCAGGGGTTAACAGCATACACCTACCTTCCGCAAAGCTATAGTATGAGTAAACAACACTATATCCCAATTAATATGTATAGGGCAGAAGGCTCAGGGGTTCTGATGCATCACAGGGCCCAATCCCGACTGGTCCCCAGGGATCTGTGGCGGGCCAAGGCCATCTGTATATGGCCCCCTGGAGACCCTGAGAGCATAGCTCTGATGAGATTAGTTGCACAGCATATTCCCTACCCCCTACTATGGTTTCTTCTGGGATCCTCCTTAAAAGCTATTCTTACCATGCATGGTACTCTGAGGGGTAGTAATACAGCCCTAGTCTATGCTTCCTTTTCTGGGCAGTTTCTGTGGGTCTTCGCCAAGGAAGTGATCTGTATCTCTTCTGCCCAGCCACTGCTCCCCCATCCCTTGCTCATCACCCTGCACAGATCAGTAGAGAGGCCTCTGCAGTGTCTAGACAACAGAGACCAGAGCCACAGAGCACCGCTGTGCTGTGGGGAAGGTCTGTGCACACTCCCATGCTGGCTTCTGGAGCCTTTGGATAATTTGATTGTCCTGTTATTGGTTCCTGGCTTCACTTGAATTTCATTGTCTGCATAGAGGTCACAGTGCTGTAAGTTTCCAGTGTCACACTGTATATGTAGTCCAGTTGACCGTGTATCTAGATAAAAAAAGATCAAGACACTTGGCAGAATGCACCTTTCTTAAAATAGATGTTTTGGCCAAGCCTGGCATTCCTGCATCAGTAGGAAACAGAGCAGCGTCCAAGAACCAGTGGGCCATCTAAAAAAATTGGACTCCATGGGCAAGGAGGCTGGGAATAATAAGTATTTATAGGAGTGACACTAGCTGAAACACTGCAGCTATTCATGTAATTAAATCCAAGCTCATGGAGTAGTGCTCATACAGTACATTCCAGCCACAGAGGCCACGTCACTAGGATTTAGTTTAGCATCTATATGTCAGCTTCTCAGGATCAGGGTAAAAGCCACCCCTTTCCAAGTTAGGGCTGGTTTAAAAAATATTAGCTGGCATGCTTTTCCCAGTGGGAATCAGTGTATTACGTGCTGTGGGGGTGGAGGATGAGAAAGGGAAGGAGGTTAAGCAACAGGTGCTTAGGAAATTTCCTGTGTCCTACCCTGTTACGATGCTGAGGAAATAGTCCCCGATACGAGATAATTTACTGCCCCGTGAGCAACAAATTCCCAAGGGCAGGAGTACATTGTGTAAATCAAAGACACTTCTCTCCCATTTCTTTCTATGCAACAAAGAAGACCATTGTAAAATACGCTTTTACATTAGTCATTCGAGTCAGTGGACACGCACCATTGCTGTGTGAGGGTGGTAGTCACCTTTTGTAACTCTGACCTGTGTCATGTGACCGGAGCCAGGAAACAAAGCTTAGTCTTTTAGCAGTAGAGAAACATTGTTTCATCCGAGTTTGCGATTTGGCAAAATCAGAATGTTTTGCAGACAGTTTCTTGCCAGTTTGCCTGCCCAGCTCCACGACAGTCAACCTGCTAACCCAGGGAGCCCAGGGCTTCCGGAGTCCATGACCCTGTGGTTCCATTCCTTGCTGGAGGATTTGGAAGTTTGTGGGGTTTGCTCCTAATCAGAACAAAATAAAATGTCAAAGTATTCTCCACCACAAAACCTCTCTAGTAAGTACTGTACAGAAGCCTCAAGTCCAAAATTAAACTACACGAGGGGGTTCTCCAGCTACCTGACTCTGCAGACCATTTTGCAAGAGATGTTGTTAAGTGTCCATTTCCCTTCCAACACTCAAAACTTGGGTCTCACCCTTCATTATGCTCTGCAATACCCGGGGCTCCTGCAGGCCTGTCCAACAACTACCAAATTGCAGAGGAGTGGCGTTCAGTAAGTTTCTCACATTCATTATCTTGATTTAAAGAAAGAGATGCCTATAGAAGATCCCAGATGCCCTAACACCTTGATACAATAAAATCCTAGCAACCTTAAAATGATCCTTTTAACAGGAACTGAGTCAGCCCTCTCCAAAAACTCTGACTCACGCAGTGTGCCTGGAACTGCATCTCATGCTGGTTATTTTGGACCACGATTTCCTTATCCTTATTCCTTATCCTCTAGCTCTCTTTAGAGCCAGAGTGGCCATTTTAATTACCCTAACAAAGTAAGATACAAAAAAAGGGCAAAATCTCTCTTACTTTTCTCTGACTCTTAGGCTTAAAAGGTTATTCTACACATTTTTAGCTTAAAAATGTCAAGAATGCCACATCTGGTCCTTACTTTGATGGAGGACCTACTAGGTGTTCCAGCATATTTATTGTGGGTGTTCACTCCTTGAGGAGTGTCATCTTTAACAAAAGACATCCTGTTTTTAAAGTTTTCCTTGGCTTTCTGAGCTTAAATAGGTGTTTGAAAAACAGTTTTGAAACTGGCTGACTAAGAATACCTCCCCCTGCTCAATGGCTTAACGTTCACTCTCTTGGCTCTTGTCCCATCTACCATGAGATACATTATGGTATCTGCAGAACTAATACAATCGTGGCAACCAGTATTTCCATAGTCTTTAAAAGCAGGCACCCTCTCTCATTTAAAGTGGCTCTAGAACATCAACCTGCTTGTTACTGGAAGAAATATTACTTTGACCCAACCACAGAATCACTTCTATATGTTATTTTTTAACTGGGGCCAGATACGATAGGAGACTTCCATTTAAGCTATATGGCCATCGATGCAGAAGGTGGCCCATAGCATAGCATACATGCAGGGCATGCTAGTATCCTGATATAAGCGACCCCCAACTGGATTATATAAAAGGCTCTCAAAAGGGAAGGTTAGCAGGAGGACATGATGAGAGTGGGTCACTCACCACAATACAAGAAATAAGAGCTTTCTAGGAGTTAAGCTGCCTCCCTGGTTTGTTCTGAATCCACGTCTGCGTGGTTCCATTCATTTCAGGGGATTGTTGTTGTTCTGATTTACAGACACTCCACAATGAGTTGCAAAGGATTCATAACATTAAATGGCTTCAGCAGCACACTGCACATGCAAAGGGAGCGTGGACAATGCTCTGCAATCAACAGCGGCCTGTCAGCCATGAAGTTACACATCACCACAAGATGAAGGTATCAGTTATTTAAAATGTTTACCCAGGTAGGTGAATTGCTACATCTTGTACAGCTGGAAATGTATTGTCAATACAAAATAAAAAGAGGATAGAGTTACTAAGCAGTAACTGCCTCTACCTAAGTAGATCAACTGATACTGTATGAAAGCTAGCATGCTTCTATCAGATCAGTTGCGTGACTATGAATCCTTAGATCAATTTAAAAATAATCCCACTTAATGTACAGCACAGACTTGATTCCCACGTCGTTGGAGCACTCAGTGTAATTCAGTTTACTTCAGTGGAGCTACACAGATGTAAAAACCAGGGTAACACCACTAAAGTTTGAAGTGGTCCACTGATTTGGCACCAGTGTGACAGAGCAGAGAACAAGTCCCATACCTATTTCATTAGAGGAACGCTGCCCAGGTGAGACTGAGTGGGACTCAACAGGACATGGCAGTGCTTTGTGCCGTTCTGGTGACAAGTCTGCTGTAAACCTGGCTTCAGGCAATTAAGCCAGGTTTATGGCTGTTTTACATCACCTGGGCAGTGCAAAGCGCCCAGAGACCACCAGTAAGTGTAGCCCTTTATTTAAGACACAGAGCTTTCTCTGTGTGGCCTGTTACCCTAGCAAACACTTCCTGCAACGGGCAATATCATGAGTCTTTTCCTCATAGTTATTCTGGGCCCTGGAAGGAGACAATTTACTTGGGAGTCCAACTCCATCGTCCCTTGGGCATGAGGAAATCCCCGTTTTGCTCCCAAAGGGATGCATGCTGTTTTTTCAGGGTGTCTTGGTTCGAAGCAGGAAAAGTATTTTTTTTACTAGTGCTAGAGCCCTCAGGGAAAGGGATTCATTAGCAGCTCAGGTGGTAATTTACCAGATGCTTGTTTTACTTACACCAGCGTAAATCTGGACTCATTTCACTAGAGTCAATGAAAATAATTCAGATTTATACAGGGGCTAGTTCATAACCTGATCCTTGGAACCTTGCTCAATAAAGTGCAGGGTGAACATGAGCTGGGCCTAGAAAAGACAGTTCCAAAAAACCTCACTGAAAGGGGCTACAGAAGTGCAAAATGTTACATTGTAAATGTGAGGCTTGTGCCCTTAAAATGGATGCATTTGCAAATTTCTGTCATAATTAAGGAGGCCCACCGAACATTTTGCCTTGAAGGATATATGTTTTAGCCAGTGAGCAAACACAGGGACTGCAATATTAAATAATCCCTTTAATGGGAATAAACGAAAAATGAAATTGAAAATTAGCAAGCTTGGGAGAATTGTTCTCTCACATGAGGCTACGGAACAGCTAAAGTTTCAGCAAGATCATTTGCAATGTCTTGGCATTATCACACTAGTTGTTCTTTATTACCGTAATTCTAAATCAAATGGAAGTCTCAAAGGAACAGATAGTTTTCAGAGTTGATAATGTGCCCACATGTCTTTCAGCTAGGAAAGCTATTGACAGTTTATAAACAACTCCTTAATGTTGCCATTGGGTAACAGAAATCCCTAATCAGCCATTGTGCAAATTAGTTTAAGCTCAACCAAAAAAAATTAAATGAAAGTCCAAGTCCTAATACCCACGCTATGCATCTAAGACAAAGGCAACCATCAATACATCCTTTCCAACCGCAGAGCACAGAATAATTTCCAAAGTTTATGGAACATATAAGCAGGAGGTTCAGTTCAGAGAGAAAATTCTGGAGTCTTATTTTTAACTCTGGATTCAATTTGCTTTGCTCTTACATGAGTACAGCTCCCATTGATTTCAGTGGGCAAGCACAGGATTAAGGCCTAAGTCCTGCACCCACTGATGTCAGCGGGAGTGTTACTATTAATGTCAGTGGATGCAGAATCAAGCCTTACAAGAGACAGAAATTTGGCCCCTGGCCCTGTCAGTGCCTCTCCGCTGAAATGAAGGACTCTGATGTACTACACCAGAGGTGGGCAAATTACAGCCTGGGGGCCACATCTGGCTCTCCAGATGTTTTAATCTGGCCCCCAAGTTCCCACCAGGGAATGGGGTCCTAGGCTTGGCCTGCTCCGGCGGCCCAGCTGGGGAGTGGGGTCAGGGGCTTGCCCCACTCTGGGTGACTCCCGGAAGCAACGGCATGTCCCTCCTCTGGCTCCTACATGTAGGGGCAGCCAGGAGGCGCCACACACTGTCCCCGCAGCTCCTATTGGCTGGGAACTGCAACCAATGGGAGCTGCAGGGGCAGCGCACAGAGCTGCCTGGCCATGCAGGAGCTGCAGGGGGGACTGCTGCTGCTTCTGGGAGTTGCTAGAGGTAAGTGCTGCCAGGAGTCTGTACACCTGACCCCCTCCTGCACTGCAAACCTCTCGGTCCCAGCCAGGAGCACCCTCCCGCACTCTGTACTCATTTCTGGCCCCATCACAGAGCCCTCACCCCCACCCCTAATTCTGTGAGCATTCATGGCCCACCATACAATTTCCATATCCAGATGTGGTCCTTGGGCCCAAAAGTTTGCCCATCCCTACCCTACACTGTTCAGTAAGGAGGGTAGTGTTTGAAAGTGCCTTACAGGATTGAGTTGTTGAACTATATCTATGCAATATGGTTTAGGTTTCATTTAAGAAAATCCTGCAATCTGTCATTAAGATGATTAGATCTCAGATGTGTACAGGATTTTAACTGTATAGTGAACAAGAAACCCATAATCACCGAAAAGCAAAAACGTGTGTTCCTAGGTCCTGTGCTGCAGCCCATCTCCTGAGCCAGCTTTGTGTTTCCCAAATTTGGGGCACAGTCAAGGTCTGCCTGGTCCCCAGTGTAAGAGAAGCTCCTGAGACTGCTCTGCTCTATGGCCCAAAGCCCCCTATGGAGCACACTGCATCTCAGAGCTTTGACTCCATGTTGGGAGCTGTGTGAATGACTGGTATAGTGCTCCTATGTCAGCTTTAGACCAGCTGGGGTGGCTTCCTGCATGCTGAGGAACTATCTGTAGCTTTTACATCAGCTGGAGTATAATGAGGGAAAGCCATGAAGGAGAATCAGGATCATAACATTTCCTGATAGTAACGGAACTGGAGAGACTAAATCCACAGTATTCTGTGTAAAGGATATTTGTGGCAAGATAGAGCATTGCAATGCCCAACTTTTAAAATCAACAGTCCCAGGTTAGCCACCCAGGCTCCCTGTACAATGTATGGGGAGAGACAGGCCAAAGGATGGGACTCACAAAAGCCAGCATGCTGAGTGGGAAGCTGCCCTGCCCCTCAGAGGGACTTAAGGTACTTCTCACAACTCAAGATACAGAGCTCTGAACCCTCTCTTGGAGTGAGGCACCTAAGCCAGGTGAGCCTGTCATAAACAGATAGCTAAGGGTTAATGTTCTTTTACCTGTAAAGGGGTAACACCAGTAACCTGAAACACCTGACCAGAGGACCAATCAGGAAACAAGACTTTTTCAAATCTGAGTGGAGGGAAGTTTGTGTGTGAGTTCTTTGTCTTGTGTCTGACCCTCTTGGCTATGAGAGTGATTTTTCTATCTCCAGCTTTCTAATCTTCTGTTTCCAAGTTGTAAGTACAAAGATAGGAAGACCATAGGTTTGTTTTTTTGTATTTACATGTGTGTAGTTGCTGGAATGTGTTAAATTGTATTCTTTGTGGATAAGGCTGTTTATTCATATTTCTTTTAAGCAATTGACCCTGTATTTGTCACCTTAATACAGAGAGACCATTTTTATGTATTTTTCTTTCTTCTTATAAAGCTTTCTTTTTTAGACCTGTTGGAGTTTTTCTTTAGTGGGAATTCCAGGGAATTAAGTCTTCAACTCACCAGGGAATTGGTGGGAGGAAGAAGTTGGGGGAAAATCTCTTTGTGTTAGATTTACTAAGCTGGACTTTGCATACCCTCTGGGTGAAGAGGGAAGTACTTGTGTTTCCAGGACTGGAAACGGGGAGGGTGGAGTCCCTCTGTTTAGATTCACGGAGCTTGCTTCTGTGTATCTCTCCAGGAACCCAGGGAGGGAACACCTGGAAGGGAGAAGGGGGGGGAAGGGTTTATTCTCCTTTGTTGTAAGACTCAAGGAATTTGGGTTTTTGGGGTCCCCAGGGAAGGTTTTTGGGGGGACCAGAGTGCCCCAAAACACTCTAATTTTTTGGGTGGTGGCAGCTTTACCAGGTCCAAGCTGGTAACTAAGCTTGGAGGGTTTCATGCTAACACCCATATTTTGGACGCTAAGGTCCAAATCTGGGAAATATGTTATGACAGAGCCCTTACTCTCAAGAAGCAGTAATGCTCCTGCCACCCACCCCTGCACTTTTATACCCAACAGTTGGAGCACTTAGCCAGGACACAAGTTCAGATCCACACACAGTGTGATGTGATCAGGGCCTTGAACCCAGGTTTTCCACTGGACTACAGAATATTCAAGGGTGGGGCTGTCTTGGTCTCTCCTGTCTCATGGGTATAATTCAATTAATTCACTAGAAGTATTGTTTGTGGCAATGAGACAGGACTGTAAGTTGAAAATTGAGAAGCAGTCATAACAACAAGTAGCCAAAGGACAAAGTAAAGAGACAGGTAATTAACAGCAAAGACAGACACTTGCAAGAAAGCACCCACAGGAGAAGCATGTGTGCTCCTTAGGCTAGGACTTTGGTATGAAGTATGCTTATCATTCTTCCCTGACACAGGATGGAAGAAGTGCTGTGTGCAGAGAATGTTAACGTTGTGCTGTTGCTTTGTCCCTGCTTTGGACAACGTGAGTTTTCCTGAACCCTTCATTGTCTTTTTTCCCTTTGTGAGGTAGTTCACCTTCCCTGGTTACCTTCTCTCAGGAGGACTAACCAGCTGCTGTGAATCCCTTTTTTTAGGTGGAGTAATTTGAAAGCTCTTTCTCTTAACACTATGCCACTGCATAGGTTTGTTTATTTTATTATCCCAGTAAAGTATTTCAGCAATAGGAACATTAACTAAATAGTTAAAAATGGATCATCTAAAACACATCCCACCAGAGGCTGGCAGGGAAGGAGTTAACTCTCCCCTTCTGGGTAAATGGAGCATAGTTTGTCCTCCCACAGCTGTAGGGATTTGCAGAGTATCAGGGCTGGGCCAGCTGCAGAGAAGTAATTACTGTGCCCCTCACCCTGCAGGCTATAAAAGGGAGGAGGAGGTGGCAGCAGAGGGAAAAAGGTCCCTGAGGAAGAGAGTTAAAAGGTAAGGGGGGGGGGGGTCTTCCTTTTAAAACCACCTTTACTTGGGTAGGGGGAAGGTCCTGTTGTATTTGTGACTGGGCCTGTGAGAAGCTGTGACCTACCTGAGGGTGTTACTCCATCCAGCACTGCTTTGACTAGCAGTCATGTGCTACAGCTAGGCTGCCAGGTGAGGTTCCAGGTTAAGCATCGATGGAGGCAGTAGCAGGTGGTGCTCCCAGGCTAGGAATTTACATAAGGAATTTCACAGCTACTGCCCCCTACATTAGACTGTGCTATTTTGTGCCTAATCTGTCCTTCTTTTCCTTTTGTGAGGGGATGATCTTGAAAGGTATCGAGTGCCTTCTGCCCAACCATGCACAACTACATATAATAGGCAGGGGCAGAGTCTTTAGTCTGCCATATTAGAGATTTGGATTCTGTTCCCAGGTCTGTCAGAAGTGACCTTATGCAGCTTCTCAAGCAGCTTATTTGTGAAATGGGATGACTACTTGTCTCCATGATTTCTAAGATTGGAGAGCATGTGACTTTGCTCTCAAACAAGGGCTCTGACATGCCCAGAGATCAAGTCTCTACTGTTTTTCACTCATATCCTGGATCTCGACCCCTTGCACCTTTCCCTAGACCATAGGGCATTTTATGGGGGAGGGACGAAGAGGAGTATCTCCCTGTCTTGAAAGAGGCATAAATGAAAACTGGCTTAAGGGGAAGAGGGACAATTCTCTTATTGCCAGAAGACAGGTAGGAGTGACTTTGCCTCTTCAGGGGAATGAGCACTTTAGGATAAGATCCACTTGCTGAGTTCTGTCTCTATTGCCTTCCACTTTAACGTACTGCTAATGGATCTCTTTACATGGTGGTATTAGCCGGGCTTCAAAATACTGCACAGTGGGAGATGTGGAAGGACAAGTTTACACTCATGTTGTCATGCAGGGCATTGACTCAAGGGGGAACTTCTTTTGCAAACGAGGTATAGAACAGAGGTCTGTTGTTAAGCCTGGTCTCTCTGATTCTTTTGGCATGCACTCCATCTATTACTCATTCTTTTATATACAATCCTGCTTGTCTACATGCCGCTTTCTGCAAAGCAGAGTCTCTTCAGTGTTCCCAGGTTTTGCCTATACCTAAAGGTTAGATCAACATAGTTGTCGGGAGTGTGAAGGAAACAAAACAAACCCTGGCCTGATTATAATGCTGCTGACCTAAACCCCAGCATAGATGCAGCTATGCTGATGGAAGAGTGCTTTTGTTGATGGAGCTAAGAGTATGTGCACACTATGGATGCTGCTGGCATAGGTATGCCAGCATACTCCTGTAGTGTAGGTGCAGCCTACACCAATGAAGAGGGGTTTCCCATTGGTGTAGGAACAATACCTCCCCAATCAAACATGTCGTCTGTGTTGACAGAAGCATTTTTTTTCTGTTCCCCACCTCTTTTCGCCCTTGACCAATATAACTCTGTTAACCTAACTTAAGTGTAGACCAGGCTTTACTTTTTTCAGAGCAGTGGTGTTCCTACAACAATGGAACCCTCCTCCTCCTTTCTGTCGGCATAGGCTGTGCCTATGTGAAGGGGGTTAAGCTGGGCTAGCTATGCTGGTATAATCTCTGTACTATAGAGACTGCTTTAGATGTTCCTGAAATGTCACCTTGCCATGACTTTGGTTTTGTTTTTCTCCTTTGTTGTGGTTTGGAAGATGGGCTGAGAGATGGCTAACTATTGCGGTACCACCTGGGCAGAGTTGCATGTGTGTGGAATTTTATAAATTAAGGTTCCTGTCCCAAGAAGGTTTAAATGAGTCTGTGCTCCTGTAATTAGAAATACTCCATAAATATAGAGAATCAAGTCTTCAAAGATTAGATTGTAAGAAGAGGATGCAAATTGAGAATGTAGCCAATTAAAAATCCAAATCTCTTCTATTGGCAAAGTAGTCTGGATGTCACCTGGTCAGAGAATTAGAACACATTTGGATAATCAAAAACATGCAGATTAAAATAATTTAGAATCTACTTGTTCCTAGGCTCCATTTCCCATGAGATTCTTTGCCTTTTTAGCATGACCTTTGCCAACAAAAGGCATGTTGGTTATGGAGAAATTGAAGCCCTAATCCTGCAGCCTTTCATGTGTACAGTCCCATTGGCATTTAATACTATGATGATAAGGACTCTGGAAAGATCCAGACATTAAGGGGATTATTTCATTTAAGGGATGCAAGATTGGGCCTAAATTCATAGACAAACTGACCTTATGCTGCAGCTCGCTCCTTTCCATCGCATACGATTTCACAAGGTGAGAAGCCACTAAAATCACTATCCAGATCATCTTTTTTGTTCTGTTTGTGCAGCACCTCACACAATGGAGTCATGGTCTCCGACTGGTGCCAGCCCAGGTCAAAGAATTAACGCTAAAGCACTTTTTTTCATATGTAACACTATGTCCCAGTGTTTTTGAGGAAGTCATCTCCCATCCTAGGTAGTGAGAAACGAAGTGCCTTTGCAAAATTATATTCTACATCTTATTTTCAAACAATATGAAGTCGTCTTGAGATTGTTACCTCGCTTCACTTGAGAAAACAATAGGATGTTGGTAAAAACAGGAGAGAATACAAAGGGAAGAGAATATTTCCTTATGAAGACCATTATTTTCCAAGGAAGGCAGATAGCAGTTTAAAAAAGTTTTCTTATTGTTCATAGTGGCCCTCCTAATTCACCAGCACATTGCTTGTGGGGACTAGCACAGTAAACAGATTGTCCCAGCAAAATGTGGATTGTAAAAGAGACCTACTGAAGTCAATCCTTTATTCTTACTTATATCAAATAATGGATGTTCTGAGGCCCTAAATGAAGAGACTACTGGGGTGGGTTTTTTATTGCCTTTCAAAACTACTCTGTGCTTCATGCTAATTGTGTTCACATCAGGCTATTTGTTGAGCTTTGACATGGCTGAAGTTAATGAAATGCCCACATTTAAATCAATGAATGGACTGTTTGCCCTATATTGTTTCCCCTCCTGGAGCGTGGCTATCCCTTCTATGTGCAAGTTAGGCTACATGTTCTCTATTTACGGGCTTGCAAGGGTATATGGTTTGTTTGGTGTGATAACCTCATACCAGGTCTTAATTGTACAAATTCAAGGATTGCCTAAATATATAGGAGGAGAACTGAAAAGGCTCAGTTTCCCAGGATGTTCTGATCACTTATTCCTCCCACAGCTGTAGCTTAGGGAACTTGGGCTTTGAGCTTTCAAACATGGCTTACCACAATCCCTGGCTCTTGAATGAATACTACTTACCATTAAATAATCCACGCACACAGGCTGTGATGAGAACTTGGATATCTATCTGAATCACTCACTATAATCCCCACTCATGTACTTTGCCTTTTTATGAGAGCTTTTAACCTCCCCTTCCCTCAGGAATTCTACTGACTATAAAAGGCCTATGCTGCTTTGCCTTATAGGAAACCTGACTATAAGCCAAGCTAGCTCATTAAGCATTAAAATAGGAGTAAGCAGGCACCAGCTTATCTGGGAGACGAATTTTATGTTTACATTAATTATGGACTGTATTGGCTTTAACAAACAGCCTGTCTAAGAACAGGACCTCCTTTATCCTGCAAGAAAATGGGTGGAGAAAGCCAAAGGATCAGAACTTGCTTCTGGGGGGAGAAGTGTGCATAAGATTCATTTGTGCAATCAAGTTTTCCCAACTCTTAAATTGTAGTTCCCTAGGGAACTGTTAGGGCTCTTATGTGGATAATACACTGGCAAATGGTTAAGTAATGTATCACCAGTACTAATCCAGCCCAGACGTATGGCAGCTGGAAGCCGTTTCTCCAAAAGCTGCTGGAGACTGGTTTCTAACACGCTCACATCTAAAAGTCACCAACACCATGCACTGTTAGGTACCCAGGGCCAAGAACTGACTGAGCATGGAGTTAGTAGCTTGTGTCCTCAGCTGGTTCCTCCAGGTCAGACCTGAGGTGCAATGGAAGGGCTACAGAAGTGAGGTTCTTAGTGGTAATGACTTGGTTCCTGCTCTTTGCAGAAAAAGGACATTCCTTGGGCTATTTATCCACCATTCATCCACACCAAGTGGCTTTAATTGTGTGTGTGCCAGTGCCATCTTGTCCCTGTAAAACCTTTACTCCCAGGGAGTGGCAGGCAGCTTTTAATGCTACACGATCACCTTAAGAAGAATTGGTCAACCTGGACCTGACCAAACTGTTACAGAGCTCCTGCAACTCTTAACCTTAATGGGAGTTGTTGGTTTTAATCCTGTTGTATGAGTATTGATCTTAGGCCCAAAGAGTTAAACACTGGTAGGCCAGCATGGGGTTACTTTTAAATAGAGCCCTTGGTTACTTGGCAAATGCTCAAAAGCATTCATTCGATTTGCAAGTTTATTGATTGAATAGAAGAACAAGAAATAAGTGTTTATATTGAAACTGCTTATAAAAACAAACTCAGTCAGGCCTTATCCAAGGTCCTTTGGAGTCAAAATATCAGTCTCTTATTTTCACAGCAGCCTTTCTTTGGTGAAAGAAAAAGCTTAATTTTACTCTGTCCTGTTGTGAAAGGCATTCACTTACCCTGTTTTTAACAAACCACCAGATGCAAGATGGAGGATACACAGGATAGAAAAGATGTTTGAAATATGGCTTGTTGATGTTTTGGGAACATCTGGACGGCAGATCAGTTCCAAGCAGATGCTTTGGCTGACCATGACAGCTGCTGCTTTGAGCCAGGTTAATTGTGTTCTGGTTGGGACCATCATCTGGTTGGACCCTTTCTCCTTAGATGAAACAGGTGTGGATGAATGCAGGATGACTTTACTTCAGGATCTGATGAAAAACCAGGAGAGTGAGCTAGCCTTCGTCTCAGGAAGAAAGTTCTTTAGATGAATTGCAGTGCTGGCAGATCAAGGGATGAGATGAGAGAAACTGGGATGCAGGGTGGGACAGAAGGAAGCGAACTGAAGAGTATGTGTGGAGAGTTGTTTGGTTTGTTTGTTCAGTCCCCTTTAAGAAACCCCCAAAGGCGGAAAGTGGGTGATGTAGTTAATCCTTCTCATCTTGTCCACCAATTGCATCTAATATTTATCACTCCAGTTTCGGCCTGTTAGCTTCTGGTTCCACATCTTCTGTTTTTACCAAGCATGATTTCAACAGTCCTTGAATTATATCAACAAGTCCTTTTCTGTTTGGACTAATCCAGCTTCTTTGTTGCTTGTCTTGCACTTTGTTTATAATATTTGGTTATCGAAAATAACTCAACATGGTTTTTCAGTGTTAATTTCCAAGTAGGTAAAAATTGTAGGTTTATTGTAACATCTTATGAACTTTCACTCCCTTTTTACATTCGAGCTTACAATAGGAGGTACATTTTGTAGGCCTAGCAGTCACAACAATCTTCAGCTGTAGTTTTGGTATCTCAGCTTTAGTTGTAATGTAAGACTCTTCAATGCAGTAGATGACTAGATCTCCCTGAACCAATCCTGGAATCACTACGCTTGTAGCAGCCTGTTTTAGATAGAGAAACTGAACTATATTTTGCTATTTTTTACCTGTAGGGCAAATCATAACTTATATCTCTTTTAAAAAAATTATGCATTTACAGTAATGGCAGGGCTAGATGCTGATCTATGCTCACCACACCCCTGGAGGGTAGGTAGACCAGATCCATTGTTGGAGAACGTGTGGCAATAGATATTTGTTCTTAAAAAAAAAAAAAAAAAAAGTCATAACAGCTTTATCTATTGTGGAAGGTTCTGATATGAGCTTCATGTGACTGCATCTTATCAAACTGCATATTTTAGGGCATTCCCTAATTTAATCACCCAGAATGGGTAATATTTACTGTGTATCTGATATTGAGCCAACAGTTACATAAGTTTATCACAACTGCTGGCTTCTTAATAACATTCTGAGGTGGAGATGGACATAGGAGACGGAAGGGTGGAGAGTCTCTGGGTTAGGCTAAAAGGGGTAAAAAACACAGGTGATGTCGTGCTGGGAGTCTACTACAGGCCACCTAATCAGGCGGAAGAGGTGGATGAGGCTTTTTTCAAACAACTAACAAAATCATCCAAAGCCCAAGATTTGGTGGTGATGGGGGACTTCAACTATCCAGATATATGTTGGGAAAATAACACCGCGGGGCACATACTATCCAATAAGTTCCTGGACTGCATTGCAGACAACTTTTTATTTCAGAAAGTTGAAAAAGCTACTAGGGGGGAAGCTGTTCTAGACTTGATTTTAACCAATAGGGAGGAACTTGTTGAGAATTTAAAAGTAGAAGGAAGCTTGGGTGAAAGTGATCATGAAATCATAGAATTTGCAATTCTAAGGAAGGGTAGAAAGGAGTACAGCAGAATAGAGACAATGGATTTCAGGAAGGCGGATTTTGGTAAGCTCAGAGAGCTGATAGGCAAGGTCCCATGGGAATTAAAACTGAGGGGAAAAACAACTGAGGAAAGTTGGCAGTTTTTCAAAGGGACGCTATTAAGGGCCCAAAAGCAAGTTATTCCGATGGTTAGGAAAGATAGAAAATGTGGCAAAAGACCACCTTGGCTTACCCTTGAGATCTTGCGTGACCTACAAAATAAAAAGGCGTCATATAAAAAATGGAAACTAGGTCAGATCACGAAGGATGAATATAGGCCAATAACACAGGAATGCAGAGGCAAGATTAGAAAAGCAAAGGCACAAAATGAACTCAAACTAGCTATGGGAATAAAGGGAAACAAGAAGACTTTTTATCAATACATTAGAAGCAAGAGGAAGACTAAGGACAGGGTAGGCCCACTGCTCAGTGAGGAGGGGGCAACAGTAACGGGAGACTTGGAAATGGCAGAGATGCTTAATGACTTCTTTGTTTCGGTCTTCACTGAGAAGTCTGAAGGAATGTCTAGTATAGTGAATGCTTACGGGAAGAGGGTAGGTTTAGAAGAGAAAATAAGGAAAGAGCAAGTAAAAAATCACTTAGAAAAGTTAGATGCCTGCAAGTCACCAGGGCCTGATGAAATGCATCCTAGAATACTCAAGGAGTTAATAGAGGAGGTATCTGAGCCTCTAGCTATTATCTTTGGGAAATCATGGGAGATGGGGGAGATTCCAGAAGACTGGAAGGGGGCAAATATAGTGCCCATCTATAAAAAGGGAAATAAAAACAACCCAGGAAACTACAGACCAGTTAGTTTAACTTCTGTGCCAGGGAAGATAATGGAGCAGGTAATCAAAGAAATCATCTGCAAACACTTGGAAGGTGGTAAGGTGATAGGGAATAGCCAGCATGGATTTGTAAAGAACAAATCATGTCAAACTAATCTGATAGCGTTCTTTGATAGGATAACGAGCCTTGTGGATAAGGGAGAAGCGGTGGATGTGATATACCTAGACTTTAGTAAGGCATTTGATACAGTTTCACATGATATTCTTATAGATAAGCTAGGAAAGTACAATTTAGATGGGGCTACTATAAGGTGGGTGCATAACTGGCTGGATAACCGTACTCAGAGAGTAGTTGTTAATGGCTCCCAATTCTGCTGGAAAGGTATAACAAGTGGGGTTCCGCAGGGGTCTGTTTTGGGACCGGTTCTGTTCAATATCTTCATCAACGATTTAGATGTTGGCATAGAAAGTACGCTTATTAAGTTTGCGGACGATACCAAACTGGGAGGGATTGCAACTGCTCTGGAGGACAGGGTCAAAATTCAAAATGATCTGGACAAATTGGAGAAATGGTCTGAGGTAAACAGGATGAAGTTCAATAAAGATAAATGCAAAGTGCTCCACTTAGGAAGGAACAATCAGTTTCACACATACAGAATGGGAAGAGACTGTCTAGGAAGGAGTATGGCAGAAAGAGATCTAGGGGTCGTAGTGGACCACAAGCTTAATATGAGTCAACAGTGTGATACTGTTGCAAAAAAAGCAAACATGATTCTGGGATGCATTAACAGGTGTGTTGTAAACAAGACACGAGAAGTCATTCTTCTGCTTTACTCTGTGCTGGTTAGGCCTCAACTGGAGTATTGTGTCCAGTTCTGGGCACCGCATTTCAAGAAAGATGTGGAGAAATTGGAGAGGGTCCAGAGAAGAGCAACAAGAATGATTAAAGGTCTTGAGAACGTGACCTATGAAGGAAGGCTGAAGGAATTGGGCTTGTTTAGTTTGGAAAAGAGAAGACTGAGAGGGGACCTGATAGCAGTTTTTAGGTATCTAAAAGGGTGTCATCAGGAGGAGGGAGAAAACTTGTTCACCTTAGCCTCCAATGATAGAACAAGAAGCAATGGGCTTAAACTGCAGCAAGGGAGATTTAGGTTGGACATTAGGAAAAAGTTCCTAACTGTCAGGGTAGTTAAACACTGGAATAGATTGCCTAGGGAAGTTGTGGAATCTCCATCGCTGGAGATATTTAAGAGTAGGTTAGATAAATGTCTATCAGGGATGGTCTAGACAGTATTTGGTCCTGCCATGAGGGCAGGGGACTGGACTCGATGACCTCTCGAGGTCCCTTCCAGTCCTAGAGTCTGAGTCTATTCTGTGGAACCTTCAAGTGCAATGAAGCACAGATAACAAGCTCTTCAGAAGAGGAAGAGAGAATGAAGCTGGAGCAGCACAGCAAGTGTCATGATGTCTCATCTATACCTTGAAATCTCATTGGTATCAAGGAGGTGTGTGTTTGTAAATGGACCCCATATGGCTACTAAGTGAGTCAAAGCTTAAGGATTCTGCATGGTTCAAAGGCCACAGTTTGTTTTTTATTAAAAAAACACCATAACACATTATAAAGGTGCTTGATGGGGGTACAGTCTTGGCATGTTCTAAAGGAGACCTTGAAGCACTCCCTGTCTAACCTAGTCTCCATGGTGTCCCTATGTGACACCTCCAAGCCAATGGCCTGGAGTTTCAGGTGTTCATTCCCAGACAGAGGTGTTACCAGCTTAATTTTCTTCTTATGGTTTTCCAAGCAATTAAGTCTAATGGAAAAACAAGTCCAATCCACACAGGATAGCTCTTTGTTTCCCGGTTACCAGCTGGGAGCATACAAGGAGGGACAGAGCCAGTTTAGGCCTAACCTCTCTACAGGCTCTGTTACTGACTGGGACACTCAGTTGTGCACCCTGCTAAGATGCTGAGTCTGTTTGGGCTCAGCTACATGTTAGCTCCCAGCTGGTACTAAGGAAATGCAAGAGCTACCCTGTATAGACTGCACTTATTTGTTTTTGTCTTAGGGTTAATTCCTTGGAACGTGCATGACAGAAACAAAGTCCCTAATACTGGCAATAGACCCCCAGAGAATGATATACATAAGAATGGCTATACTGGATCACATCAAAGGTCCATACAGCCCATTATCCTGTCTGCTGACAGTGGCCAATGCCAGGTGCCCCAGAGGGAATGAACAGAACAGGTAATGATCAAGTGATCTCTCTCTCTCTCCTGCCATCCATCTCCACTCTCTGACAAACAGAGGCTAGGGACACCATTCCTTACCTATCTTGGCTAATAGCCATTAATGGACTTAACCTCCAGGAACTTATCCGGTTCTCTTTTAAACCCTGTTGTCCTAGTCTTCACAACCTCCTTAGGCAAGGAGTTCCACAGGCTGATTGTGCAGTGTGTGAAGAAGAACTTATTTTTATTTGTTTTAAACCTGATGCCCATTAATTTCATTTGGTGGCCCCTAGTTCTTATATTATGGGAATAAGTAAATAACTTTTCCTTCTCTAGTTTCTCCACATCATTCATGATTTTATATACCTCTATTATATCCCCCCTTACTTTTCTCTTTTCCACGCTGAAGAGTCCTAGCCTTTTTAATCTTTCCTCATATGGGACCCGTTTCAAACCCTGATCATTTTAGTTGCCCTTCTCTGAACATTTTCTAGTATCAGGATATCTTTTTTTGAGATGAGGAGACCACATCTTTACGCAGTATTTGAGATGTGGGCTTACCATCAATTTATGTAAGGGCAATAATACATTCTCAGTCTTATTCTCTATCCACTTTTTAATGATTCCTAACATCCTGTTTGCTTTTTTGACCGCCTCTGCACACTACATGGACATCTTCATAGAACTATCCACGATGAGTCCAAGATCTTTTTCCTGATTCGTTGTAGCTAATTTAGCCCTCATCATATTGTATGTATAGCTGGGGTTATTTTTTCCAATGTGCATTACTTTACATTATCCACGTTAAATTTCATTTGCCCTTTTGTTGCCCAATCACTAAGTTTTGTGAGATCTTTTTGAAGTTCTGTGGTCTTAACTATCTTGAGCAGTTCAGTATCATCTGCAAACTTTGCCATCTCACTGTTTACCCCTTTCTCCAGATCATTTATGAATAAGTTGAATAGGATTGGGCCTAGGACTGACCCTTGGGAAACACCGCTAGTTACCCCTCTACATTCTGAAAATTTACCATTTATTCCTATTCTTTGTTCCCTGTCTTTTTTAACCAGTTCTCAATCCATGAAAGGATCTTCTGTCTTATTCCATGACAGCTTAATTTACATAACAGGCTTTGATGAGGGATCTTGTCAAAGGCTTTCTGGAAATAAGTACACTATGTCCACTGAATCCCCCTTGTCCACATGTTTGACTTGTTCAAAGAACTCTAATAGATCAGTAAAACATGATTTCCCTTTACAGAAACCATGTTGTATTCAAACCTGAATCGCTAGTGACCCCTCTTTCTGCCCCTGCTACAGGTAGTAAATTGCTAGCCTGTCAAGATGTGGCTGTTTGGGAAGCCATGCGTTTGTACTTTGGCAATTTAGGCTTGCTTAACCATTCTGTAAGCATATCCCCAAAGTGTACTGTCAGTAAGATTTGCTGAACAGTTTCTGGCTTGAGGGGTATGGGAACCTGAGGCATGGAAAGAATAAGGGTTTTTTTTCTTTTTTTCCAAAAGGTATTTAGGCTTCTAAGTGCTTAACTCCCTTTTGAAAATGAGACTTAGCCTCCTAAATCAACTAGGCAGTCCCATGCTGAGCACAGAATTGTCTAAATACCTTTCAAAATCTGGGCTAAGTAACTTGGCCACCATTACACAGGGAGAGTGTGGCACTGCTGGGAACTGAACCCAGAATCTCTCAAGACTCAATTTAGGGCCTTAACTTTCTCATGTGTGAAATAGGGAGAAAGTTTATAGGGAGGAGAGGCTAATGGGGTTTCATCAAAACAGATGAAGGAATGCTTCCCTTAAGCATCTCAAACATTTAGACAATTACATATGTTTGAACACCTGTGAAATTCACTCAGGCATGGAGAGCCCATACAAGATCTGCACCATGTAAATCCTTCATTGCCCAGCTCAGAGGCCAAACTTTCAGGAGCACCCAGCTCTGGAAAACAGGGCCATTGAGGTCTCACATACAGCACCTGAGATCAGGGTTGGCTCCAGGCCCCAGCGCGCCAAGCGCATGCTTGGGGTGGCATGCCGTGGGGGGGGCGCTCAGCTGGTTGCCGGGATGGCGGCAGGTGGCTCCGGTGGACCTCCCACAGGCGTACCTGCGGAGGGTCCGCTGGTCCTGAGGCTCCGGTGGAGCATCTGCAGGGACGCTTGCGGGAGGTCCACCGGAGCCGCGGGACAAGTGAGCGGCAGAGCGCATGCCGTGGCGTGCTGCCGTGCTTGGGGTGACGAAATGGCTAGAGCCAGTCCTGCCTGAGATCATGAGGCTTGAGATGTTTCATAGAGAATTGTGACCTGTGCACAGTAGCTATGGTTAACTGCCAAGATGACCAAGCTGGCTCTACTGTGAAAGATCTTCATAAACTACATCAAATCTCCTAGCTATAGAACAGCAGGCCTCTTGCTTTTAACTTCAGGCACTTCGTGAGGGGTCACAGGATATGAATGAAGTTTCTCAAGGATATTTAACCCTTTCAGCCCCAAGACACCTTAAGTTTGTTAGAGTCCTAACTGTCAGATAGTTTGGAAGATAAGGGTTCTACAAGCAGTCCTTTTTCTCTCAATAAATATATGGGGGAAGGGATAGCTCAGTGGTTTGAGCATTGGCCTTGCAAACCCAGGATTGTAAATTCAATCCTTGAGGGGGCCATTTAGGGATTTGGGGCAAAAATCAGTCTGGGGTTTGGTCCTGCTTTGAGCAGGGGGTTGGACTAGATGACCTCCTGAGGTCCCTTCCAACTCTGATATTCTATGACTCAGGCAAAATTTATCCTAATCTCCATTTAAGACACATACAACCATGATCAGAGACATAAACTGCATTCTTCTGTTACTGAGCAAGTGCCCCACTCCCAGCACTCGGAAACGCAATTGAGGAGCGCACAGCTTGCACATTGATGTGGAACTATGTCTACTGCACCTTAATACTCTAAATCCTTGTTATGTTCATTTTTCTGGGTTTCAGAATAATCCATGCAGGGAATACGAAAGATCATCTAAGCCACATCAATGACCTTGTTCTTTCCCCGTCCTTTGTAGGAGACTTCACTGGGGTAATTAATTAGCATCATATTTTTACCACAATCAGTTTTGTGTTGCACATTACTCAGGCTCCTGGGAGCTGCACAATAGGAAAGTGTGGATTAAGGAATTATCACATTTAATGCATTATAAATTTCTACCATCTGTCCTTATTTTGCTTTGAATGTTGTCTCTCACCTACCAGACAGAATAAGACAGCCCATGTGCTCTTCGAAAGAACAATGTGGTAACCACCTGCAGTTGGTATGTAGTTCCCCTCAGACATGTTCTGTGCTGTAATTTTCTAAGTACAGCATGTCCAGACATTCTTTCAGTGAGATTACTAGTAATGCTACAAGTACTGTACTGTCTGAGGGTGGGGGTCTTGCATTACTTATCTGGGCTTGCAGAGAAAGGTAGCTTCTCTGGGATGTGTTTCTTCCGTTTGGGATTCCAAAGGTCTGACTCAAACTCTGCTTAGGAGTAGGAACTTGAAATGTAACTGGCAGTGGGTGCAGTCAGAGTTCTGTGATCTTGCTTTCCAGTAAGAAAGGTGTTGCTCTCTGAGCAGGTATTTCCTGTTGGGGAATATTACTGGAAATCTAGACTACAGTAGGGGAGAGGTTAAAGTGTGTGTTACACCACCAATGCCTCAGACTTAGCCTATGCTCACCATGCCACTTGACAGTGACCTCCATTCTCTAGGTGAGAGATTGTTAGGCAAGGAACAGCTCATTACCTCAGAGTGTCTCTGCTTTCCTGGTGGGAAGGGAATGTGCTCCCTTACACCTGGCTTGAGCCTGTACTGCAAAAATATCAAGATCTACAGGTGGTTGTTAGTGAATGTGGCTAAACCTTTCCCTGTAACAGCTGTAATGCAGGGTATACAACTGCTGGGGGAAGGGCTGTGCTAGCTTCTGTCCTTAGAGGCTGCAGCACAACCAGTGGGTACTCAGGGGTTTCTACCCTGCAGCCCAGAAAGCAGGAGGAGGGAATATACAGGCTTCAGTGGTGCTAGTCTCATGCAGTATAAGGGTACAAGTAATCCTTTCTCCTTTTCTGGAGAAATGGGGTGGGGTTCTGAGCCTGATAGTGGTAGATAGTTTGGAGCCTGGATGACTGAGTGTATCCTGAGCCCAGAGGTGTCCACTGAGTGAATGGATCTGAGCTGTGGGAGAGGATGACTTAGCCTAGACATTGGTGTGTGGGGGTTGTCTGAGATGCTAGGGCCGAGCAGGGAGCTGAAGGCAGACAGCTTGGATCAAGAGATGACTTCAGCCTCTTATCTATCAGCAAGAGCCTACTCTGAGCCAGCAATGCAGGGAGAGCTTTCCCATAGCTTTCTTAAACCGCATTTGCTCAGGCGTTCTGGAGCAGCTGTTGGAGAGGAAAGATTCACAAGGCAGCCCGGAGGGTGAAGTTTGTTCAGACTCAGAATGTAAATCATGAACAAACGCATAGATAGAAATTTATTCCCCACAATTTATTGCACCACAATTCAAGCAGCTCCAGCAGACATGGCTTCAAGCCATAGTGCTGAGGCCGGTCCCTGTAGAGCAGTCACTTGGTGTATTTAACAAAAAGGCTATTTTTTAAACCGAGCTCCAGATGGCGGAATGCAGAGTCCTGTGGCTAAAGCACAGAGTTTGGACCATGGAGCTCTAGGTAGTTACATTCCTTACTCCACTACAGACTTCCTGAGTGACCCTAGAGAAGCCTGTAATCCCCATCTCTAAATAGGGATTATATGCCTCTTCTCATCTATCTGGGCAGGGACTGTCCCTGTGTTTGTACAGCACCTAACACTATGGAGCCCCAATCTATTGGTTAGGGTTGCCAGTCTTCTAGGAATGCCATGGAGTCTCCAGGAATTAAGATTAATCTTTAATTGAGGATTGTCATATGATGAACCCAGGACCGGCGCTAGAGTTTTTCGTGCCCTAGGCACACTGCCATTTCGCTGCCCCGCGCGCCGCTCCGGTGGACTGCCGCAGCCATTTCTGCAGAGGGTCCGTTGGTCCGTGGCTCCGGTGGAGCTGCCACAGCCGTGCCTGCGGGAGGTCCACCAGAGCCACGCAGGACCAGTGGAACGTCCGCAGGCACTACTGCGGCAGGTCCACGGGAGCCACCTGCCGTCTCCCCTCCCCGTGGCAAAATGCCACCCCCTGAAAATCCTGGCACCCTAGGTGATTGCCTAGTTCACCTCAATGTAAGTGCCAGCCCTGGATGAACCTCAAGGAGTACGACCAACCAAAATGGGTAACCCTGCTGCTAGGTGGTATTGCAATAAATGGTCTTTACCCCATTAGAGACAAGCCCTTTTTCTGTACTCAGGACATGCCCCCATGTTGAACCTTCACTTCACTATTTATTCTATTTCTGGTAACAGAAGGCAGCAACTGTGACTAGTCAAATTCACTCTGAAACAGACATACTATGCAGTAGTACATCTCCCTCTTGTGACTACAGAGTGTATTGCCTCGAGAATATTTTTATAATCCTTTCCTTTTAAGGTTTCCAAACTGTCATAAAACAAATTCACTTTCTAAAAGTGATACTTCCTTTACACTGAACAGGGCTGCATTTCCCCCATGGCAAGGGGCACTGAATGAACTTTAGGTTGGGATGGGACAGGAAAATGAGAAGTGAGGGCAAGAGGATGTGGAAAAAGTAAAACACAATAGAAGAGAGACAATGAGGGGAATTGCTTCTACTCTTTTTTTCCTCTAGTTTTGCATCCAAGGTAATGTGCAACCCCCCAGAGAAGCTGTCTGAAGAAGAATTAATGATTTGTCATTAAGGGGCTGCCGCTTCTGAATTTTAGGTAGCTGTGGAATTCATATTTTTCAATCTCAGTTATCTTCCTTTTATCACTTTCCCTTGCCATCAAAGCCAGTCTGCCTGCACTTCCCCAATATTCCTTGGGCCAAGGCCATAGGAGCATGATGAGAGGTAAAAGTCACCACCACAGGCTGAAACAGGAGTAACTCTGCAGAATGTACTCGTATTAAGCTGCAGTGAGCCCCTCAGACGTGTCCTAAGTTCCAGCAGCAGCGCACTGGGGATATTATACTGAGCACTGTGACCTTTCAAGTCTGTAAATGTATCTGTGCTTTAACCACCCACTAGCTGCGTTTAAAGATTATCCTTCTTTCAAAGGGCTGATCAAGAATTCCTACTCTCTCAGTAGTACCAGTACACCATCTGTCTGAGCAATCTGGCTGTGCTACAGTACAGGAGACCTTGCATCTTGCAAACATCATAGCCGAAGGTAGACTATATTCTTCGGAAGTCCCATGAAGCCTTCAGATGTCTTGGAGACCTATAGAAGTAGTCTAATAGTTTCTGTAGTGTTTTGACACCCAGATATTCAAATCACTTCATCCACCACTAAATGTAACCATCTTCCTCTGAGATGGAACATGGTTTAACAGCCGGGAGCAATGCCACATCAAGTTAGGGACAGAAAGGAAAATTGATATTTCATCTTATTAGAATTTAGAGATGCAGAAATTGTCTTTAGCTGCCAACTGCCCTGAGAGACCCAGCTCCAGTTCCTGCAGAGCTGTATGCCATGAAACGTGGTCAGACTACCAATGGAAACCTGCTTGTGTTTTGGTGAAAGTTTTATTCAAATCTGTAACAGATTTGGCAAACCATTTTGCTCCAGTGAATTGGCACAAGCTCTACTGAAATCATCCTTTTTATGAGTATGTGCCATGGGATGACATCAGATTCCTTGCTGTGTTAAGTATGTTCACCAAAAGTAAAGGTTTAAAGTTGCTCAAAGATTAGTCTCAACTCTCAATACTGAATCACAATTAACAGATTTCAGAGTAGCAGCCATGTTAGTCTGTATCCACAAAAAGAACAGGAGTACTTGCGGCACCTTAGAGACTAACAAATTTATTTCAGCATAAGCTTTCGTGGGCTACAGCTCACCTTTTTGGATGCACCTTAACAGATGCCGCATTCTAAATTGAAGAGGTGATAGTTCTGCTTGAATAAATCAACTGAAGTCAGTGCCCAGTTAAATAATATTTCATGCTGCTTGTTTTATAATACATAATTTCAAGTTAAATATTGATACCTTGCTTTCAATTTATGAACTAGTTCTTGTTTTAGCTTAACTTTCAGAAGCAAATTGTAATTGCATGGTTAAATTTACTTTTATAATATGGGACTTTGTTTGGAAAACTCACAGTAGAGTGTTAGTAAAATAAGGCTTGGCACTGGAGGTTATCCGAAGGATCCAAATCTTCACACGTTATCAGCGTCTACTGTGGTGCATTGTTTAGCTTTTTCCTCCTCCTCCTGAGACCCAACAGTAAGGATTACCATCTGCCATTCCAAGCTCTGCTATTGAATTGCCAAATCACTTTAGGGGGCGGAGGTAACGGCTAGGCCTAAATTTTTGGAAGTGTCCACTCATTTTGGGTGCCCAGCTTAATACACATACTTGTTGGACACCCAAGAATTGAGGCACCATCAAATTGAGGGGAAGAATTTCAAAAATACCTCTGGGATATTAGGAGTACAAGTTCCATTGACTTTCAAAAGGTGCTTTTGAAAGTCTTCCCCTTACAGCTTAAGGGCTCCTTGCCTCACTACCCCGTTCTGTAACCTGAGTTACTATCTGCTTTGGAAGAGGCCATGGGGCTTAATAATGTAAGGAAGCTGGAGAGCTTTGGTGGAAAGGGACTAGTCGCATAGCCTGTCAGAGTAAAAGGAAAATAATTAATTTCAAACTCCACAGTGACAAATTACAAGACCTTGCCCCTGCATTTCTGACCTTTTCTTGTAGGGCTTGTTTTGAAAATGGGGGAGGGGGCAGATGTTTTAATCAAATAGCATTCATATTTTACAACTTGGATAAAAATGGCTTCTGAAAACAGAAATAACCCTGCCCTCTATTTCAAAATCTTTAAGTATCATGAAATCATGAGCCTATGGAGATCCTGTTCCCTCTTCAAACATTATCAACCAAAACACCCAATCCAGTGGGAAGCTTCTTTCTTTCTCAGAAACTAGCTTCTGGCCCATGGGAGAAGAGAGAGATTTGGGGTCTGAAGAATATTTTTTGTTTCTCACTGATTTTGTTCAGAACAGTCTGTTTAGTAGCCTTTTTAGTGTCCCCTCCCCCCCCTTGATTACTCCTTTATTCAAAGCTTATGCTTCACCACTGTCTTGCTAATGTAAGAAACCACAGGAACAGATGCTTTCTGATGTTACTAAAGTAACATGCTTTCTGGAGCGATGTTATTCTAGACTTAGGCCAAACAGAGAACTAGTCATGGCCCATTGAGCCAGTACCAACCTGTCACAGGTCAGCTCATTGGTTTTGCACAATCTGAGCTCTGGTTTTTGAGTTGTTTATCCCCAATGATGGCAGATTAGGGCCTCTCATCCAGAAGGGTTTAGAGTACAATCTTGCCAAGTGTACAGCCAAGGGGAAACTGTTTCATTTTGGAGGGCATGTGCAATTAATTTAGAGTTTTACAGTCAGACACCCCAAGCCGACACCAGCCCCTCCCAGGAGTCAGCAAAGAGGCATTGGCCTTAACTGTAGTAGACAAGAGGCGACTCCTGTTTGTTGCAATGGAGTATTGACACTAATACTGAATGATAACCCAAGTGTTAAGTAGTTTTCCCTTTTGCTGATTTCAGAAGAAGTGTCCATATATTCTGGGCTTTGAGGGCAATTGCCCTTTTTCCTCCTGCCTGCCCAGTCTGGACTTGGTTCAAACCTCACCCCTGAACTACAAAGAAATTGGAGCGAAAACACCATGTGGGAATTTGTGGGCAAACCCAGATGTCAAACTCGGGGGTTGAGCTGTAAAAACTTCACATCTCAACAAGAAAGTAGCTGTGCCTTAGGTCCCAGATCCAGGCCTGGGGACATACCCTGCCATCCACCATATGGCAGCAGAAGGCCCCACAGGCAGTAGAACCCATGTGGTTCTGCTGCACAAGGCAGTGGTGGTCAGTATTTTGGGGGGCCTGAGTTGTGGTACTGCACCCACTGAGGGATGAGCTTCCATGCCTGTCCCTGAACAGCAAGGTTTGGGGGACTACAGTGGTCTAAAGGAGGAGCAGGACTGGGGGATTTGTTGGCATGCAGTTCCACCAGTCATTTACTCTGCAAATGATCGTGTAGGTAAAGGATTCCTTCCCTACTGCACATTGCTTTGCTCCTACTCTCATCCAGCCTAGCTTTAGGAGAGTGGACCTCTTAGAGCAGGGTCCATGCATGGAGGCTGTCTGTTTGGAATAGTGAGGTCACCTAAAAAAGCCTGAACACAGTAGTGTATGGTGATCCTGTACTCAAGTGTCCATGCATGTGGTGGCTTTTCAAGTAAGAAATTTATTGGTTGCAGGTGCAGGGACAACAGAAGAGGCTGCAGTGTCAGCAGTTTTCTAGAGCTGTCATACCTGGCTCCCATTGTTTTTCTTTATTCAAAGCATTTCTATTTTTATTTGGAGGAGGAGATGAAACAAATGACAAAATATTGTGCAGAACAGACACTGTAAGCACCTGTCTTCCTGCTGTTTGGATGAGGAAGGTAGGAGACTTCAGGTTGAAATGCTGGATGTGTGGAAAGATAAATATTTTAACGTCAGTAATTTGCATGTGAATGTGGCTTCAGCTGAGGATGTTAAACAACTGATGTGCTCCTGGTAAGAATTTGTGCTATAAGGAGCAAAATGCACCACCACTGCAGTTGTATAACTGGATTTGTCTCCCACTGATCCCTATTTTTATTTTAAGCCAGAGAGGTTTTGAAACAGAACCAGCTTGACTTATAATTTTAGAAGTGAAATAGCTGCGATGCCCATACAAATGATGGGGGAGTGAATTGGAGTTAAGTGATGAGAGACTTGGCAAGAATGCTAAACTTATGTGCAGTGAAGTTTGAAGCATTTGCCTAGTCAGTAATACATAGGCTGTGCTCAGAAAATGTGCATTTCACTCGGTGACTGTGTGGAGCAGCTGCTGTCTTTGTGCAAGGACTTGGGTGTGACTGAAGAGACCCTCCATTCTGGAAAGCAGAGTTAGGATGCAGGGGCAGAACAGACTGTTAAGATGCAGTTTACAGTAGGGTGTTATGTTATGTAATACATATAGTATGTTAAACAAAAAAAATTCTCTCCAGGCCTTAGCACCACCATGACAACTGGGTGGCACTGGACTCCTGTGTGAGAGGGGCCATCCTTCAAAACTGTCCTACTTTGGGACAAGGCAGTTTGCTAATCTGCCAATCAAGACCAATCCCCCCACAAATATAATACAGTGACTAGTTTGAAAATAAGTTGAATAAACACTCTGAACAAGACACCATAAGTATTTGTGACCATTCATGGGCAGAGCGAGCTTGCCATAGAGTCTAACTCCATGATCTCTTCAGTCTTAAGGACCCTGAACCAGGATCAGGACTCTATTGGACTAAGCATTACACCACTAACTCTAATAGTCCCTGGACCTGACCGCTCAATCGAGCATTTAGACAATATGCAACAAGGGACTATATGAATAGGTTAGGTAGAGCTGAGTGGACGGGTAAGAACATAAGAATGTCCATAGTCGGTCAGACCAATTGTCCATCTAGGCCAGTATCCAGTCTTCTGACTGTTACCAAGGAAATGAACAGAACAGGACAATCATTGAGTGATCCATCCCCTGTTATCCAGTCCCAGATTCTGGCCATCAGAGGCTCAGGGATGCCCAGACCATGGGGTCGCATCCCTGACCATCTTGGATAATAGCCATTGATGGCCTATCCTCCATGAATTTACCTAATTCTTTTTTAAGCCCAGTTATACTTCTGGCCTTCACAACATCCCTTGGCAAGGAGTTCCACAGGTTGACTGTGTGGTGTGGAGTATTTCCTTTTTGTTTTTTAAAAACTGCTGCCTAGTAATTTCATTGTGACCCCTGGTTTGTATGTTATATGAATGGGTAAAGAACACTTCTCTATTCTTTCTCCATATCATTCATGATTTTATAGACCTCTATCATATCCTCCCTTAGTTGTTTCTCTTCTAACAGTCCCATGCTCCTTTTAATCTCTCTCCCTCTGGAAGCTGTTTCATACCCTAATTGTTTTTGTTACCCTTCGCTGTACTTTTTCTAATTCTAATGCATCTCTTTTGAGGTGAGGTCAGCAGAACTGCACACAGTATTCAAGGTGTGGGTTTTAGATTTTTACTGTAGGATGGATTTACAGCTGCTTATCTAGAGTTAAGCTTTATCACCTCCTTAATTGCTTTGAAGTCATTCATGTCCTACAGCTGAAATCTTCCTTAGTTTATTTAACAGCTCTAATTTTCTCAGTATTTTGATTTCAAGCCTTTGCCCTTCGGGGTTTTATAACAAATGCACTATTCACTGGGTCTCCTGAAAAGTGCAAGAGGATTTGCTTGGACAAGAATGAAGTGTTACTGATTTGAAACTCCAAAACTCAAGTAAATAATTTACATCGTTAAATTAATATGGTGTGATATGCTACCATAAAATCCATCAATGTCACTTTCTCTTTTTTTGTTTTAGAGAGGGGAGGGGTAGACAAGGACCTAGTCTCAGAGCTTAATTACTGTGAATTGAAGCAGTGCTTCTTGAGTTATTGGCAATACTGATGACTTTGGCAAAGCTATTCCCTGGTGCCATTAGAGTATTACCTGAGAGTTCCTAGATCCTTACATGTAGGTGAAATGTTTCCAATCAGTAGACTTAGCTCCATATTGTGCTCCAGTGTTCAGTAGTGATCTGGATGGGGGAGATTAGTGAGGTAGCAAAGTTTACAGCTGAACCAGTATTTAGGTTAGTCAAGACTAGAGAAGATTCATGAACGTTAGAGAGACCTAACCAAGCTATACCAACAGACAAGCTTCCATATTGAAAAATGTAAGACACATTTGAAAGCAAAAAAGTGAACTACTTGTACACGTTGTTGTGTGGTTCATCCATTCTTTAGAACGCAGGAAGGACTTAAGGATCCTTGTGGACAATTCAAAAGCTTCTACTCAATATGAACTCATACTTCCAGACACTGATGAACCACTAACAAAGTTAGAAGGAAACTTCTCCTATGGGCAGGATGCTTCATAAAGTTTTCTGCTATAGGATTCCTACCTTCTTCTCACCTTCCTCTGAAACATCTGATTCTGGCCACTATTAGAAGTAGGATACTGTCCAGATGGATCACTAGTCTGATCCAGTATGGCAATTCTTTGGGTAAATATTTAACTTTCAAAAGCAGAGAAAAGCTTGTTCTTATTTGATCATACTAATGCTTTGAAACAAACAGGATGAAGCAATTGCAATTTTGTGTGTGTATATAAAAAAAAAAATTCTTATGTGATCATAAAAGAATAACTAGGAGAACATCAAGGACATGGTACAGGTCCTATTTCTCTACAATATGGGCCATGCAGAGCCCCAAAGAATTTGAGTGGTTTTGTATGTTTGAACAAATGAAATGGAATTTTGTTGAGCAGCAGAGAAGCCTTTGGCAGAATGGATGGAAGTGTTTAAAGCATGTTTACACCAGGTTATTAGTACTCAAGTATCTGCACTGATGCAAACCTAGTGTAGATATGCTAAACCAAAATGCTACGGGGCTTGCACCAGTACAATTTACAGTTTCAAACCAGGGTAAACTTTGTTTTCCATTTGTTTGGAACATATATGCTGGTAGGTACAAATACTGCCTGTCTCTAATGGGGATAAGTCCAAGACTGTTCTCACAATGGAAAAGCTTTTCCTCCTTTTAAGGGGCAGCAATTTTTCATTCAAGTGCTTATGCTAATATTTCATCTTCTGCTGGTTGAAGAGTTACCTGCTTTACACCTGAAATTGCCCTGTTTGGTGTCCATCTGACAACCCTCACCCTCCCCTCCCCAATCCACATTTGGAAGTTTCAGCATGTCAGTCAATCTGTCAGATCTCCCCTCCATACCCTTTAGTAGGTTTTGAGAAGTTGCAAAATGTTAATTCTTTCCTTGGTTCAACAGCTCAGTCAGTAAATATCCCATTAAACTTTTTCTTTAAATAACCAGAAAGCTTGACTCACTTTGGAATAGACACTCAGCTGACACCAGTAATGCAATGGGAAAAAAACCTTTCCCTTTAAAAGTTTCTTTAGATTTTTGTTACGAGCTCAATAGTAGAAACAAAAATGATAAGGGGAAAATAGATCTAATTTCTGAAGACCCTTTTTTTTTTTCTTTTTCTTTCCCTTAGAAAGATCTCAACAAAATGTCAAGTTTCTTCAGGGGTTTCCTTGAATTGATGCATGGAGAGAACAGTAGAGAAAATAGTTTATAAAAAGAGGTCTTAAGGGAAAGGTTTCCACAGCTGCCTCCTCTAGAAAGTCCTATTGTTGAGATTCTGGCCAACTCAATTAGTTATCAGCCATTCTTCACATTCTATTTTGAGATAACATTAAAGCTACACAAGAACTATTGTCTGCACAGAGATGGAAGAGAAATGGTGGTGAAGAGTAGGAAAACAGTTACATAGAGGATGTCCTTAAATTGCAGATAGCTTTTGTACAAGCACCCATAACCATAACATCTGGACAAGTAATTGAAATGATGCGTTAGCTCTTTGAGGTTATACCACGCCCCCCCCACCCCCAACTGTGGCTGTCAGTAAGGGCCCAAGTACCAGGCACTTATTGAGGTGGTTCTTCATCCTCTCCATGTTCATTGGCATTTATTGAAAACTGAGGGCAATTGGTACCATGCT
This sequence comes from Gopherus evgoodei, assembly GCF_007399415.2. NCBI lineage: Eukaryota > Metazoa > Chordata > Testudines > Testudinidae > Gopherus > Gopherus evgoodei. Next base: position 10,252,314 of record NC_044333.1, on the reverse strand, counting down.
GGGTTAGATCCTAGAGAAGTACCACTAACAAGAAAATTGGTAACTGCTCATTCTGCTTCCAGAGTGTTTAAGATGCTTGGAAGCTTTTGTTTTGTCCTGAGAAGCTGCAGAGCAATGGAAGCCAATGACAGAAGGTATGGCAGAGGGAATTTTTAGCATGAGGTGGTAACTAGTAATAAGGAACTAGCTGTAAAATGAACAAATGCATAAAAAGTACTATCTCAAACCAGCCAGGTAAAACTCTAATCAGGAGATAAGGACCAGCACTCGAAGAATGTTTTGCTATGTGTATTCCACACATGGGCAGGCATGCATACTATGTGCCTGAGTCTGGAAGTTTTTCCAAGCAGTGTTGGTCGGGAGCACAAGAGAAGATACTGTGCATGTGTGGGTCGATGCCACTTCTTTTCCCTCTTACCACCATATGACCTGAGTCACAACCCTGTCCTCCTTCGCTCTTCCAATCTCTAAAAGAATTATGGCATATGTTTGCTGTAAATAGTTATATTGTAGTGTAGGAACTCCATCCTCTGCCCTGGTTGGGTTGGAAACCCTCTTTATCCCAGGGCCTATGCTTCAAGAACAGTTTTCTGTCCTTGCTCCTTTTCCATCTGCAGCAAACATCAATGAGTCCTCTACCAGCTGGGTCAGACAGATGCTGCACTTTGCAGAGATATGCACAAGTCCTTCCTGCCCAGAACCAGAAAGGGCCAAGAGCTCAGGCAGAGAAATAGGCTATGAGGCCCCAGTCTGATCCCAGGCTGGGAGACCCCCATGTACATGGGGCTCAGCTGGCCAGCAGTACCCCTCTGAGCATAAGCCATGGAGCGGAGCCCAAAAACTTGAGTTGCAGAGCTCCCCATGAAAGTAAGCACTCTTGTGGGCATAAGGGCAGATGCCTGCAGTGGACTGCCCACAAGAAACACGTTCTCTCCCCAAGCCATGCCAGGTCGGGTGAGACATTACGTATGAATCCCATGGAACTGGCACTGAAGGCCCCCCAGCTGGGGGAAGATGAAGGAAAAGGCATCTGCTGGTACCGATGGTGACCATGGTACCAGGGCACACAGCTCAATCCCATCCATGAGCACTGGTCTGGATGAACCATTGATACTGCCTTGGCAATACAGAGACTAGCCAGCTCCAGTGGTAGAACTGGGTCCCTCAGGTGAGGCCACACAGACTTTTCTGACACCGGAGGAGGTCTTTCTTCCCTACCCACAGTCTCTCCGCTTCTGTTAGGCCCAACAGTTCTCAGGGAGGTTCCTGCATTGGCGGATGAACCACTGCTACTGTTGCAGGAGAGGCCCCCTTCCCTAGCCATCAGACAGGGGCCTCTCGGTACTGACTGGTACCACTGTTTCCGCTGCTACTGTCTTCCTTGGAAGAATCAGAGACCTTCCACACACACATCTCTCCCCCCCCCCCCCCCCCCCGCCCTCCCTGCAATGTGTCTGACATGGCACAGGAGCCCAGACAGCTGCAGCAACCCTCTCCTCCCGGCTATGATCCTGCCCCACATCCCCAGTGATGCCTCGTATCACTTTTTGTGGGGACCACCATGACCAATTATGATGTGGGTCCCAAAAGAGCCACACTGAGGTTACTTACTTAATTAGGGCAAACTGCAAAGAATGGGGCAGACAATCCCCAAAGCTGGTGGTCATTCCAGTACCTAGTTCCACTGAGCTAGCCTCAAAACAGCTTCTATGATACCTTACTGGTCACCCAGAAGCCAAAACACAGTTCTCTTAAAGCAACTCAGCGTTGGGTCTCCACCCTGTCACCCAAGTTAAATATGATGATTACTGAAAATCTTGTTTATCATATAAGAAAGTTCTACCAGTCCCAAAGGATCAGACATATTACCTCCCAAGTATCAGAGGGTAGCCGTGTTAGTCTGGATCTGTAAAAGCAGCAAAGAATCCTGTGGCACCTTATAGACTAACAGACGTTTTGGAGCATGAGCTTTCGTGGGTGAATACCCACTTCCTCAGATGCATGTAATGGAAATATCCAGGGGCAGGTATATTTATGTGTGCTAGCAAGCAAGCTAGAGATAACGAGGTCAGTTCAATCAGGGAGGATGAGGCCCTGTTCTAGCAGTTGAGGTGTGAAAACCAAGAGAGGAGAAACTGGTTCTGTAATTGGCAAGCCATTCACAGTCTTTGTTCAATCCTGAGCTGATGGTGTCAAATTTGCAGATGAACTGAAGCTCAGCAGTTTCTCTTTGAAGTCTGGTCCTGAAGTTTTTTTGCTGCAGGATGGCCACCTTAAGGTCTGCTATAGTGTGGCCAGGGAGGTTGAAATGCTCTCCTACAGGTTTTTGTATATTGCCATTCCTAATGTCTGATTTGTGTCCATTTATCCTTTTCCGTAGAGACTGTCCAGTTTGGCCAAATATTCTCACCAGTAACTGCACACCACACCATAATAACTCTAGCTCAGGAACCAATCCATGCAACAAACCTCGATGCCAACTCTGCCCACATATCTACACCAGCGACACCATCACAGGACCTAACCAGATCAGCCACACCATCACTGGTTCATTCACCTGCACATCCACCAATGTAATATATGCCATCATATGCCAGCAATGCCCCTCTGCTATGTACATCGGCCAAACTGGACAGTCTCTACGGAAAAGGATAAATGGACACAAATCAGACATTAGGAATGGCAATATACAAAAACCTGTAGGAGAGCATTTCAACCTCCCTGGCCACACTATAGCAGACCTTAAGGTGGCCATCCTGCAGCAAAAAAAACTTCAGGACCAGACTTCAAAGAGAAACTGCTGAGCTTTAGTTCATCTGCAAATTTGACACCATCAGCTCAGGATTGAACAAAGACTGTGAATGGCTTGCCAATTACAGAACCAGTTTCTCCTCTCTTGGTTTTCACACCTCAACTGCTAGAACAGGGCCTCATCCTCCCTGATTGAACTGACCTCGTTATCTCTAGCTTGCTTGCTAGCACACATATATATACCTGCCCCTGGATATTTCCATTACATGCATCTGAGGAAGTGGGTATTCACCCACGAAAGCTCATGCTCCAAAACGTCTGTTAGTCTATAAGGTGCCACAGGATTCTTTGCTGCTATTACCTCCCAAGTTAATGAATATTCCAGATCTTACCCAAATACATGCTTGCAGCCATTTTTACTAACTCAACTAAAATTTATTAAAGAAAAGATTGAGAGTATTGGTTAAAAGATCTGTATACATAGACATGACTACCATTCTGAGATCAGTTTTACATTCGACTTGATGAGCTTTGTAGTTTCAAAGAGTTCTTTCAGAATTAGTCCATAGCTTATAGTCCAGTGTTCATATTCAGGATGATACAGATGGGACTGGAGATCTCAATCTTATGACTCAAGCTTCCCCCGCATAAAGCATCAAACAGATCTGAGATAAAAAGGATTAGGACCCAAGACACCTCTATACCATTCCAGGCCGTCTCTTGACAGCATGGGGTCCTTAAGTGGACAATAGGCAATCCATTGAGACTTTGAAGTAGACCTATTTCCTAAGCATCACTGATAATTAACTACATGGATTAACATAAAGTAACTTATCCATTAAGCAGTTTATTGCAAACTTTTTAAAGAGACATATAGACACTGAAATTATTTCACCCAGTAATTCATCTTAATGTTAATATTCCCTTTTGATCTCTGAATCAATAGTGAAAGGAACTGTCTGTTTACATGGCTAACATCTAACAAAATATAAGTAAACACTTACAATTAGTATCACCTCTAATTTTCTAACAATACAAGTTTTCATTTTTAAAGTTTTAGCCTATCTAACATGAAATGGCCCTAATTGTCACTTACATACTTTTTAAACTTATCTCTAAAGGATCATTTAGCCTGCAAGCTACTTAACCCTTTCTGGCCATATGTCACACCAACAGATCTCTCCTTTTGGCCATACTGAGGCCCTGGGATCCGTATAGCAGACACCCAGTACCATTGCAAGAGACCCACTGCTCTTCCTCCTTATGTCAGCCGGTTCCATCAGAGTACAAGGAGGAAGACACTGAGCTGGTACCACCGGTTCTGACCAGAGCTGCCTCATCACCGAATGATGCTGTAATCTGTTGCCACTCTCTCCGCTGAATGACCACCAGCAATATCAAGATCTGCTCCAAAGGGTGGCTAGTGACCTGCAAAACCTGCTGGTGGAGGTCCAGGACCCCCAACACTGTCTCTTGGACATCTTCTAGCCACAGGGACTGTCAGGGTGGCTCTTCCCGTAAACAAGGTCATACTGGAACCAGTCAGAATGGTTTGGCACATACCAGCATCATGTGCCCCCATCCCAAAGCGAGCTGAAAGTTGTTACTTTGTGCTGGCCAAAGGCTCCAATTTTCTCTTTACGCACCCTGCCCTTAATTCACTGGTAGTGCAAGGGGCTGCAGAAAAGGCTTGGCAGCACCTGCAGAAATCCACCCTACCAGAGAAAGGGTCAAAGAGGCTGAATCTCCTGGGCCGAAAGGTCTTTTCCTCCACAGGCCTTCATTTTCATATAGCCAACTATCAGGCATTGCTGACTAAACATGACTTTAAACTCTGCCAGCCTGGTGTAAGTATTAAGACCACTCCCTGTGCAAGACCAGGCTCAGTTCCAGTCCCTGGTAGATGAGGGATGGCTGGTGGCAAAGGTGGCTCTCCAGGCCATTGTGGGCACTGCTAATACTGCATCCTGGTTCTTGACCATGGGGCTGGTCATGCATAGGAACTCCTGACTCCAGTCATCGGGATTCTGAAGAGAGGTCTAAAATACTATCCATAGCAGAAAGGTGAAGAAGCAGTCTGCCTCTTCATGCTCTGGGGACTGCTCAGTTTGTCCCGCTGCCTGGACCCAGACCTTGTCGCACAGATTGTTGGTTCTAGAACAGGAGTGAGCAGACTCTTTGGCCTGAGGGCCTCATCCAGTTTCCAAAATTTGTATGGAGAGCTGGTTAGGGGCAGCTGTGCCTCCCCGCATGGTCACCCCCCTGGGACTCCTGCCCCATCCACCCACCTCTCTGTCTCCTGACAGCCCCTGGACCCCCCCGCCTCCCTATCCAACCCCATCTGGGACCCTGCCCCATCCAACCACCCCTTCTCCCTGTCTTCTGAATGCCCCTGGAACTCCTGCCCCTGACTGAATCCTCCCAACACCCTATCCAACCCCCCTTTCTCCTTCTTGACTGCCCCCCCAGGACTGCTGCCCCCATTCAAAGTCCCCTGTTCTTCTAACTGCCCTGACCCCTATCCACATCCCTGCCCCATGACCACTATCCTGAACTCCCCTGCTCTCTATCCAATGCTCCCTGCCCCCTTACCGTGCTTCCTGGAGCACTGGTGGCTGGCAGGGCTACAGCCACACCACCCAGAGCAGCAGGATAGTTGGCTGTGCTACCTGGCTGGACCCAGCCACACCACAGCGCAGCTCATAGCCCGTCCTGACCCAGTGCTCTGCAGCTGTGCTGCCCTGGGAGCTCACAGCTCCACTGCCCAGACCATTGCACCGGTGGCAGGGTGAGCTGAGGCTGGTGGGGTGGGGGAGCAGCAGGGGAGGGGCTGGGAACAAGATTCAGGGGCAGGAGCTCAGGCGCTGAGCAGGAGGGTCTCGGGCCAGATGTGGCTTGTGGGCCATAGTTTGCCCACCTCTGTTCTAGAAGGTTCCTTGGTCAGCAAACCCCAGGAGCTGACAAAGGGAGAAAAGCCAAATATGCATGTTGAAGTCTAGTGAAGAGAGATTCTCTTTAATTAACAGCTTTGATCATCTTATCTTTGAGAGCAAAACACATTGGCACTTTTATAAGAGTGGATAAAGCTTTTAAGAGTAATGGAGACATTCAGAAATAGCTACTCCAGTGGAGGAAGGATTAAAGGTGACTGGTAGGTTGTTTTTTTTTAAGTTCATTTCGATTGGTTGTGTTTGAGGTTTTTTTGCCTACCCTATTGCTGAATTGAGGATCTCCATAGAGAAAGCTGTGTCTCTGGGCTATGGCTGTTGTGCAGGTTGCTATGGAAACAGCAGGTTTTCATAGGCCAGGTTCTTGCCACTTCCAGCTGAACTCTGCAGGGTATTTAGAAACCAGACAGTCAGACAGAATATAAAACCCAAGAATCAAACTTCTCAAACTATCTGAATTTTAGGCGAGGACCCAGGACTAGAATAAGCTCATCCTATTCACATGCTGGAAGGTGTTTAAATTGGGTTGACAGCTGTACATTTTATCCTTCTGATATGTATTCCATTTCTACTAGGATCAGTCCTGGCTGTTGTGTTTTGGCACCCTGTGCTGTTTTGTTTTGTTTTTGCTTTGCTTGCATGAGTACCTGTATGCATCAGCTCCAACTTGTAAGATGAAGACAGGGAAACCAAGGCAGAATACACTTCAGCAATGTGATCAGGATGGAAAACTGCATTACAGCTGTACAGAATTTCTCCTCTCACTCCCCCAAGAACTAATATACAAGTTCTGTTGACCTGAACACTGTTAAAGCACCATGTGGTAGCTCCCACTATTGTTACAGCTGGAACATTTATTGCTGCAAGGAGGCGAACCCAGGAGAAAGATGCTGTGCATAACACTCACTCCGATAAGTCTACTTTGTAATGTAGGAGTCAGCAACTAGATGTCCCTGCATGCCATGTAGAGTTCCAGACGGGATGCAACAGTCTAGTCCAGACCACAATTTAAGGGGTGGTAGCTTAGCATGAACATGGACTAAATTGGGCAAGTTTTTTTAAATTTTTGTTTTAACTCAGCCACTTTTTAGTGTAAGCCTTGTCTAGACCAGACTTGAAAGGTGTTAGGACGTGTTAGTTAATGCATGCTAACTGGGGCAGGCTGGAAAACACAAATTCCATTTTGCAAAATCTTGCAAGGTTTTGACCTTTGTTTGCCTTCTGAAGAGGAATGAAACAAAGACCCTTCCTTTAAAATAAATAAATGTTTAAAAAAAAAATCTGAAAAAGAGGCTCAGCCCCAAATACCCAATATTCCAGTGGTTAGAGAACATCCCTGTATGTGAGACTCAACTTCAACTCCCAGCTCTGCCTGACAGACGTGGGAGAGGCTGACTCACTCACTCACTCTGTCTCTCACCTGGTGCTTAAGGCACTCACCTGGGCTATAGGAGACCTGCATTCAAGTCCCTGCTCTGAATTTGGCAGGACATGGACTTGAACCTGGGATTACCACATCCTCTGTGAGTGTCCTATCAGTGGGTATTGGCTATTCTGAGGTGGGTCTCTTCCCCCACCTCCTTTCATTTAACTAGAAATTCCATCTTGGACCCTAGAAATCTTTTTGGTGAACTTCTTTTTTTTTTTAACCAAACTGATTTAAAAAAAAAAAGATTCTACAAAAAATATTGGTTCTGATGAATTCCTGACTACCGTCAAACCTTTAAATTTTTAGTTAGACAAGGCCTGTGTGACCGATTCACTCCTGGGAGGGGTAGAATGGATATTTTTAAACCATCTTTATAATGATATCGGTCAGCTTCTCAGCTGGCATACCTCAATTTAAAATAGTAAATAGAGCTATGACATTTTTACAGAGGCAGAGGATCTGCTCTGTAAAGAGTAATGCTATGGTTCATACTAGATACTTTGTTTCATCTCAAGAAAGTTAACAAGTGTCCAAAGTGCGTAGGCTTAGTTGGGCCAGGCTCCCATGGGAAGCCAATGAGAGCTCTGTCCATTTAAAGCCCTGTCAAATTTGGATCACACAAAGGACTAGTAAGAAGTTGTCATGAGAGATCAGTGACTCACCAGCATTCTGCATCTGAACTGAAACAAGATGGCAGTTGCACCAGCAGCAAACCAGGAGCCTCCTCTTAGTGCATTGAAGGGTACAGTACTTCCATGACAGGACAACTCTGTTCTGCGCACCTTAGTATCCAGTGCCATAACAGCCACAGTGCAGTTCAGCTAAAATTAGTGTCAAGCTCCCTGTAAGTCCTGTTAATTTAGTTGCTCTGGATTTACATCAGTAACTGAGCAGAATGTGGCCCATTGTTTGTCCAACGTTTCCTGATTCGCAGTGTGTCTCGGCAGCCCAGCATACTGGAACTATGTAAATTGCTTTGATCGTAACTGGATAAAGAACCAATAATTTAAAGTTCTGTTTCTCATAGTCAAATTGCCATGTGCTCAACACTCAACTGTTGTGGGAGTGCTGCGCGCACGTGTTCTCTCTCTATATGGCAGTTTCACAAAGACTAAAGAAATTGGTCTACTTTTGGCTTTAGCTTTTCCTGTCTCAGCTGCTTTTCTCAAGGGAAGATATGCGCACAATCTGCTCTGCCTATCTTTGTATTCCACATTGAACTCTGAGTTCTGTGTTCTTTTAATTATGCGTTTTTTTTATTTGCTGCTACCATAGTGCATAAGTTTTTCTCTGTTAACTTTCAGTAACTTCAAAAACAAGGCAGTCAGCTTTCAAATTGTAATGGTGCTAGAATTCTATCTAGTTTTGGTTTCAACAATTCTGTACACATGGGTGGCAGGTGAACCCTGGGCTCTGGGGGGGGGGGGGCAAACCCCAGGATCAGGGAAGCTAGCCCCGGGCCCAGCCTGCCCCTTCTGCCCAAGGCCGGATCCTGTGTCTGCCAGCCCCCCTTCCCTAGCTCTGGAGTGCTTAGTGGGCAGGCACTGCGCTGCCACCCCCAGCACTGGAGCACAGGCTAGTCCCCTTTAGCCCCAGCCTGGGGCCCTGGCCACAGGGGGAAGAGCCCCGCACAGCACCATGAAGGAGCCTACGGGTGGAGCAGAGCAGGGGGGAGGTATGCAAGGCTGTAAGGGGAGGTTCAGCCTTCCCCAACCTTCGATAGCTGCTGCCCATGTCTATACACATGCTGGATTCAGTTCAAATCTGGTGTAAGCAGGCATTGCCTCATGCTATATGTTTTAACACACAAGTCTAAGCCTGATACATTAAGAAACTGAATACATGTAAATGTTCCAATAGCTTTTTCACAGACTAGACTCCTTCCTAGTCTGGGCCTAGTCCTTTTCCCGGTACAGTTCTTGTTAGTTCCAGCTCAGATGGTAACTAGGGGATTTCTCATGACTGGCAGCCCCCTCTGTTCTATTTAACCTCCTTTTATAGCTTTGCCACAAGGAGGGAATCTCTGGATCCCCATCCCTCCTAAATGGAAAAGCACTAGGTTTAAGATGGATTCCAGTTCAGGTGACATGATCACATGTCACTGTAAGACTTCCTTCTTCATTACCTAGTAGCTGGGAGACATGTACATAGGAAGGCTTGCAGGTAAACCAACCCATTCACAATTCATTGAGTCTGAAGCACCCTTAATGGCTTCCACTTAACCTGTTTGCATCAGTATTACAAGTTTATATCTTATTCTCCTAACTCCAGACATAGAAATAATACATGCAAACAAATAGGATGAACTCACTAGTAGAACACAAGCTTTGTAATGAGACCTTTCAAGAGACCTTTTGCATGAAGCATATTCCAGTTACATTATATTCACACTCATTAGACTGCACTCCATATATTTTATGGAAATAATGTCACAGGTGCCATATACAGCAGCATTTTAAAATGGATTTACATTGAGGAAGCCATGTATTTGCTTATAAAGTGAAATCCTTGTGCCTATGGGTGGTAATGACACCCACTCTGGATTGGTGGAAGGCGATACTGACAGGCCTTCTAAAGAAGATTTATTTGGATGGGTTGAGTTAGTCAGATTTAACTAATGTCTCCTATTGCTGTCTCTGAGGGCAGTGAGTATTTAAAAGCAAAATTCTAAGGGGCCAATTAAAGTTAATTTGCTCAGTTCTGCACCAATAAGGCGCATCAGAGATTATAAATTAAACTGTTAAATGTAATCTTCATTTTATATAAGATAATGTACACACACACAAAAGACCCCATTCTATCCTCAGAGTTGAGAAGATGGTTAATATCATGTGCTGCTTTCCACTAAGGGTAGCATAATATGTTTACGGTAAAAGTCACCAGGTCTGTTCCTTTTGCTCATTTCAGAATTATAGTGCAAACCTACAAAAATACGAGCCATTCTGAGTTGACCTGTAGAGCGTGCATAGCACAGGACTTGCTTATGTCCAGCACTCTGAAACTGTAAGGCACAACAGCCTGACTCTGTTTTATATCTCTCCTTATAGAATAAAGGATGCAGACAGGCACTGTGACTAATTTAGCATGAATTTCCAGCTATTTACCTTAGGCCATGGCTGCACTGGAGAGTTGCAGCGCTGGTGAGGGGGTTACAGCGCTGCAACTCACTCTGTGTCCACACTTGCAAAGCACGGCCAGCGCTGCAGCTCCCTGGTTGCAGTGCTAGCTTTACACCTGGTCTGCCTGGGGTGTAGCAATTCCAGCACTGGTGATGCAGCACTGGTCATCAAGTGTGGACACCAACAGCACTTTTATTGGCCTCCAGGGTATTAGGAGGTATCCCAGCATACCTTTTCAGCCACTCTGCTCATCGTTTCGCACTCCACTGCCCTGGGCTCAGGTGACCAGCCCTTTAAATGCCCAGGGAATTTTAAAAATCCCCTTCCTGTTTGCTCAGCCAGGTGTGGAGTGCAATCAATCAATCAGTGACCATGCCTCCATGCCCCAAACGAGCCCCAGCATAGAACACTTCTGAGCTGCAGGACCTCATCAGTGTTTGGGGTGAGGAAGCTGTGCAATCACAGCTGCGCTCCAGCCGTAGAAATTATGATACCTATGGGCAGATATCAAAGTCCTTGCTGCTAAGGGGCCATGAACGGGACGCGTTGCAGTGCAGGGTAAAAGTAAAGGAGCTGCGCGGTGCCTATTGCAAAGCCCGTGAGGGAAACTGCCACTCAGGAGCTGCCCCCCCCGGCCTGCCGTTTTTACAAGGAGCTGGATGCCATACTTGGGTGTGACCCCACTGCCAATCCAAGGAGCACCATGGAGAGTTCAGAGCAGGGAGAAGTGGGGGGGAGTGTAGAGGAAGCAGAGAGTGAGGGTACTGGGGTGGAGGGAGACACCCAGGAGGCATGCAGCCAGGAGCTCTTCTCAAGCCAGGAGGAAGCTAGCCAGTCGCAGTAGCTGGAACTTGTTGGTGAAGAGGAAGCAGAGGAGCGGGTTCCCGGTAAGCAGCTTTTATTTTTAGGATGGCAATGTTTTGTGAGAGGAGGGTGGGGGTTATGGCTGCCTGCATGCATGCCTAGATGTGGAATAGCCCATTGATTTCGTCTATCACATCTCTGTAATCGGCCTCGGTAATCTCTTCAAAAGTTTCAGCCAGAGCGTGGGCAATGTGCTTGCGCAAGTTTATAGGGAGAGCCACCGTGGTCCTTGTCCTGGTCAGACCAACTTGTCCGCGCCACTGTGCCGCAAGGGGTGGGGGGACCATTGCTGCACACAGGCAAGCTGCATAGGGTCCAGGGTGGAATCCACATTGCTGTAGAAGACCATCCCTCTCTTGCCAGGTAACACGCAGCAGTGATATATCTGGCAGTAGAAAATCCTGTTGAAAATGTAGTGATGATTGTTCAGTGCAGGTCCCCAACTATCTGCAATCTGCTTTCCCCACTGCTGCTCCCCAACTGTCTGCCCTCTGCTTTCCCCAATGCACAGAAACCCCAGCCCTCTGGCAGTTCCCCTTCCCAGGTGAAGTCGCGGCAGAAACACTCACCCCATTGCTAGACATGCCTGTGCCTTCGCTGCCGTGGCCTCTCTGTGCTATGTTAGGTATGTGGGAATGATGCTAGAAAACGTCTACAAACTCCTTCACTGTGATTATAAACAATGTAGCCTCTGTATTAAATGTTTCTATTTGTTTTTTTTAAGTGACCTTGAATAATCCAGCCCTATCACCGCCTGCCCAAAGGTTACAGAACTTGAGGAAAAATCCTAGAAAATCAAAAGAAGATTTGATCAAAGCAGTTATGAATCAGTACGCCAGAGACAGTAAGAGGCTGCAGGACTGGAGAGAGAAAATGCATGAGTGGAGACAAACACAGAGCAGGAGAAAGGAATTGGCTACCAACAAAAGCACAAAGCATCTGATAAGCCTACTGGCTTGCCAAACTGACTGTATGCAGTCTCTCGTAGCCATGCAGGTAGATCAGTACTGTGGTAACCCCCACCCCTCCTAAAGCTCTCTCCCTTGTTCCCCAGTATTTGCACGAAACACCTTTCTCCAGCAGCCGGGTTCTTACCACCACCAGCTGCCCCCAACACCTGTACGATCACCTACCAGCCCTGATAACTACAACCCTTACCCTATGCACTCAATCCCCATCACGATGCAGAATATTAATCCTGAAGTGCAGCAGGCATTGAACAGCAATCCAAGCAGGACATATTCAAACCTCTGAATGTACAGTCCAACACCCTACCCCCTGCCCTTTTATGTACTGTATTTTGAATAAATGATTTCTTGGCTTATAAAACTTTTATTATTGAAGAAAGTGATAACTACTGTACCCCAAGGGAAAAATGGGCACAGCAAAGGCACCAAACATTACTGTTGGCTTTCAGCCTCAAATTGCTCCCTTAAGGCATTCCTAATCCTTGAAGCCCTTTGCTGGGCCTCTCTAGTAGCCCTGCTCTCTGGCTGTGCAAATTCAGCCTCCAGGCGTCGAACATTGGAGGCCCATTCCTCACTGAATCTTTCACCCTTCCCTTCACAAATATTATGGAGGGTACAGCACGTGGATATAACTGCAGAGTTGCTGCTTTTCCCCCAAATCTAGCTTCCCGTAGAGACACCTCCAGCATGCCTTTAAACGGCCAAAACACACTCCACAGTCATTCTGCACCAGCTCAGCCTGTAGTTGAACCGGTCCTTGCTCCTGTCAAGCTTCCCTGTATACGGTTTTATAAGCCAAGGCATTAAGGGGTAAGCGGGGTCTCCAAGGATCACAATGGGCATTTCGACGTCCCCTACTGTGATCTTGCGGTCTGGGAAAAAACTTCCGGCCATCAGCTTCCTGAACAGGGCACTGTTCCAAAAGATGCATGCATCATGCACCTTTCCAGGCCATCCTGAGTAAATGTCAGTGAAACGCCCACGGTGATCCACAAGCGCTTGGAGAACCACAGAGAAATACCCCTTGCGATTAATGTACTCTGATGCCAGGTGGGGTGGTGCCAGAATAGGAATATGCGTCCCATCTATTGCACCTGCACAGTTAGGGAAACCCATTTGTGCAAAGCCATCCACAATGTCCTGCACGTTCCCCAGAGACACGGTTCTTCTTAGCAGGGTGCGATTAATGGCCGTGCAAACTTGCATCAACACTATTCCAACCGTCGACTTTCCCACTCCAAACTGGTTCACCACCGATCGGTAGCTGTCTGGAGTTGCCAGCTTCCAGATTGCAATAGCCACCCGCTTCTCCACTGGCAGGGCAGCTCTCAATCTCGTGTCCCTGCGCCGCAGGGTAGGGGTGAGCTCAGCACACAGTCCCATGAAAGTGGCTTTTCTCATCTGAAAGTTCTGCAGCCATTGCTCGTCATCCCAGGCTTACAGGACGATGTGATCCCACCACTCAGTGCTTGTTTCCCGAGCCCAAAGGCGGCGTTCCACGGTGCTGAGCATGTTCATTACTGCCACAAGCAATTTATTGTCTTGCGCGTCAGGTGAATCAATATCATCGTCTGACTCCTCACTGTCACTTTGGAGCTGAAGGAATAGCTCCACTGCCATGCGTGATGTGCTGGCAACATTCATCAGCAAGACCCTCAACAGCTCGGGCTCCATTTGTAACAGAAATCGCGCTGCAGACTCACAATGGTGCCAAACTGCTTGGAATGTGTAGCAAAGCACCACAGGGCGTTGGAACAGGAAGCGGAATGACTCTCACCCTTCCGTCCCCTTCCCACAAGCCACAGTGCCAAAATGGGACGAGGTGCTCTGTGGGATAGCTGCCCACAATGCACCACTCCCAGCAGCGCTGCAAATGCTGCAAATGTGGCCACACTGCAGCGCTGGTAGCTGTCAGTGTGGCCACACTGCAGCGCTGGCCCTACACAGCTGTAACTCCCAGCGCTGCACAAATGTAAGTGTAGCCATACCCTTAGTATCTGAAGCATGGAGAGAGTTTAGCCATGTGACTTCCATAAGAGTCAATGAGTCTCATGACTAGACCAGTGCATGATGCTTATACTACAGGAGTGAGAGAGTGATCTGTCTTATAGATTTAGGCAAGTAACAAACCTTTGTATTCCTGACTACTCTGTTGGGAACAGTTTTTTGTGACTTCACTGAGCACATAAACCATCTGCACTAAAAAAACCCCTAACATCTAGCACAACTGACTTATTCAGGCCCTCAAACTCGAGTTTGTAAATGTTGCATTCTTATCTAATGAATTCCAAGGTAGTAGCAGTATAAAAACATCAATTATCACAATTAAATAGGAGCAAGAATCCTTTACTTTGATTTAGAAGCTGACAATTTGAGCACTGGTGGCTTATATAAGTGCCTATTACCCCCCCACCCCATCTTGATTTTTCACACTTGCTATCCAGTGACTCTATCTCCAGCTGAGGTAGTAAGACCTCTCTGCTGTAGCTGACGCTGGGTGGTTTAGTCCCCAAAACAACCTTATTCTCCATTGTATTAAGGGTTTTTCTGTGCTGTTCTGGCAAGTGGTAAAGTAGGTTGAATAATTTTGTGAATGGAATAGTCTCCGAGAGCTTCCCCAGTCAGTGCACAGCTGGCACTTGGGTCTTATGCCCATCCTGCTCCTAGCATGGGTGGCTGGAATACAGTGCACTTTTGCTGTTCACTTCTTTTCAAGACCCCTAGGAAGGATGCTCTAAGGCAGTGGTACTCTGACTGAAGCCCGTGAGCCACAAGTGTCTCTTTAATGTGTCTCCTGTGGTTCTTTGCAGCACAAGATATTAAAACACTGTGAGTTAATTATTAACCAATCAGGATGCTTTTACTATGTCATTAACCAATTAAGTCATCAGCTTGCAGTACATTATTAACTTATTTGCTGTGGGAATACAATACTATTACTACAGTAAATGAAACCTTGAATTTACACTGCTGTGGCTCTTTTGGGTAATGTTGATTGCTAATTTGGCTCCTGAACTACTGAGGTCTGAGTATCCCTGCTCTAAGGGTTTGCATGTGTTGCAATCCTAGGTGTGATCAGAGCACAGGAAGTCCCACCTGCACTAGCGCTGCTAAATAGAGTGGTGTTGATATAGTAGCACAGGCGTCGGTGTATAAGCATGCTGGGTGGCCTGGGTATGTTCTCGCATTGCTAGCTGCACTGAAGCACCTGCTTTGCTATTTTTAGCTGGGCTAGCATGGGTGAACGGAGAAGCGATATGTCTACTCGCGTTGCAATCACACGTTGGACTGTAGTGTAGACATACCTGGGATTCACACAGAGACAGGCCAGGCCCCTGCATCACCCGAGCACACAAGTGCAAATGATAACTTAAAGTGAAACCCACCAGCCTCTCACGGAGTGCAGATGCAGAGTAACTAAGAATCATGCTCATAGAGTCTAATGGCAGCAGCCACAGGGATATAAATGCACATTGTGAAGTGATGGATGCAACTCAGGAAATCACATTCTTAGTTAAGGGCAAAGACCTCAGATCTGGATGAGCTGCTGTGCGGCAGTTTGGAGGTCCCACACGATTGCCCAGATTCCATCAGGGTCAGAAACAGCCTCTCAGGGTATTTTGGCATTTCTGTTTCAAGCCCTTGACTGAGGCAGGAAATTGGTGTTTGGGGGAAATTAAACATACAGCTGGAAATAGGGCAAGGCACACAAACTCTGCTATTCCTTTGGGCAGAGGTCTTTGTTTTAGCCATATCCTCTACACCAGTGGTCCCCCCCCCCCTCCCCAACATGTTATAACAACTCCATAGCCCAGCTGTGCCACAAAACTGGGGTTCTGCATATAAAACCCAGGGCTGGCATTAGGGAGTAGCAAGCAGGGCAATTGCCCAGGGCTCCACACTACTCCAGTGGGGCCCCCTTGAAACTAAGGTGCCCAGGCTTTGGCTTTAGCCCTAGGTGGCGGGGCTCAGGGACCCAGGCTTCAGCCCCATGCAGTGGGGCTTCGGCTTTCTGCCCTGGGCCCCAGCGAGTCTAACTCTGGCCCTGCTTGGTGGACCCCTGAAACCTGCTCATGGCTCCCTCTAGGTTGAGAACCACTGCTCTACTCTAAGCTGATCAAGGCGCCTCCCCATTGCAGTCTCTGTGTTAAAGATTTGTACATTAACATTTATTAGGCTTCCCTTGGTGTACAAAATTCTAGCTTTCTCCCCCTCCCCCCTCCAATGCTGTCAGTAGAATAACTCGCCTCTGCTACACCTCTAAACAAAACACCCATTCGTTAATGCAAATCCTAACTAAAGTACCTAGCATTTGCTGTTTCTAAGAATATCCCGAAAACCTCTTATCAGTTTTCAATGCATCACTGATTCCTAGCCAGTGGGGATCCCCTATCAGCTGCCTGCTACTATTTAGAATGTATGTACACTAGCAAAAATTTGAGCTCCCTGAAACAGTTTCACAGGTGTCCCAAGATGGTAAATTATATTCATTCGGCAATTGCTCCAGCAATCAATAAGCATGAATAGAAAGAGCTTATTGTCACATGTAATTTTCATGTTAAACTATTCCTGGAGGCCGTTCACTTAGGGTCTGGTGTAATGTAATTCAGTCCTAGTCTCTAAGAAGAGTTTTTCCTTCCAATATCTTACAGTCGTCATGGACAGATGATTGTTCGGACAGATGAGTTTAATGATCATTTAGATTATGGTTGGAGAATAAAGTGAATAAGAATGTGATCTCAGCAGTTTGGGCCAAATTCTGCTGTTATGCCAGTGTAAATCCAAAGAAATTCAGTGACTTTATTGGATTTAATGTGGTTTGACTGAAAGCAGACTCTAGCCTTTTATGTGCAACAGAGGCTGCTGTCCTCCTTACCCAGTGCAAACAGTCAGGGCCTCTGTGGCTCAAACTCCTAAATCTAGGCCACTGAATGGCAAGTTGTGGCAGCCAGCCCCTGGCCCACATTGGGGGCAATGCAAAGCCACCCTCTTGTAAAGAAGGCTTTGCAAGCATGGCCCAGTTTCTTGTCTTCCCTTAAGCGAGGTGCGTTTCCAGCTGTGCAGTGCGGGAGCAATCCCTGCAGCGACTGCTGTTGGCAGTGATATGTATTCAGTGTGCTTTCACCTGCAGAACGTCAGCTCAGTCTGCCTCCCCTCATTTTTCCTAATAGGGTTTGTATGAAGAGGTTTGAGACCCTGTAAGTCTGGGGCCCTCACTTTGCTGAAGACTTATCTTGACAGCCACAGCTCCTATTTCTCGCTTTGTTCTTGCCAGCACTGAGTTCCCTCAGAGAGGCAGCATCTGTCCAGTGGGTCCAGGGGTGTGGAGGAAGAGGTCAGAGGGAACACTGGTAGAAGAGGCCTCTGGAAATCCATGCTGGTGTCAAGCATGTGTTTCCTGAGCCTTGTCAGACCTCTTGGCAAATGAGGATCATATTATCCATGTCCTCATTTGATATAGCTATAGCGCTTGCCATTCATGTTTTATTTTTAGCAGCATGACAGTGATACAGACAATTAGACTGCATAATACTCCCATGTGGCAAAAACTAAGCTGTTTATCACAGTTTTGCAAAAACCCTAAATACTTTGAGCATTTGCCTTGAATTTTTCTCCTGTGGAAACAAAGGCCAACACTCCCCACCCACCACCTTGCATACTGTTGCTAGAAAACTCTTCTCTTCCCCAAAATTATTTGGCTCAAAAAGCTGCTTTCACCAGCAGAGGTTGGCAACGTTTCACTCAAGGGGGAGAGAGCAGCTTTGTTTCCACTTGGTATGGTTCCTGGGATGATGGGGCCCTGATCCTTGATGAGGCTCCTAGGTACTAACATAGGGATCAAACTGGCAAATTCTCAGTTTCTGTGCTCAAATTTGTGGCAAAAATAGTTTCAGAAAAACTTACAATGATTGCTCTGACAGCAGTGCTGCTGTGCATTGTTTAAACAGGTGGTCATGTTTCTCCACAGAGGTGGTTGACGTGATTTTCACGTACAAGGCCAGATTCTACATTGCTCCAGTGAAAATTCAGAATAACTCAGCTGGAGCCACTGGATTTACATAGGCAGAATTTGGCCCACTTGTAAAGATTTTTTGGCAAGCTTTAAAATACCCCTAGCAACCAGAGCTGCAGATCCAGAGAAAAAGAGCTTTGGTGTGTGGAGGTTGGTTGTTTTTCTTATTCAAAAGCTTTTTTTGCTCTTTAACCATTCCATAACACTTGTCTGGATGGAGCACAACTCACTACCAGTTAAATTTGCTTCCCGACCAAACACATCCCAAGTCTAACACTTGCCCACTCACCATATCTTCCTGGCTTGTGCTTTTTCAGCCCAACTCCTTCAACAATCAACACCTCGGTGATGTTTTGGGGACGGAATCCCTAGCATGCATAGGAGAACAAGCTCTTTTGTGTTTCTACTTTCACCCTATTTTAAAACTTACTATGCAGGTAGGAGATCGAGAGTATTTCAGCCTCTTAAACGGGAGGCAGCTGACTACAGACATGATTCCATAGAGTCTGAGTTCCAGCTTTCTTTTGTTTATCATAGACCACACTTTGTCTGGAGCTTTTAGCAGTACCGAGAGAGATCGAGGGTGAATACTCTAGTGTAATTAAATAGTTGCAGAAGCTACCATTTAACCTTATTTTCATAGATACTAGAACAGTGCATGAACTACAGACCAAAAGAGGCTGGGCTTTCTGCATGAAAAATTCTACATAACTGATAGTCACCATCGCTACTTTTTCCCTGGTTTTGTTTTACGTCCCAGTGCCCATAGCTGCCCTCTTTCCATGCTGCCCTCTGCATCTGTTGAGAATGCATCAGACCTCCAGAATGCACTGTTTTGCATGCTGGTTTTAGGGGGAGCGAGGAGAAAACTTTTGACTTTCATTATTTTAGGTGAATTTTTATTTCTTCAAGTTAACCTCTCTCTACCTTGTATGTCCCAGTGCAAACTCCTTGCCCGAGTCCATTTGTGAATGAGGAGGACATAAACGCCTTTATTTATAACCTTCAGGAGTCTGCTAAATTGAAACTAGAGCATAATTGTTTTAGTCTCCTACCTTGTCATCCAAGACAAACAGTGTCCTATTTTACTCAGTTGTCTTCACTCGGAGGTTTGAATGGTCTTTGCCCTTGGTTTATATTTAGCTCTCCAATCAAAATAAAACCCCACTCCACCTAGGGGAAACAAGAGTCTGAGTCAAATACTTTCTTCATCCAGTCTCTAGATCACAGGTTCTCTGTGTGCAAACTTTCTTCCTTTGCTGCAGCAAAGGAGTGAAGGGGATTTTCTGTTCACCTTTTACAGAAAGGTCCAGGACTAGTCCTAAAAAAGACGTTAAGTGCTCAGTCAGAGCCTCGAGGCCTTTATGCTGCCAAATCCATGGCACTTGCTTCATTCATAGATTCCAGGGCCAGAAGGGACCATTTTGATCATCTAGTCTGACCTCCTGTACAACGCAGGCCAGAGAACTTTCCCGAAGGGATTCTGAGAGCAGATCTCTTAGAGAAATATCCAATCTTGATTTAGAAATGGCCAGTGATGGAGACTCCACCACAACCTTGGTAAATTGTTCCAAAGGGTAGTTAACTCTCTCACTGTTTAAAAACGTGCACCTTATTCCATTCTGAATTTGTCTGGCTTCAACTTCCAGTCTTCCCTGACCTAGCTCTACCCTCTGGGATTCCCAGACTAAGAACCCCAAATAAGTATCTTCAGGGTTTCTGCTATACCCTTCTGGCTCCTCCTAATGTTCTTACTGGAGACCATGTTTGCAGCTCCTATTACTTCCCAGCCCTGCCTTTTATTGAAGAAAGGCAGCCATATATGTGTATTTTGCCCTCTTCCCAGCATACCTTGCCTTGGAGCCTGCAAGACCCATCAGCCCTGGGAGCTATAAATCCCAGCATTTTTCTGATCTGGGCTCCAACTTGGAACAGTAGCACTAGACCTGGAGCATGTCTTAGAATATAACCCCAGTAACAGGATGTGCTGGCCTTCTAACTACTACCGGGATTAGTATTAATCTCTGAATTGCCCCAAATTTTAAATTTGGGAAGCTATCAATTTTAAGAAAAGATGAACTATATTAATATCTTACAGGAGAGCCCATTAAAATCTAATTAGACTCTTATTGAAGTAAGACTGTCTATTGAATAATTAATAAATGTGGCAATTTTAAAAACCTCTGAACTGGGAGGATTTCATTAAGATAGAAGTCTTCTCGATTCCAACTTGGTTAAGTCATTTTAGATCCCCCCCCCATTCTCTTCCCTCCAATAGACACATTATATATGTCTCCACTTGCACTTTCTCTAGTTATGGATAATCCACTACAAGAAAACATTTGACTTAATGCAACATGTAACTGAGGACTAGCACAATTAGCAATGTCTGTTCTTGGTAGTGTTCACTGGAAACAATTTAAAGCCTGATCCTGCAATGAGCTCTGTATGGTAGCAATCTTGGAGCTGCACAGAACCCCACTGAAGTCTAAGGGTTCCATGCAAGCTCAGGGTTTAC
Organism: Gopherus evgoodei; assembly: GCF_007399415.2. NCBI lineage: Eukaryota > Metazoa > Chordata > Testudines > Testudinidae > Gopherus > Gopherus evgoodei. The sequence continues at coordinate 10,231,704 of NC_044333.1, read as the reverse complement.
CTATATGGGACAATTTTCAGGACCCAAGTCTAGAGAAGGTAAGTTAGCGAGAGTAGTTTCGTGATGCAGTACAAAAGCAGGCAAGATGGAGAATTGTGTTGGATGGCATATTAGCCAAAATCCCGAAACAGCTCTCGCCATAGTGGCTTGAGCATTCAAACTGATTGTTTTGTGTTTACTGTATTGTGCAAAATTAACCTCAGATTGCTTAAATTCCAGGTTGCTCCCAGCTAGGGTTGCCACCTCTGTGATGCAAAAAAATGGGCCATCTGCTTGCTCCCCACATAGATCTGCCTAGTACCATTTGCCCCCCTACTCAGTGCACTGACTTCCCCTCCCAGCCCCAGGAGAGAGCTCCAACCCCCAAAGGTTTCTGCCCCAGAGCTGCCTCAGTCACCAACCACAATATGATGCTGGCTGGACCCACCCCATGCCCACCCAGCAGTGGCCCTGCAGGTACTACCTGTGTTGTGGTGACTGGGTGCTGCTGGTTCTGAGATCCCCTGTCCTGCTGGCTGCACCCAAGCTGCCCCATCCCCACAGGTCCCAGATACTCAGGAGCCAGAGCTCCCTGTGGGCAGGTACCATTGCTCTGTGGTCCCCCCCCTACAGCCACTAAAGGCTGAGGGAACCAGTGGGGCCATGACTGACAAAACCCAGTACTTTTACTGTCCCAGAATGACTCACCAATTTCCCAGGACAGCTACCTTAAAAAGGGGGCGGGGGATGTGGGAATGATCTTGGGGAAAATTTAGACAGGTGGCAATGCTGCTTCCATCATGCAGTCTGAGTAAACAGAACATGGACACCAAAAATGTAAATATATCATAAGCAGTTAAATCACAGCAGTGTCATGGATTCAAACAGTCCTCCAGTGGCACCCCCAGTAAGACGTGGGTGTTCTGTTGCTGGAGCGTTTAATGTGGAGATGACTATCCTGTCTACTCAGGATGGGAGGGGAAAAAACACATTTCTGCTCTACTTATGACTGCATTATTCAGTCTCTTGCTCAGGAGCATCATTTCAGATTTGGTGTGGGCAGGGGCAACTTTACCCATGATTCCAAGGGCTACTTAGGCACCTGGAAACTCTCTAGGCTTTTTTGCAGATAATTTAGAAATAAGCTGATAGGGCACTGTATCTAATTCCTATATTAAAAAAAAAAGGATTTAGTAAATATTAGACCCATTCAGCTCTAATACTAACATGTTCTCACATTTTGTGTTAAGTTACTTAAGGGACACTGTTAGATTTAAAATTTTAATGTATATTCTTTGTTACTAACTCTTAAATACAACAGTTGAAACAATTGTAGAAATATCTAGATTACTTTCTCTTGCATTTTTGCAGTTCATCAAGCTTGGAATAGACCATTTAAATTTGGAAACATCTTACTAGGGCAAGGCCCCCTGAGTTTATACTGCACCTGCCTGGGCCTCTAGAGGTGTTACCTCACTACAAATAATAGACTAGAAACTAACCTTAAACAGGAGTGAAACTGACACTTTCAAGTCACTTTCACGGTATTGCCAATCTCAAATGTTCAAAAATCATAAATCAGGCTCACCAAAAATCATGAGATTGGCTTTAAAATCATGAGATTATGTAAAAATAACATATTTGGGGTTCTGTTTATTTGACTTCTGCTTTTTGAGCCTTTCGGGTACACGGGGGTCGCATTTTGAAGCTTCATTGAATGCACTCTAAACACTAAAGTATTGAAGCCTTGAGGTAGATAAGTTTTGGTTATAGCCATTTGGGGAACAAAGCCTGATAAGGTTAAGTGACTTAAGGCCATATAGCAAGTCAGACAAATTTGGAATCAATCCCAAGCCTCAGGGTTCCCAATTACCTTGCACTCATTGCTAGACACACTCCCTTTGCACCAACATGGCTGGTTAGTGAGTCACTGAAGTATGCTGCATACACTGAAGACTTAAATATACCATCAAAAGAGCTTGCATCTTTCGTGAGGTTTTTCAGCCTTTTAGAAAATTATAGGAGTATCTGATAATCTGGGGTGCAGACTGGGAGCTGTTTTTATGGCTCCGAAACAGAAAGTTGTCAGTTTTACTTTGTGAGCTGTGTTAATCAGTATGGCAACATAACTGACCAATGCAATCTGGGACTCTTTTTAGTTCCTATGAAAAGCTTGGGGTGGCTTCAAACAGGAAGAGAGAGTCTGATCCAATTAGCGTTGGAATAAAGGAGGGAATGAATTTAGAAGTGGATTTCTATGGGCATCCACATTAACAAAATATGCCAGCAGCAACACCCTGTAGAGAAAAGGGACAAAGAGTCCTGTGGCACCTTATAGACTAACAGAAGTATTGGAGCATGAGCTTTCGTGCGTAAATACCCACTTTGTCAGACCTTATAGAGAAGTGTTTGATGGCCTCCAGTTGGGTATGTTTGCAGATCCACTGTATGCTCTGCTGCCATGTAAGATATGGGTACATATCTTCATGAAAGATTTCCACTAAGTGATATAGTTCCTTGTCTTTGCCACATTTTTATGAAGTGTCAGATCTTTAGGGAATGATCTGAAATTGTGCTGCATGTCTTCCTCTCAGCCAGTGACGACAAACCTATTCCTTCACTGCCAGTCCTGGTAGCTTTCCCTGCACTTTTGTGTGTGTGTGTGTGTGTGTGTGTGTGTGTTTAAGAATGCCTGTCCAGATCACGTGACCTGCCCTGGAGTGAATGCCATCTTCAGAGGTGAATTCCATTTTCCTGAACTCAGCCTAGCTGAGTGACACTAACATTTCCTTTGCTTTTATACTAGTTAGGGGAAGCTAGAATAAGGTCTCATCTACATGCAAAGTTGCAACAAGTGAGTTAGTCACCTTAACCCACTGCATGAGGGTATGACTATGCTGGAGTTGGAGCTGGAAATTTCAGTTAGGGTAGATGTACACATGCTAGTGTAGAATGAGATGGCACACTAAAAATAACAGGGTAGCTGCGGCAGCGTGGATGGCAGCTCAGGTTAGTCATCTGAGTACAATCCAGTCAAAAGTCCTATATGCATATGTGGGCAGCTAGAATCCCAGGTATTACTATATTGGCAGAACTGCTTCATTGCCATTTACTGTCTGCAGTAGGGGACTAGCCAGCATAGTCTTAATCTACACTTAGAAGTTAAATCGGCATAATTACATAGGTCAGGGGTGCGAAAAAAATAGCATCTCTGACTGACATACCTATACCAACAAAACCTGAGTGTAGATACAGCTATGTCAATGGAAAAGTGCTTCTATCACTGTAACTAATGTCGTTCAGGGAGATGGTATTCCAACACTGACAGAAAAACTCCATCTGTTGGTGTAGGCTACATCTAAACTAAGTGGCTATGTTTGCATAGCTATGCCAATGAAGGATCTGTTGTGTAAATATACTGTTACACCTGGGCTGAGCCAGTTAGTTAGGGTCAGATTTAAGCTAACTCAAAGTAAGGGTACCTACAGAGGTGTTTGCGCCAGTTTAAAAAACAAATACAGTTCATTTTACTACAAGTTTGTTTGTTTGTTTGTTTTTTATTTTGGTCAAAAAACTGAAAACCCAAAGTTATGGCTGTGGGAACCCAAAAAGTTGTGACTGGTCAGGAAAAATGTTGGTTTTACTGAAAGTTCTCATAGACTGACTGAAAATTGAACATAAAATGCTTTTTTTCCCCAAGAAAGCCTATTTTTTTAAAATAAAAAAGGACATTTCCAATAAGGATTTCCACTGTGATAAAATCACTGTTTTCCATTAAACGAGCAAGCACTTTGATAGAAAATTGTCATCTAGCTCTTGTACTCAGGAAAAATACTGGACTGATGGGTTTTATTAGTTAGCACTAGAATATATCACTCATAAGGCATGGTATAATGAACATCAGAGCCAAAGTATTGGTTAAGGAGAGCACTTCAGGCTCAGAGTTGGAGTTGCTGATTAACCTAGGTTATCAATAGACTTGAACCATAATGGTTATAGAAGAAAAAAAGACTCTTGCTTTTTATGATTATTATTTAAAGTACTAAATATGCAAGAGTAAAATCATATGTGTTCATTAAGACTGAAACTACTACAAACTCTCTCAAATCAGTTAAGAGTTACACAATGTAATCATCAAACTGAGGTCAAAGTAATGTCTATTGCAAGTCAGGAGACAGGATTATAAAACAGGCAGTTCAAGGAGGCAGCTTGTCAATTTTGTTGCAGGCCACAGTCAGTGACATTTTTCTCACTGCAGTGATGCAATCTTTAGTAGGTGAGACTTTTAGGCTTGGCTAAAATCTTTGTTTTCCTGCTGGAAATTCACTCTAATTACAGTGGCTGACTTCTTTCTTTCTCTCCCCCACCCCCCAGCATAAACATTAAAGTATAAACTTACAAGGTAGTTCAGGAGCTTTTCACTGAGCAATGTCAATTTTGTTTCTGTGGAAAACTAACACATCGCTAGCAACAGACACATATGATTTCTATGGGCCCCTTCCCATTGTGGCTTTAACAGGATCTTAAACACACAAACATCCTACCACACTTCCACCCTAAAGGTAAATAGCCTTCAGGATGTCTCCTGTAAGATCAAAAGAAAAAGAAAACTACTTAAGGTGAAAAGGTTCAGGCTTCTGCTCTGTTGTGGGTAGGAATTGTACTGCAGTTGAGGACTAGATAGAACTTCTCCTCTTCTAGCTAGAGGATATCTTTGGTTACAAGAAGGATTGTAGCAGGTGTTGGTGCTGTCTCTTCCTTTCCCCCAGGGTGAGGAAGTCTAGAATCTTGGCAGTTCAGGATCTTGAGAGGATCAGTCTTCTTCCAATGGGTGGTGATCCCAAAGTGGCACATGCTGTGGTCTGTGTACGTGGATATTATAGGGGATAATTCTCCCTTACTCCACTTTACAACAATTCCTTTCAGAGCTGTGGGCAAAGTAAGGATGCAATATATCCTAGATATGGGCGACCTGGTACAATCTTATACTAATGACTAACTTCTGGCCTGGGGGTAGTCCACTCTCTGGGTAAAATTTCATCAGCCCTCATCTGCATAAAAATTCAGTCTGTGATTGAGGCAAGGCCTTAATTATATCAGAAGTCAGGCCCTATATTCCATCGATGCACTTTGGTGTCTCCTGTTCTCTGCCTTTGGTTTTGTCTTCTGATGGCTGTAATACAGTGGAACCTCAGAGTTACAAACTGACCAGTCAACCACACACCTCATTTGGAACTGGAAGTACACAATCTGACAGCAGAAAAGACACCCTCCCAACCCCCTAATAAAAAAAAATACAGTACTCTGTGAAATATAAACTATTACAAAAAAGAGAATTTCTTTTAGGAAAAAGATTTGACAAGGTAAGGAAACTGTTTCTGTGCTTGTTTTGTCTAAATTAAGGTGGTTAAAAGTAGCATTTTTCTTCAACGTAATAAAGTTTTTCAGTGCTGAATTAAATCAATGTTCATTTGCAAACTTTTGAAAGAACAATCATAACGTTTTGTTCAGAGTTACAACCTCCATTCCCAAGGAGTTTGTAGGTCTGAGGTTCTACTGCGCTTTGATCTAATTCTGGTTGTTGGACTTGGTGGGGGTGGGGAGTAGGTGAGAGTGCTTAAAATGGTCTGAAAAAAATATAGGGTGGTTCTATCATAGTCTGGGAGTAGCAGCTTTGGCAAAGCAATGCTTAAAGTTCACATTTTACTGACCCCACTTGAGCCAAAACAAATTGAAAATTTTATTGTCTGGGTCTCTGACTCCTGGTGGCCCCAGCC